>NC_134354.1:629389359-629732859 GCF_048569485.1 Anomaloglossus baeobatrachus
AAAGCCTGGTCTACTGAGACATCTCAGGCTTTTGAGGCAGTAAAAAGACACTTTTCAACTGCTCCCGTTCTTCAAAGACCCGATGAGAGTAAGCCCTTCCTCTTAGAGGTTGATGCCTCTTCAGTGGGTGCTGGTGCGGTCTTGTATCAAAAGAACGGTGCAGGTAGAAAAAGGCCGTGTTTCTTCTTTGCTAAAACCTTTTCACCGGCAGAGAGAAACTATACCATTGGGGATAGGGAACTGCTCGCCTTGAGATTAGCCTTGGAGGAGTGGCGTCACTTGCTGGAAGGAGCGAAACATCCTTTCCAGGTCTATACAGACCATAAGAATCTGACGTACTTACAAACTGCTCAGCGTCTGAATCCTCGCCAAGCCCGCTGGTCCTTGTTTTTCTCCCGCTTTCACTTCTCCATCAACTATTTGTCTGGGAGTAAGAATAACAAGGCAGACGCCCTGTCTCGCTCTATGCTTTCTACCCAGGAAGAGATTGACGAACCTCGTCTTATCCTTCCCTCCAGGGTTTTTCATACGCTCTCCCCTGTGACGTTAGACCAAATCCCACCGGGCAAGACATTTGTTCCGCCTGATCGACAGAATGATATACTGTCATGGGCCCACACCTCAAAGGTGGGTGGGCATTTTGGTATTAGGCGGACACGAGAGTTACTGGAGAGGTGGTATTGGTGGCCACACTTAGCCAGCCACGTCAAGAGATATGTCGGTTCCTGCTACTCTTGTGCTCGCAACCGTCCATTACGGCAGAGACCGGCTGGGCTCTTGCATCCTTTACCAGTGCCAGATAGACCATGGGAGGTGGTAGGCATGGACTTTGTGGGTGATCTTCCATGTTCACAGGGACATAGATTTGTGTGGGTCATTACGGACCATTTCTCCCGGATGGTTCATCTCGTACCGTTATCGAGAATCCCATCTTCCAGGGTACTAGCCAAACTATTCCTCAAGCATGTCTTTAGGCTTCACGGGATGCCAGATCGTATCATTTGTGATAGAGGCCCGCAATTTACTTCCCGTTTCTGGCGAGATCTTTGTAGCCTTCTGCAAATTGAGTTGAATCTCTCTTCGGCATACCATCCGGAGACTAATGGTTTGGTTGAACGTACCAATCAATCTATGATTATATACCTTCGACACTTTGTTGCTGAGAACCACGATAACTGGTCCTCCCTCCTACCCTGGGCAGAATTTGCCCTTAACAATTCGCTGGCTGAGGCCACTGGGCAGACACCGTTCGTACTCAATAATGGGCAACACCCTAGGGTACCGGTACCGTTTCCCGCTGCTGCACCTCCTCCTCTTGTGGCCGACTGGGCAACTAATGCCAGAGAGGTTTGGGATCGGACTCAAGAGTCGATCCAAGCAGCTAAGGACCGTATGAAGACGGTGTCCGATCGGTTTCGTCGCCCGGCTCCTGTCTTTTCTCCAGGGGACTTTGTGTGGCTCTCTGCAAAACACGTGAGACTTAGAGTGAGCTCTGTCAAATTTGCTCCTCGCTTCCTGGGTCCTTATGAGGTTCTTCGACAGGTAAATCCTGTAGTCTATCAATTGAAGTTACCTGTCCATCTTAGGATTCATGACAAATTCCATGTCTCACTGCTAAAGCCGGCTATTTTACCTCACGCTCGTGAAGTGCACTCTCCTGCCTCTGATTCCTCTCGCTCTAGCTATGAGGTACGAGCCATAGTTGGTTCTAAGATGGTTAGAGGGCGCAGGTTCTTCTTGATAGATTGGGAGGGCTATGGCCCGGAACATCGCTCTTGGGAGCCTGAGGAGGCTGTCCATGCTCCCGACTTAGTTGCCGATTATCTGCGTCGCCGGGAGGGGGGCCCTTGAGGGGGAGGTACTGTTACGGTTGCTGCGAGCACTGGAGACTATGTCCAGATTTCTTGCTACTGCACATGTGCGAGCGCTGGAGACTAAGTCCAGATTTCTTGCTACTGCACATGTGCGAGCGCTGGAGACTAAGTCCAGATTTCTTGCTACTGCACATGTGCGAGCGCCGGAGACTAAGTCCAATCTTGGAGCCATTGCACATGTGCGGGTGACATCATCGCTGACACGAGGTCACATGTCTCTGACACCTTCTATGCCGATTGGTCGCTGGTCATGTGCTTGTGACGTCTTGCTCGGTGATAGGCCAGCATGACGTCACTCCTGTCGTTCTGGAAGCGGATTGGCTCTGGTGTCCTCCATCTTGGATGAGGCACAGAGTCTATATAAGACCCTGACACACGCCGCATGGTGCTCAGTCCTCTTGGTTCATGCATATGAGTAGACGCTCTGTGCGCGTTCCTCTAGGCATTCCTCTGTCTATGCTAGGTGAGCGCTACCGGCAGGGTAGCGTTCTTATACCTTACAGCTTCGGCTGCTGTCCGTATCCTTACCTCTTAGGGGAGCGGACATAGGCAGGTGCCTGAGGCACATGGTCTGGCTGGGCCTTGTGATTCTACTCGTAGGTGGACGTTGCCGCTAGGGTAACGTTCCTTATACTGCGTCTGGCAGTTGTTCGTATCCTCGCACACTAGGGGAGCGAACAGAGGTAGGAGCTTTGTGCGGCTTACGCTGCTGTTCGTCTCTTTTGCACCACTAGAAGAGCGGACCTAGGCAGGTGCCATATCTAGGGGTTCGTGTCCTCGCACACTAGTGGAGCGAACGCAGGTAGGAGCTTTGTGCGGCTTATGCTGCTGTTCGTCTCTTTTGCACCACTAGAAGAGCGGACCTAGGTAGGTGCCATTTCGCACACATTGCATTTGTCTCTGTGATTATTAACAGAGATCATTCCACACACCCTCCAAGTAAGGGAGGAATTGCTTTACTTTCTTATTATATCCTTCTGTGAGTTAACAGAGGTATCGCACTCTGCCATAGTCTGCAGTAAAGTCTTTGCACGGTGGACCCTGACTGTCTGATACTCCTTTCGGTTATTATCAGACAGCCCCCCGTAACAGAGCTCCTGAAGGACCTGCACAGCAGATCCCCTCATAAGTGACCCCATTTTACAAACTACTCCCTTCAATGAAATAATGGGAACCTGTCAGGTTCCCAATACCCTCTATCGCACAGCGGGTACATGTGTGGGCCAAAATTTCCTGCCTAACCATGCCTGTCTAATGCTATTACCAAAAACCAATGTTTTTTAAAAAAATGATTTGTAAGGTTCACTTTCACTATGCTAATTAGGGCTGATTCTCCCACTATTCAACCCACTAAGCATGTTTACACGCACCTGTGGGCATAATAGCATGCTTTACAAAAGTGGCGTCTTTCCCAGTGCTATCTTGCCCTTATTACTGAGGTTCTCTGATGCCAGCTTCAGAGAGGCTCACTGCGCATGATCAGAAGTCATCTGCACTTCCAGTCATGCGTATTATGCCTCTCTGAAGCCAAGATGTGCACAACCAGCTTTAGAGCCGTGCGCATGACCGGAAGTGTGGACAACTTTCGAACATGCGCAGTGAGCCTCTCTGAACCTGTGATGTATACTCCTGGCATCAGAGAAGCTCAATACTAAGGGGAACAAAGCCTCATGCATGCACGGCTTTACATAGTGCTGGCAAAGACGTCGCTTTTGTAAAGCATGCTATTACACCCAGAGGCGTGATAACATGCTCAGTGGCCCGACAAGACAACACCCCTGTGACTATTGATATGCCTAATTAGCATAGGGAAAATTAACCTTATAAATCATTTTTTAAACATTGTTTTTTGACAATATCATTACACAGGGCTGGAAATTTTGGCTCACACACGTGCCTGCTGCTAGGTTAGAAGGCATAAGGGACCTGACAAGTTCCCTTTAATCTAGCGATATAGTGAGCATATTGACACCACAGGTGTTTCACAGAATTTTATACCATTTGGTGGTGAAGAAAATCAATTACATAACATAACTGTAGAAAACTACATGGGCTCCACATCCAAATAATATACATCTAATGCGACTATGGAAAATATCCAAAAAGACACCAGAGATTCTATTACTTACTAAACATTTTTTATCAGAATGTATAAAGCCCACTACGGCAGCATTTCAAACTGCTCAGTGGGTCTCTAACCTGACAGTTATAGAAGTTCACTGTGATCTGGCAGTGGGCTATTTACATTTTTATGAAAATATTAACTGAGAACCTCATGTTAGGTTTTTGTAAATCTTGCATAGCCACATTAGTTCACTATAAAATATATGGATTTGCAGTCCATGTCTTTTTCTACATTCATGTAAAAATATATATATTTTTGCTTAAAATTATGTTTTAGCCCCAGATTTTATATTTTCACAATGAAATATAGTCCCCCTAATTCATTACATAATTTCTCCTGACCACTTCAATACCCGATATGTGGTCAAACACTACTGTTTGGACACATAGAAGTGCTTAAAAGGGAAGGAGTGCCATTTTACTTTTAGAACAAAGATTTTGTGGAATAGCTTGTGGACACCATGTGCAGAGTGCCTGAGGTGCTAGAACAGCAGAAACCCTCATCAGTGACCCTAAGTTATTCAGTACGGTTACAGTAAGGCGGGCTTTACACGTTGTGACATCGCTAGCAATTGCTAGCGATGTCGAGAGCGATCGCACCCGCCCCCGTCATACATGCGATATCTGGTGCTTGCTGCTGTAGCGAACATAATTGCTACGGCAGCTTCACACGCACATACCTGGTCGGCGACGTCGCTGTGACCGCCGAACAATCCCTCCTTCAAGGGGGAGGTGCGTTCGGCGTCACAGCGACATCACCGCGACGTCACTAAGCGGCCGGCCAATAGAAGCGGAGGGGCGGAGATGAGCGGGACATAACATCCCGTCCACCTCCTTCCTTCCGCATTGCTGGTGGATGCAGGTAAGGAGATGTTTGTCGTTCCTGCGATGCAGGAATGACAAACAACATCGTATCTGCAGCAATAACGACATTATGGAAATGAACGACGTGACACAGATCAGCGATTTTTAATGCTTTTGCGCTCGTTCATTGTCGCACCTAGGATTTACACGTTGCGATGTCGCTATCGGCGCCGGATGTGCGTCACTAACGACGTGACCCTGATGATATATCGGTAGCGATGTCGCAACGTGTAAAGCCCGCCTAATTCTAGATGTATTTAGGTGTTTTTTTTTAAGTTTTGCTACATTACCATATTCTGAAAGATTTAAAGAGTACCTGTCTGCAAGATTTTGGACTATACTTAACTATCACACGGTGTTTGGCTCAAAACTCGCCGAGTGTCATGGCGGCGTCAGACGCTGTTCACACCACAGACTCTGACACTCCACACTGTGGTTTCTCTGGGACTTTTGAGTTGCGCAGGCAGACTCGTGCATCGACCAGCTACGTGCTCATAAGTGATAAGGCTAGCAGGAGTTGATCCCTGCTAGCCTGCTGGTTACCTCTAGGATCACGCAGAGTGGGAAATCTTATCATAGTTATTCCTCACCTCTTTAAGATGGTGCGGGAATGGTAAGTGTGCACGCGCAGGATTCTGAAGGAGCGACGGGGGACGTCGCTCATGTGAATCCATGGTATCACGTCCACAGGAGCGTGATACCATGGATACCATGGAAAGTATGCAAACGCCCACAGGGCAATGCAATGCCCATGGGGCGACGAGCTCTGCTATTTACATAGGAAATATGTAAGTAACAAAACGCTTTTTATTACTTTCATATTACACAATTTTACAACACAGGGATGGGTAGGGAGGTGTAATTAGGGCACACATGGATCTGCTGATAGGTCAGAACGCATATTGTATGTGACAGGTTCCCTTTAACATTGCAAACAATAACAGATTTTGAGGGCAACTTAACAAAGACCAAAGCACTCTTTGCAAAATATGATACTTCTTTAACAGGCAATCTATATAATACATGTGTTATTTTTCTCTGTTATTAGACCTTCATCAGAGTCACTGGAAACTATATACAGGTTGTAAGATTACAAGAGGTAAGGTCCTAGATGGCAGGTGTGTGTCATCAAGGTTTTTGGCCTTGGTGATGTAAGTCCAGGAGAGCTGTGCCATTAAGAATATGTTACTGAGATGGTTTTAATTTGACTTGATTTTGTTTCTGAGATTTAAAGGGAACCTGTCACCACTTTTTTGGTGTATAAGCTGCGGCCACCACCACGGGACTCTTATATGCAGCATTCTAACATGCTGTATATAAGGGCCTAGGCCGCTGTGAGAACATAAAAAAACACTTTATAATACTTACCTAATGGTCGCGCAGTTGTCCATATGGGCATCTCTGTTGTCTGGTGCCGGAGCCGCCTCTTTTGGCCATCTTTGTTTTTCTTCTCTAGCCGCGGTGCATGATGTGTCCGACGTCATACACACTCGTCGGCATTCAGGTCCTGAGCAGCATCGGCGATTCTGTATGACGTAGACGCGTCATGCACACAGGCTTCAGAAATAGGACGAAAATGGACGAAAGAGGAGGTGCCGGCACCGGAGAACGGAGAGACGCCCATATGGCCAACCGCGTGACCGTTAGGTAAGTATTATAAAGTGTTTTTTATGTTCTCACAGCGTCCTGGGCTCTTATATACAGCATGTTAGAATGCTGTATATAAGAGCCCAGTGGTGGTGGCCGCAGCATATAGGCCAAAAAAGTGGTGACAGGTTCCCTTTAAGAATGGCCAATTGCGCCTGGATGGAAAAGGCCATTCCCATACTCCAGTCCAGGTTTTACAGACCTAACTCAGGGTATGGTTGTTGTGCCGAGGCTGGAGAAAGACAGAGCTGGTGAAATCTGGGTTATAGCCTGAGAACGTTCTATGATGCCAAGTTGGTGAGACTGTTTGATTTTTTTTGCCTTACCCAAAGAAGGGTCTGTTTGTGTTCAAGCAACTATCAGAAAGCTGAAACTCCCACAAGGTATATATAAATATACAAATGGTGAGTTATAAGACATGTAAAATAATACATTACAATTTATTCAGGAAATACTATAGTGCATGATGCATATAGTGAACAAAGCAATACTAATCAAAAAGTCATGGACAAAAAACAATAAAAGATGAATAAACAGTAAATCTCTAGGAAGCATATCCATAGCAGGCTCCGAATTATACAAGACAAATAGTACTGGAATGGAATATGCAGTAAGAACAAATCAAACCTTACAATAACTGATTGTCAAATAAGACTGGAAAAATACAACCCTCAGTGCTATATCTAGTGATCCATGATATGGTAAGTAAAAAGTCAACATCTAGTTAGTATATGGCTAAACTGTGGGAATACAGGACATGAAGAGTATCTACACAAAGCCGCAAGAATGACGAGATGTAAAGTAATGAGGAATGTAATTCAATAATAGAAATCTGCAACAAGTAGACAAATGTACAGTCTATTAAGATGCACTCCTCATTACTTTAGTAATACAGGCCAGCTGGTTCTGTCTGCGGTTTTATATCCTTCCTACGGTTTCATCTATTGATATCTTCCATGCACAGTTTAGCCATAAACTAGATGCTGCCTTTATACTTACCAAATCAAGATCACTAGGTATATCACTGAGGGCTATATTTTTCCAGTCTTACCTGACAATAGATTACAGAAAGGCTTGATACAGTATGTTCTCTTTTTGTATGTCCCATTCTATTACCATTTGTCCTGTATAAACCTAAAGGGGGCTTTACATGCAATGACATCGCTAACGAGATGTCGTTGGGGTCACGGAATTCGTGACGCACATCCGGCCTCGTTAGCGACGTTGTTATGTGTGAAACGTACGAACGACCGCCAACGATCAAAAATACTCACCTTATTGTTGATCGTTGACCCGTCGTTCTAATCCCAAATATCGTTGATGGTGCTGGACGCTGGTTGTTCTTTGTTACTGCGTCAGCACACATCGCTACGTGTGACACCGCAGGAACGAGGAACAGCACTGTACCTGTGTCCAGCCAGCAATGAGGTGGGCGTGTCTTTCCTTCGGCTGCTCTCCGCCCCTCCGCTTCTATTGGCCGCCTGCCGTGTGACGTTGCACGAACCACCCCCTTAGAAAGGAGGCGTTTCGCCGGCCACAGCGATGTCGCTAGGCAGGTAAGTACGTGTGACAGGGCCTAGCGATATTGTGCTCCACAGGCAGTGATTTGCCCATGACGCACAACCGACAGGGGCAGGTGCTTTCACCAGCGACATCGCTAGCGATGTCGCTGTGTGTAAAGCAGCCTTAACACTGCTTCCTGTTCATATACTTTTTAGTGATTTCTGTTTATTCATCTTTTATTGTTTTTTGAGTCCCTGGTCTTTGATGGGTATTTCAGTGTTTACCATTTACATCTTGCAGAATTGTATTTGATGAACTTGTTGCATCAATTCCAATATATTTTTTTTACTTGTATTACAACCAAACCATTTTTATTTATATGTGTGTATAAATGTTTTTTTATATGTATGTAATTATTTATATGTATGTATATTTTTTTCCACTGAGTCTGATGATGGTCTATAAATGTAGACTGAAACGTTACCTGTATAAATCAGATTGTCTATACCATACCCTTGAATTCAATGTTCGAGAGGAGAATCGGGGTTAATGCTGCACTGTCGCCAAAATGACACAATGTTGATTATATCAATATCTTTTTTTTATTTTATTCAGGTCAATGCGTTTCGGAGAAACTCAGTCTCCTTCATTAGGACAAAAGAAGAATCAGATTATTGATTCTTCTTTTGTCCTGATGAAGGAAACTGAGTTTCTCCAAAATGCGTTGACCTGAATAAAATAAATAAAGATATTGATATAATCAACATTGTGTCATTTTGGTGACAGTGAAGCATTAATCCCGATTCTCCTCTCCAACATTGAATTCAGCACACATGGAGCTGCTGCAGCTGCCATTTCTCAGTCTTTTGTAGGGATTGTGACTGGCACAACCCTAAGGCGGGCTTTGCACACTGCGACATCGCAGGTGCGATGTCGGTGGGGTCATGTCGAAAGTGATGCACTTCCTGCGTCGCTCTCGACATCGTAGTGTGTAAATCCTAGATGATACAATTAACGAGCGCAAAAGCGTCGTAATCGTATCATCAATGTAGAGTCGGCGAATTCCATAATTACGCTGACGCGACGGTCCGATGTTGTTCCTCTCTCCTGCGGCAGCACACATCGCTGTGTGTGAAGTCGCAGGAGCGAGGAACATCTCCTACCTGTGTCACCGCGGCTCCCGTCGACTATGCGGAAGGAAGGAGGTGGGCGAGATGTTTACATCCCGCTCATCTCCGCCCCTCTGCTCCTATTGGCCGCCTGCCGTGTGACGTCGCAGTGATGCCGCACGACCCGCCCCCTTAATAAGGAGGCAGTTCGCCGGCCAGAGCGACGTCGCACAGCAGGTGAGTGCATGTGAAGCTGCTGTAGCGATAATATTCGCTACAGCAGCTATCACAATGATATCGCAGCTGCAACGGGGGCGGGGACTATCGCGCTCGGCATCGCAGCATCGGCTTACGATGTCGCAGCGTGCAAAGTACCCCTAAGGCCTAGGACACATTGCAAGAGAAACTGTGCGAATGGAATGCAATAAAAGAAATCGCATTCCACTTGGACCAATATTACTCTATGGAGTCGCCCCCATGAGCAATTATTTTCTCAGCCCTAGTTGGACCGAGAAAACAGTTTCAGCATGTTGCGAGTGGAATGCGATCCTGTTCCACTCACACCCATACAAGTCTATGGGGGCGAGAGACACATTGTATTGCTCTCCCATTACACCGGTATAATGCGAGAGCAGTGCGATTCTCACATCAGCTGGCAACGGAGAAGATAGGGAGATAAATCCCTCTCTCCTCCGCAGCGCAGCCCCCCCCTGCAGCTGTGCTCTGATCACACGATCGGACCACAGTTGCATGACCCTCATATGACACTCATCTCCCGCTGTGCTGCGTGAGTCGAGTGTCATGCGAGGACTCTCACATAACCCCATGTGGTCTCAGCCTAATAGGTGAGTTCTTATTAATTTATTCACTTTATTTAAGAACCTATCTGCGCTTTTTATCCTTAGCTTCCTAGTGTCACACCCATGGGAGGTGGCAATGACTCAGCGCTGAATCCAGGGAGGTTCCGTAAAGCACACAATCTGTTTTTTTTTATGTAAATAAACCTAAAGAGAGATGTTTTCTGAAAACAGTAAACCTCCTTAACAAAAAGCCATATACTTATAATAGAAACATGCTAGAATTTTCCTTAATGCAATCTATAGACTTTGTATATATTACTTTATTTTAGATTATGTATAAAATATTAATGTTCAGTTTTCTTGCAGCAAGATTTTTTTTTCATTTCTATCTTGTCAATCACATATAAACTCTCTCAATCAAGCTTTTATATGACATTAATCAAACTATTAGCGAACATCTCTGACTCTTACTCAAGATCAACCTTCATTAAATGGACATTTTCATGCATGATCAGCCAAGCCTCCAAAATACATTGTTCAACATGTACAGAAAATGTTACTTGCTGCTTAAGAGGAAATGATTTCTCTTGGTTATGATAAATTCATTTTATTAGATGAATCATTCATGTTTGGTTCTAAAATTCATGCATACTAATATCTAATTTTATTTTGATATTTCGCTTTTGTATATTGTGAAGTCTTTCTGGATCTTGTAATAGCTGAATATTTTTCAATTGCTTTAGCACTGTAGTACTCCTACAATAATGTTTGAATTGTTAAAGTTATCTTAGTATTCTATAATAGATTTTCAATAATACCGTATATAGCTATATTAACTCCACATGCCTCTGTTTTTGGGGTACAGTATTACAGAAATATTCATCCATTGGAACAATCCTGTAAGGAGAGCATGCTTCCATAGGAGTAGTATTTCTGGCAAGACATAAATTTCTGCAGTGCTTCTATCAAGCACCCCGAAACACTGTGTCTGCAAATTGGGATTCTGATCTGGCATAAAATCCTAAGTCATATGTAAAGGATTGTTAAAAATCCACTTCTGACTTTTAGGATCGCTACTTCCAAAAGGGGGCGCTGCGCTAGAGTATGTCTCCTTTCCTGGAGAGACAATTTGAATCTATCTCACTGCAAATTGATGAGTGCTGACTAGTTATGAGTGAATATACAAAGCACTATTCATTACTTTCACAAATATTATTGTAGTCGCGATATCATTTACTTGTTGAGTATTTTGGTATTCATCTCCGGAGATTGGAGTCTTTTCCCAGTATGCTGGCACCTGATTTTCAGCCACTAAACACGCTGGGATTGCCTTCCAATCACAGTAATGTCGTAGCCATCTCTCATCCTGGCATTACTGTGTTTGGGAGGCGCAGTGAATACAAAAATGACTTTTGTTTCCCCGCAGCTGTCACACCACTTCCAGATCCACTCATGAGATCACATACATATGCACTGCTTCCCCTGCCCACTCTCTCTGCTGGCATCAGTGATTAGCTACAGTCAGAATGCAGGTGTTTCTGATTGGCTGCCCTCACAGTAGCTGTCTGAGTCCCCTAATGGAGTGTAAAAATAAATGAATTAAAAAAATGTTGCCAGGACCCTCATATTTAGATATCCAGCACAGATAAAGCCGATAGCTACAGGCTGCAGCTCCCAGCCATGAGTGTTATCTTGGCTGTGTATCAAATTATGAGGGACCCTATGCCGTTTTTTTTAATTATTTGAATAAATAAGAAAAAAAAAGCATGCTGTCTCCCCAATTTTGATATCCAGCCAAGATAAAGTCAACAACTGGGGACTGGTATTCTCAGGCTGGGGAGGCCCATGGTTCTTGCACTACCCGGCCTAAAAATAGCAGCCTCCAGCCACCCAGAATTGTCTCATCCATTAGATGTGACAATTGCAGCACTTTACCCTGCTCATGGCGATTGCTCTGATGCGGTGGCAATTGGCATAATACAAGGGGTTAATGAAAGCCATGATTTATCAAAAATCACTGCTGCCATCAAGCCCTGGATTAGTAATGGGAAAGGATCTATGAGACCCCCCATTACTAATCTGGCAGCTGTAGGGCCCATGAACCATAAAGCAGCCTTTAACAGAGTTTTTAAGTCTTTTGGAGTTCCCAGCTGTTAGGACACCTGGAGACTGTGAACTATGGTTACAGATCACAGCCTCCAGATGTCCCAGCAGTTGGGAGCTCAAGGATCGTTAAAAGCTCTCTTCAAGGCTCTTTTAAGGTGTATGGGCTTCACAGCTTTTGGTTACCACAGCTCACGGCCACCAAGTCTCACAGCAGTTGTTAACCCAGTAAATTTAAGGGAGCCTTTAAGAGAGCCTTTAATGTTCCTTGAGTTCGCAGCTGCCGGGACATCTGGAGGCTGTGAACTGACCTGAGGTGAACTCAAGGAACTCAGTAACTTCACCTCAGGTGAACTCATTGAGTTCAATGAGACCTGCATCTCCAGGCAGAAAGCAGCATTGTTTTGCCAAGATATGCATATTTGGTCCTGGAATTCTTATACCAAAGTCCTGCACCAAACCTGCATCTTCTAGCAAAAAACACATCAAAACCGCATTACGCTTATAGAAGCTAATTTTGTTTTTGCCATAAATTAGCTTATATAAGGTACTATGCAAAGATTTTAGTCAGGTATGGAAAATAAAGCTACAAAATAAAATAGGTTTTTAAAAATAGAATTGTCGATTTTTTATATTTATGGATTAAAAAAATGCAAAGTGAGTGAACCAAAGAGAAATCTAAATAAAATCAATATTTGGTGTGACCACTTTTTGACTTCAAAATTACTTCAATTATTAACAATTATTGGTACACTTGCACACAGTTTTTGAAGAAATTTGGCAAGGAAACTATTCCAAACATCTTGGAGGACTAACCACAGATCTTCTTTGGATTCCTAAATAGTTCCAGATTTGTATATTAAGAAACATGAATTAAATAACAAATCCACATGAATTCTAAACAGGAGATTTATATTTTAATTACTTAAACAGCATTACCAAAAATAACTGTGGATCAAAAATTGATCCCTGGTAATATAGTGGTGTTAGAGGGCCAAATGAATGAAACTTCAGGGTATATAACAGGGTATGCTTAGGCTACATATATTAATTTAAGTTGTTTTGGATATCCTATCTCTTGGTCATAAGTCACATATACAATTATCATTATTCTTAAACATATATGGAATGGTTGTTCAGATTTTAAAGCCATCATAGGTCGCAGGTAGAGAAATAATAATAATAAGTCACATATATAAATGCAGTGGTAAATTCATGTAAAGTTAAAATTGCACCTAAATACAGGGACAGAATTTTCAGGGACATTCATTCATGTGGCACTCACAATCCACTACATTATCAGTAATCAGTTTTTGAACCACAGCTTCTATTGGTTATGGCTTTTAATGAAAAAAAAGTGCTGTAATCTTACAAAGTTTCATGAGACTCCTATTTCTCATATTTAGAAGAGATCTTCTATGGATTTAGGCTTGTGCTAATCCTTCTATCTCTTTATGTAATTGGTAATTCCAGACAAACTTGATGATGTTGCGATAAGGTCTCTGTGGGGGCCATATCATTGCTTGCAAGAACGTTTTGCTGAAGATAGTTATTATTGATATTAGTTGTATGTTTGGGGTAATTGTCCTGCTGCAGAATAAACTTGTAACCAAGTAAGATGCTTCCTTAGGCCCGTTTCACACATCAGTGAAAAACACTGACGTTTTTCACTGGCATGTAAAACACGCACATGTCCCTACGTGTGCCGTGAATCACGGCACACGTGGGTTGTCTAAGTGCAATCCGGGCTCCGTTGTCCGTGGCCCGTGATTGCACTTAGAGATTAACTCACCTGTGCGCGCTCCCGCTCTCCATGGTGCTGATCGCTCCCGCGGTGCAGCATCAGGCCGGCACTGACCCCCGCAGCAGCTGCTTCCGGGTAGGCTGTGTCGTGCATCATGAATATGCGCGACAGTAATGAGCCGAGTCAGAAGCAACAAGCTGCACGGGCTGCAGAGCTGGGTGAGTAAAAATTATTTTTATTTTAAAAACATGTTTTTTTTCTGGCACGTGTTTCACGGACCACACCACTGCGTGGTCCGTGGGACATCAGTGATGCCAGAAAAAAATGGACATGTCTCCGTGCGGCAATCACGCACACGCGGGTACGCCGCACGGAGACACGTACAGTGAAAAATCACTGATGTGTGAGCAGACCCATTCATTATAATGGGTCTGCATATGTCAGTTATTCTGGTACGTTTAAAAAAAAGCACAAACGTACCAGAATCACTGACGTGTGAAACAGGCCTTAATGGTATTGCATGATGGGTGAGCAGTTGCTTGTATTTCACAGCATTGTGATCCTGACCAAATCTCCAACTCCATTTCCTGAAATTCAGCCCAGACTTGCATGGCACCTCAACCATTCTTCAATGTTGCCTGCAAACAGACACTAATTGTTCTATTTTTCCACCCTTCAGCCCTTTGGCAAACAAACTGCCTTCTGTTAAAGTCAAATAATACAGAGCACCTGCCATTTTTTTTCAAACCCAGTTCCTCTGTTTTAGTGCATAGTTGAGTTACTTGATCTTGGTTCTGATTTGAAGATACAGCTTTTTGTCCACAAACGTATTGTCAAGCAATATATCCAAACTCCTCGGCATTTTCCATTTCTTGGTGTTTCCTCAAAAAAGCTTGAACAAGATATTTTGAAACTCCAATCTGCTTTGAAATCTTTTCCTGGGAAAGACCTTGGTGATGTAGAATAACTACCTTATGTCTTGTTGCCATTATGTATTACCTAGGTCATGAAACTGTCTTCCACAACCTCAGAGTTTGACTGTTCCTTGCCAGGTTTCAAGCCACCTACACAGATTTCTCTTTTTTTCATTCAATTTACATTTTGTTAATTGATATTAAAAATAGTTTGTTTCTATTATTCCTACTTTGCATTATTTTTTCCATACCTGCCTAAAACATAAATTCAAAATATCCAAATTCTATGCCTTTTTAACTATAAAGCCTAAGGTATAGAGATGGGCGAACCTGCAGATGTTTGAGTTTGGAGGGTAAGTTACTCGGATTTCCCTGAGAAGTTCTTGTCCAGGTTCCGTGTACAGACACTAGATATCCGGTATGGACCCCAAACTTTACAGTCATAGTTACATAGCTACTTAGGTTGAAAAAAGACCTAGGTCCATCTAGTTCAACCTTCCTCCACCAGTTCTACATTTGGTCACTAAGTCATTTATAACCAACAATGTTTTGTGTACTGAGGAAATCATCCAGCCCTTTTTTAAAAGCTGTTATAGTATCTGCCATTACTATCTCTTAGGATAGGGCATGCCACAGTCTGACTGCTCTAACTGTAAAGAACCCCAGTCATCACTACTAATGTACTCATTTAAGCTTTGACCACTAAGCAAGTGCAGTGGTGCAGTGAAACGAGTGCCTAAGTGCCTTTGCTAGCCATAAGGATGTGCCACTATAAGGTAACTCCATATGGTACAGTTTCAAGAGGCGTACACTTTTGTAATATGGCATGATTGGGAAGGATAATATATGATTACCTTTCAAATCAGTTAGCAAAAAATCCTGTACTTTTATATGGAATTAAAGATACACATATTGTAGGAACTGTAGTGTTCAATAGATTTTGAAAAGGGTAATATTATACTGTATATCTGTACAATGCAGAACATGTAACAAAAACAGCATGCTTGCTACTTTAAGCTTTTTATTTAGCCATTAATAATCCTAGGAGAACCATTTTCATGTGAGATTTAGCCCAAGGTCTGCTTATATGCTAAATATCATGGTAATCAGATTTTACATATTTGAAAAAGCATTTAACTGGTAAAATATTCATGTTGGCACAAATTGATGTGATTCTACCACTGGCTTTGATCATATACTTCTATTTAAAGGAGTGATATCACTCTAGAAGTTTAATGGTTGATGAAAAGATTGGCATCAAGAAGCCTGGAAACTGCTTAATCTCCTCACAATGTCTTTGATGCAGCTGTGACTGTAGGGTTTCAATTGCAAGCAAGAAAACTCATCAACTCAGAACAAAGCTGATTATGCAAATGACACATCAAGATGCTATTTTCAATTGATTTCATACTGTAAATAAATATTCCGTTAATATCCATCTGTTAAAAACCAGGTAAAACAAAAACGTCATTAATGTGGCAGATGTTATCGGGGCTCAATAAGTTTGAAGGGTTTCAAAATGAAATCTTGAAGACAAGATAAGAAAATGTATAACGTACATCAAATATGGGTTTCAAGAATTCCTGGTTCGCAATGAATGAGTTTATTTATTGCTCTGCTTTTGCCAAGTAGTGCAAAGTTTCCACTGATTGCCGCCTGACAGAGATCAATAATAATTATAGAGCATAGAACCATTTGCCTGATGATGAGGTCGGCTTGAAATCAGCCTTAATTCTTCTCTTCTTTGCAGTTTCATTCAATTCTTTGGCACACATTCATATAAAACCTCGAGCATGGGGTGCTTTCTTTTTTAGAAAGTGCAGTGATTACAACTATTCGAGAAAGAGTTCCTATGAATAACTATGACTGCAAAACAATCTAGTTGATAATAGTGGATCATATCTGTAGAGTTACCCAATATTCGTGGCCTTGTTTATTCACAAAACCAGTATACTGTGTTTCACACCATCTATCTATATATATAATTGCCTTATTCTGTCTGTCTGTCTGTCCTGCTCCAAAATTGTGTCACCGTGACATGTCCTTACGGTGACACAAAGCTGATTGGCCGCTGGGCTCGCCATGGCCCCGCCCCCCCACACGGATTGGCCTCTCGCCCCGGCTCTCTGCAGGCCCCGCCCCCCTCACGCAATGCACGCTCGCTCTGGCCCAACTGACACGGAGCCGCGACTCCCAGGTGAGTACACACACACATCAGATCACACTCACTCTCACACTCACTCTCACACACACCTCACACATCACAACATGCTGGGATATCGCTTGCTTCTACACCAGCTCCGTCAGGATCCCGGCAGCGCCAGACATAACCTTGCGATGCTGGGATCTTGACGGAGGCCGTGAAAGCTGGTAACCATTATACACATCGGGTAACTAAGGTCCCTTAGTTACCCGATGTGTATCATAGTTACCAGTGTACACCTGCTCACACTCACTCTCACACACACCTCACACACACATCACATCGCATCCACACATCAAGGTCCTGCAGCTGCGGAACATACACACACATAACAGCACACACACACACACACACACATACACACACACACAAATCAGATCACACTCACACACACCTCACACATCACATCGCATCCACATACTCACAGCATCCTGGGATATCGCTTGCTTCTCGGCGGCGATACTGTGCTGTTGTGAGCTTCCAGGACCTGCCGGGGGATCACATGGCCAGAAGCATGTGATATCCCCGGATGTTGTGAGTATCAGCGCGTATGTGCAATATCGTCAGTGTGTGTGTCTTTGTGTGTGAGTGTATGCGATCGGGTGTGTGTGAGTGTATGCGATCGGGTGTGTGTGAGTGGATGCGATCGGGTGTGTGTGAGTGGATGCGATCGGGTGTGTGTGAGTGGATGCGATCGGGTGTGTGTGAGTGGATGCGATCGGGTGTGTGTGAGTGGATGCGATCGGGTGTGTGAGTGTCGGCAAAGGAGCACGGCGTGCTGGAGGAGGCTGGGAGCAGAGAGGCTGATCATGGGGAAGGCTGGGAGGAGAGAGGCTGATGCTGGGGGAGGCTGGGAGGGGGAGGCTGGGACGAGGGAGGCTGATGCTGGTGGAGGCTGATGCTTGGGGAGGCTGATGCTGGGGGAGGCTGGAAGGAGAAAGGCTAATGCTGGTGGAGGCTGATGCTTGGGGAGGCTGATGCTGGGGGAGACTGGGAGGGGAAGGCTGATGCTGAGGGAGGCTGGGAGGAAGGAGGCTGGGAGGAGAGAGGCTGATCCTGGGGAAGGCTGGGAACGGGAGGCTGATGTTGAGGGAGGCTGGAAGGAGAGAGGCTGATGCTGGGGGAGGCTGGAAGGAGAGAGGCTGATGCTGGTGGAGGCTGATGCTTGGGGAGGCTGATGCTGGGGGAGACTGGGAGCGGAAGGCTGATGCTGAGGGAGGCTGGGAGGATGAGGCTGGGAAGAAGGAGGCTGGAAGGAGAGAGGCTAATGCTGGTGGAGGCTGATGCTTGGGGAGGCTGATGCTGGGGGAGACTGGGAGGGGAAGGCTGATGCTGAGGGAGGCTGGGAGGAAGGAGGCTGGGAGGAGAGAGGCTGATCCTGGGGAAGGCTGGGAACGGGAGGCTGATGCTGAGGGAGGCTGGAAGGAGAGAGGCTGATTCTGGGGGAGGCTGGAAGGAGAGAGGCTGATGCTGGTGGAGGCTGATGCTTGGGGAGGCTGATGCTGGGGGAGGCTGGGAGCGGAAGGCTGATGCTGAGGGAGGCTGGGAGGATGAGGCTGGGAAGAAGGAGGCTGGGAGGAGAGAGGCTGAACCTGAGGAAGGCTGGGAAGAGGAGGCTGATGCTGAGGGAGGCTGGAAGGAGAGAGGCTGATGCTGGGAGAGGCTGGAAGGAGAGAGGCTGAGGCTGGGAGGAGAGAGGCTGATGCTGGGGAAGGCTGATGCTGAGGGAGGCTGGGAGGGGAAAGCTGATGCTGGGGAAGGCTGGGAGGATGGAGGCTGGGAGGAGAGACGCTGATCCTGGGGAAGGCTGGGAGAGGGAGGCTGATGCTGGAGGAGGCTAGAAGGAGAGAGGCTGATGCTGGCGGAGGCTGATGCTGGGGGAGGCTGGAAGGAGAGAGGCTGATGCTGGTGGAGGCTGATGCTTAGGGAGGCTGGGAGAGGGAAGCTGATGCTGAGGGAGGCTGGGAGGAGGGAGGCTGGGAGAGGTAGGCTGAGAGAAGAGAGGCTGATGCACACACACACACACACGCACACACACGCGCACTGCACAACACACCACACACACACACACACACTGGGAACCACAAACAACTGCCCTACACAGACACCCACACACACAGACAACGCTGCACACACACACAACACCCAACACACAAACACCGCGGCACACACAAATATACGCACATACCGCACAACACACACATTGCACAAAACATACCTCCCCCCAAAACACACCACACACACACAAACCGCGCAACACACACACAACGCTACAGACACACAGCGCTCCACAAACAACGCAACACACGCAACACACATACAACACCGCTCTCACCCCCCGTCACACCCAGACAACACCCAGAACATGTACAGCACCCTACACAAACACTTGGTAACTACACACAACAACATCTATATATATATATATATATATATATATATATATATAACAAAAATCATACATGAACTACACAATACGTAAATTCTAGAATACCCGATGCGTAGAATCGGGCCACCTTCTAGTCTAATATATAAAGCTGAATGTGTGTATGTATGTGTGTATGTGTTTATGTGTGTATGTCCGAGATTGGCATCTGCACCGTCGCAGCTACAGCCACAAAATTTTGCACACTCACACGTCTGGACCCCGAGAGCGTCATAGGCTATGTTGTGAGGTGAAATTTTAACCCCGCGCGTTCCAATTTACCAATCAATTTTGCCCCTATCTACATAATGGGGAAAAAGTGAAACGAAAAGTGTATCCGCACCGTTGCATTTACAATCATGAATTTTTGCACAGACACCTCATGTGACCCAGGCAACGTCGTAGACTATGTTTTGACAGGAAAATGTAACCCCGCGCTTTACAGTTACTCTCCAAAAAACATGGCTCCATTAAAGTAAATGGAGCCTGGAACTACAGGTTATTAGTAGGAGCTGTAATAATAATAATAATAATCTTTATTTCTATAGCACCAACTTATTCCGCAGCACTTTACAATTCTGGAGGATCATATACAAACAAACAAGTAACAATTATAGAAAATACAATATTTAGAGGGAAAAAAAGACAACCCTGCTCATGAGTGCTTACAATCTACAATGAGATATGGGGGGGGGGGGGGGCAAGGTACAAGTGCTTATTTACAATGACAATCCAGCCATCTCACGGAAATGTGGGATAGATAATGGTTTCCTGGACCAGTGAGCCAGAGCCTTGAGATGCATTTGGGTGCCATGGAGTTTGCTGTGGAGTTATGTTGTGAGAAGTTGTAGAGGGACTGTGTGAATCGAATCTCATAATGGAGTGTGATAGGCCGCCCTAAAAAGATACGTCTTTAGGTTGCGTCTGAAGCTGAGTAAGTTGTGATTTGTCCTAAATTCTTGGGGTAGAGCATTCCAGAGGGTTCGTGCAGCTCGGAAGAAGTCTTGGATCCGGGAGTGGGAGTTTCCAATTAGTGTGGATGTTAGTCGAAAGTCGTTTGCAGTGCGTAGAGAACGGGTGGGGTGATAGACAAAGAGGAGGGTGGAGATGTAGGGGGGTGCCGCACTGTGGAGAGCTTTGTGGTTGAGAACAAGCAATTTGAATTGGATCCTATGATATATGGGCAGCCAGTGCAATGACTGGCACAGAGCAGAGGCATCCGAGTAGCGGTTAGCCAGATAGGTGACCCTTGCTGCTGCATTAAGGATGGACTGTAGAGGAGAGAGTCTAGTTAGGGGGAGACCAATTAATAGAGAGTTACAGTAGTTAAGACGAGAGTGGATCAGGGCCACAGTGAGGGTTTTTGTCGTTTCCATTGTGAGAAAGGGGCGGATTCTAGAGATGTTCTTGAGGTGCAAGCGGCAGGAGCGGGCAAGAGATTGTATGCGGGAGGTGAAGGAGAGATCAGTGTCAAGTATAACACCCAGACAGCGGGCCTGCGGCCTAGGAGTTATAGTTGTGCCACACATAAAGAGGGAGATGTCAGGTTTAGGAAGGTTGGAAGACGGAGGAAAAAGAAGAAGTTCCGTTTTTGAAAGGTTAAGTTTCAGATAGAGAGCAGACATGATATTGCAAATTGCAGTCAGGCAGTCGCTTGTGTTCTGTAGTACAGCGGGGGTGAGCTCAGGGGATGAGGTGTATAGCTGTGTGTCATCAGCATAAAGATGCTACTGAAAGCCAAATCTGCTGATGGTCATTCCAATTGGGGCAGTGTTGAGGGAGAAAAGAAGAGGGCCAAGGACTGAACTTTGAGGGACCTCAACAGTGAGAGGAAGAGGAGAAGATGTAGAGCCAGCAAATGATACACTGAATGAACGGCCAGAAGGATAGGTAGAGAACCAGGAAAGAACAGTGTCCTTTAGGCCGATAGAATGGAGCATCGAGAGAAGGAGATGGTGGTCAACAGTGTCGAAGGCGGCAGAGAGGTCAAGAGGGATAAGCAGAGAGTGGTCACCATTACGTTTTGCTGTCAAAAGGTCAGTGGTCACTTTGACAAGAGCAGTTTCTGTTGAGTGTAAAGGGCGGACGCTAGACTGTAAAGGATCTAGAAGAGAGTGAGTGGAAAGGTAGCGGGTGAGGCGAGAGTAGACCAGGCGCTCCAAGAGTTTGGAGATGAAGGGGAGATTGGAGACTGGTCTGTAGTTGCTTGTGCAGGACGGATCAAGGGAAGGTTTTCTTAATAATGGAGTAATGATAGAGTGTTTGAGGGAGGAAGGGAAGATACCAGAAGAGAGAGAGAGATTGAAGATTTTAGCTAGGTGAGTGGTGACTATCGGAGAGAGGGACTGGAGTAGAGGTGAGGGGAAGGGATCAGTAGGGCAAGTGGTAGGACGAGAAGAGGATAGGAGCCTGGAGACTTCCTCCTCTGTGACTGAGACAAATGTGGAAAGTGAGCTGGATGGCATGTGGGGAGGGATGGGATTCACAACACTTGGTGGCTGGGAGCTGATCTCTCGGTGTATGTTTTCTATTTTCTCTGTGAAATACGAGGCCAGGTCATCAGCATGAAGGGCTGTGATGGGGGTCTGTACTTTGGGACTGAGGAGGCAGTGAAAGGTGTCAAAGAGCTTTTTTGGATTGTTGGCTAGTGAGGAAATAAGGGTGGTGAAGTTGGTCTGTTTGACGAGGTGGAGGGAAGAGTTGTAGGTCCTTAACAGGAACTTGTAGTGGATGAAATTTTCTGGTGTGCGGTTTTCCTCCATAGGCGTTCGGTAATCCTGGAGCATCGCTGAAGAAATAGAGTTTGGGATGTGAGCCAGGGCTGTTTTACTCTGTGTTTGGTCTTTCTGAAGGTGAGGGGCGCTACTTGGTCTAGGGTACTCCTGAGTGTGTCATTGTAGTGCTTTACAGCCAGATCAGGACAGGAAAGCGAGGAGATAGGGGACAGTGATGAGTGTAGAGAGTCTGTAAGTGTTTGAGAGTCAATGGCCTGTAGGTTTCTCAATGAGTGATAGGTGGGAGCGTGCTGGGGTAGGCGAGGGTTTGTGAGCTTGAAGGAGAGGATGTTGTGGTCAGAGAGGGGAAGAGCCTGACGGTGTGGACCTCCAAGGATGGGAATGAGAGTCATGGAGCTGGGGGGATGACCTGGAAAGTGCATTGTGGGGACAGGAGTAAACCGACTCTACCACCATGTCTGTTTTCAGGTCTTGGTGAATGGGAAAAGTGTAAACCACCGTGAGAGATAGCAGCAGGGGAAGTAGTGTCAGAATCCTGAATCCAGGTTTCAGTGAGGGCTAATAGGTTAAGAGAGTTATTGAGAAATTAGTTGTGGATGTAAGGAAGCTTGTTACATACAGACCGTGGATTCCAGAGAGCACAATTAAAAGAGGGAAGTGAGGGTCTACAACTAATGTTAATAAGATTATCAGGGTTTCTATGGGAGGTGGGGGAGGAGGTAAAGTTAGCATGGGGTAGACCGGGATTAGGTGAGATATCACCTGAAAGAAGTAGGAGTAGAAGGAGAAAGATCAGATGGTTTTTTGACTTGTGACATGGCTTTTTGTGTAAGACCCTGGAGCGTGATTGATTGACATTATTCAGATTATTCAGATAGGTGAAAAGAGCCTGGGAGCTGTACATGGGAGTGGGGAGGAGAGAGGGGCTGATATGGATGAGTGTTGATGGAGGGGGGACAGGGCGGTAAAAGTGGGCAGTAAAGGCACATAGGATGATAGAGATATGAATAATAGTCATGGTTGAAGCAGAAGGTGTCAAAGAGTAGTTTACCTGACTCCTGTCCTGACTAACTGCCATTGAAATAACTGCCCAGCACTTAGCAACGATAGCACTTTGCATAAGATGGCACGCATGCAGGCACCTCACACGCGTGCACCCCTTAAGAAGGACACATATATAGGGCTGACAAGAGGAATAGGTAAGGGGGATTGTGGGAGGAATAGGTAAGAGTTGTGATTGGTTGCTATAGTAACAAAAGATATTCATAGTAGAAGCCTATATGTGAGGTAATAAGATGTCGGTGGGGAGACGGATAGAGACAGACAGATAGACAGACAGAGACAGACAGAAAGACAGACAGGGAAAGAGACAGAGAGATAGAGACACACAGGGAAAGAGACAGACAGAGATAAACGGTGAAAGAGTCAGACAGAGACAGATGGTGAAAGAGACAGACAGAGACAGACGGGGAAAGAGACAGACAGAGACAGACCTGGAAAGAGACAGACCTGGAAAGAGACAGACCTGGAAAGAGACAGACCTGGAAAGAGACAGATGGGGAAAGAAACAGATGGGGAAAGAGACAGACAGACATGCAGACAGGGACAGAGACAGGCAGACAGGGAAGGAGGAGACAACCAGAGAGACAGGCAAAGATAGATGGGGAAAGACACAGACCTTGATAGAGACAGACGGGGAAAGAGACAGAGAAATAGAGACAGACAGAGACAGGCAGACAGGGAAAGAGACAGACAGGAAAAGACACAGAGAAAGAGATGGGGAGACAGACGGTGAGACAGACGGGGAAAGAGACAGACCTGGGAAAGAGACAGACCTAGAAAGAGACAGATGGGGAAAGAAACAGAGAGATAGAGACAGACGGGGAAAGAGACAGACAGAGACAGGCAGACAGAGAAAGAGACAGATGGGGAAAGAGATAGACGGGGAAAGAGACAGATAAGGAAAGAGACAGATGAGGAAAGAGACAGACCTGGAAAGAGACGGACCTGGAAAGAGACAGACGGAGCACATTACTTGGCCAATTTAGTTAAATCTGTGTGGAATATCTGTGGTGTTGAAATATATGTTGTGAAATGCTTCTAATAGCTTAGTTTTTGCCTTTTAATAATTACATTTCTATCTATTTGTTTTGTGGTTTTTCTGTGCAGAATACATTTTTGTTAATACATTCTATTTTGTTAACAACAGTTATTAACCCGGGCGAAGTCGGGTAGTACAGCTAGTAGAGTTATAAATAACATGAACTAAATCACTTACATCTAACTGATCAAAGCGTAAAATCTCACATATTGTTCTACTGACTAATTTTTTTATGCCACTTTTACACTTTCTAAATTTGATCAGTATTTTATGTAAGTATCTGTAAGTAAAAAAACAGGAGTCGCACCAAAAGGGGCTTTTAAATGACCACCGATGAGCGACATGCAAACCAATAAGCAGTCGTTTAATACCCTGCTTAGATAGGGTGACCAGCAATTCATGAGCACTTAATGATATTTAAAGGGAACCTGTCATGTGAAAAAAAATGCTATTAACCTACAGATATGTGGTTAATCTGCAGATTAATAGTGTCCAAATCTACCCGGCGCTGGCACTTAGGGCCCGGCTGCCAGGAGGAAATTAACATTATTCCTCCTGGCAGCATTCAGCTTCCAGTCACAGGGGTGGCGCCAGAGCATGGTCAGTCACTGCTTGGTGTATAGTGTGCAGCGGATAAAACGTTGCCCCGGCACTGACTCACAGTTAGATATAATGCAGAGCTGGCGACGAATGTGAAAGTTGTGTTTTGTCTTGCCAATGACATCATATGTTCAGGTAAGGCTTAGTTAGTGCTGGAAAAATGGTGCCTTAACCCCACCTTTGCTGCATTTAAGTAAATACAAATATTTGCTACAAATACATTTTCTAGTCTCTGTTGACCAAGAATTGTTATGTAAAAGTGGCCCAATATTGAGCTGTGCCCATGGTGCTTTTTTTCCAGCACAAAAAAGCATGTCTTGGCAGGAAAAAAGCTGCTTTTTTCATACGTTTTTGCATGTTTTTATTCATGCTTTTTCATATGCTTTATTTCATGCTTATTTCGTCATGGCGATTGCAGGGGTTCAGACGCTGTACCCCCTGATGTTACAGCCGGGACCCAGCTCTTGCTGCTCAGAGCAGTGCACCTGCCTCTCCTGGCAATTTAACCCCCTGAATGCTGCGATCAGTCCGATCACAGCAGTCAGAAGGCAGGATAGGGATTCCACACTAATACATGTTGGTGTCGCATGTGCCAGTTTATGCATGTAGTAGTCAAATTGTTTGAATTTTTGCCTCTACTGAGTCGTTGTCTACAATTTTGGCAGATGATGAAAGTTGGGTCATCCGTTGCGGTCTCAAAAAAGGCCTAGGCTGGACAACCCTTCCTGCAAACTGTAAAGCTGTGACCAATGCAGGCCACAGCCAGAGTTGTTCCTCCTCCCCCTCTTCCCCATCATCTGCTGAGCTACATAGCTTATGGCTCATATACGAGCCATCCCTACAGGTCAGTTCCTACAGATGAAGCTCTTCCAATGATAGATTTGAGGCTCAGTCGGCCGACCTTGGGCGTCGTTTCCGGGAGCAGGGCTACAGAGGTAGGGTGGTCAAAAGGGGCTATCTCAGGGCGAAAAATACACCTAGGACACAACTCCTTACTTACAGGCCCCAAAAAAGGACCCACAGAAGGTGATCTTAGGGTCATTGGAACCTGGTTGTGGTGAAGATAGGCACCACCGCTGCTGGTGACGGGGATCCCGGGAGCGATGGTAGGGAGCAGCTGGGATGTTATTTCCCCCCTCCGTGGGTAGGGGTCGGTGGTCCCGGGGCCCGGTGGTGTGACGGGGAGGCAGAGTCGGTGAGGTGCAGGGTTGCAGGAACAGGGCGGCGCGGTGCCGGATGGCACGGGTGTACTCACTCAGTAAGAGATGCACAAAGTCCTCGGTAAACCAAACTAAATATATAGAAATTACAGGCTTCACCACATACGCTAAAGGTGCTTAGGGGATCAAGAATCATATAGTAAAGAGAATCCCAGCACTCAAATTGAAGACAAGAGGGGAATTATGCAAAAGTGAATTTATTGACTAATACACTGCAAAAGGAACCTAACCAGAGCAACAGCACCAACGTTTCGGCATAGAGCCTTTCTCAAGGTCGTTGCCTGAAAAGGTGTGAAGACAATAACAATAATGAGTGCATTATATACAGGTGATACATAGATTATGTACAGAATAATACAAATATACATGAAAATATACTGCGGAACGTACATCACTGGTCAGAGTAGGGAAATACGGGTCTCGGAGGACAACCGGAGGTTTGCAAATAATGGTAAGGTTCCACACGTTTTTGCAGAGTATGCTCTTAATCATATGGAGAGAGAGATAATTAGTACAGGTATGGCAACAAACTTGCGTACCATAGGAGATAGTACTGGTCAGGTAATACAGGTTTAAGGCAAACAGCCAAAGCTGATATTCAAATCGAACAGCCGAAGCTGGTATCAATACCAAGGTGAGTGGAGAGAGAGAAAAAAAGAGGAAAAAACGGAAAAAAAGGAAGGAAAGAAAGGAAAGAAAGAAAGGAAAAAAAAGGAAAAAAAGGAAAGAAAAAAGAGAAAGAAAAAAGAGAAAGAAAGAAAAAAAGATAGAAAGAAAGAAAGAGAGAGAAGAAAGAAAGAAAGAAAGAGAGAGAGAGGGAGAGAAAGAGAGGGAGAGAAAGAGAGGGAGAGAAAAAGAGGGAGAGAAAGAGAGGGAGAGAAAGAGAGGGAGAGAAAGAGAGGAAGAGAAAGAGAGGGAGAGAAGGAGAGGGAGAGAAAGAGAGGGAGAGAGAGGGAGAGAGAGAGAGGGAGAGAAAGAGAGGGAGGGAAAGAGAGTGAGAGAAAGAGAGGGAGAGAAAGAGAGGGAGAGAAAGAGAGGGAGAGAAAGAGAGGGAGAAAAAGAGAGGGAGAAAAAGAGAGGGAGGGAAAGAGAGGGAGAGAGAGAGAGGGAGAGAGAGAGAGAGAGGAGAGAGAGAGAGGGAGAGAGAGAGAGGGAGAGAGAGAAAGGGAAAGAAAGAAAGGGAGAGAAAGAGAGGGAGGGAAAGAGAGGGAGGGAAAGAGAGGGAGGGAAAGAGAGGGAGAGGGAAAAAAAGAGAAGAGGAAGGAAAAAGAGGAGAGAAACAGAAGGAGGAAGAGAATTAGAAAAGGGAAAAAAAGGGGGAAAAAAACAAAAAAGCGGAGGAGGAAGAGTGAGGGAAGGAGGCTCTGGTTAGGTTCCTTTTGCAGTGTATTAGTCAATAAATTCACTTTTGCATAATTCCCCTCTTGTCTTCAATTTGAGTGCTCGGTAAACCAAACGGCTGTATGGACGAGTCTCGCAGCCGGCTGCAGTGTCTCTCCCCGGACAGGTGATGGTGGCTGTCTTTCCTTGCACCTTTGTGTACTTGTTTGACTACGGTGGATCCCCAATGGTAGTCCGCTCCCCAGTGTATGGATGCCGGAGGAGCCCGTTTGCCCGCAGGCGCTGGCCCTTGGGTCTCTAGCCTTAGGCAGTAGCTGTATACCCTCACGGTGTGGGTGGTTGCCTTTTGACGGGTCTTTGGCTGTTAGGAAACCCCTGGGGTTCTGGTCACACTTGGATTTGACTGTTGACGGCGACTCCAAGCCTAGTCGGGGTCCGATGGCCCTGCCTGTGTGTGCTGGCTTCACTTTGCTCCCCGGTCGGTACCGGCGGGTCAACGCCCGACCCCGGTCCTACGGTTCCGCGTCGATTTACCACTCCTGCAGACGGCCACCACCGTC
This sequence comes from Anomaloglossus baeobatrachus, assembly GCF_048569485.1. Lineage (NCBI taxonomy): Eukaryota > Metazoa > Chordata > Amphibia > Anura > Aromobatidae > Anomaloglossus > Anomaloglossus baeobatrachus. The sequence goes on from NC_134354.1 coordinate 629,417,227, forward strand.
TGCCAATCTTGTTGTCAGTGCCTGGGCCCCAAACCCAGACACTCTCCACTTCCACCTCCTGGACTTCACTCCAAACTCTCACTGACTGCTTTTCCCACCTCCAGGCCTGTGAACTCCTCGGTGGTTGGGGCCAACCGCTTGGCTCCGCCCCACCTGGTGTGGACATCAGACCCTGGAGGGAGGCAACAAGGGTTTTGTGTTTGGCTAATGTTACTGTCTGGTGGGGGTGGGGGTGTGTGAGTGTTATCTGTGACGACCTGGCTAGACCAGGGCGCCACACTAGCTTGTAGCAACATCATCTGTAGCAAGACCTTTTCTTCCTCTGACGGTAGAAAAACCTACACTATTCGCAAGTACATCTCATGTGGCACCACACACGTGGTGTATTTTGCGACATGTCCATGCTCCCTGATCTACGTGGGGCTCACCTCCCGTGAGTTCCGCGTTAGGGTCAGGGAGCATGTGCGTGACATAACAGCAGCTACGTCTATTGAGGATTGGTCATTGCTAAAAACACTCCCCCGCCATTTCAAGAAATATCATGCATGTGATGCCACGTTACTTCAAATACGTGGCATCGATGCTATTAATGGCGAATCTAGGGGCGGGAACCTAAAACGACTATTGGCCCAATGTGAAACTCAATGGATTTCAACCCTTGACACTCTGGTCCCCAAAGGGTTAAACAAAGCCATTAGCTTTGCCCCTTTTCTATAGGTTACCTCTCTGGTTTCTTTCCCATTTTTTTCACCACCACTTGTGAGACTTTTTATGAATTTTTATAATTATTAGTGATGAGCGAGTACTAAAAAGCTCGGGTGCTCGAAGCTCGGGCCGAGCCTCCCAAGATACTCGTGTACTCGGCCCGAGCACCGAGCCCAATGTTATCCTATGGGAGACCCGAGTATTTTTGTGAAATGACCCCCCGGCAGCATGTAGAAACCCTAAAAATGTCACAAAAGTCTCAGAAGAGTGCTCAAATGACATGGCATCAGCATGGGGAAGACCCCTTGAAGCATTTATCACTCAAAAGTCACAGCTGTGAACAATTTTGTCCAAATTTTACGCCATTTTTACGGACTCACCAGAAAACCTTCCAAAATGACACCAAAATGAATTTTCATGGCGGAAATGTTAAGGGCACATACCCAATAGTGAGATAGAGCTGGTGTATGTTACTTTTTGAGATTAATACATGAAAGATTTTACATGAAAACCTTGTGTGGCACTCCGATGTCCAAAACGCACGTTTTGTGCTTTTTACTAGCGATGTCGGTCATTTTTTTTTTTTTATTCTATCTCCCTCAGTCCGTCGGTCTGTCTCTCTCTGTCTTGTCTGTCCCCCTCTCACAGTCTGTCGGTCAGTTCCCCCCCCTCTCTCTTACTTACCGTTCCCCGATCACTGCCGCGGCGCTGCACAGCTGTTCAAACTCCGGTGGCTTTTCCTCTTTTGAAAAAGCCGGCCGCTCATTAATCAATCTCCTATTCCCTGCTTTCCTGCTTTTCGGCGCCTATGATTGGTTGCAGTGAGACACGCTCCCACACTGAGTGACAGCTGTCTCACTGCACCCAATCACAGCAGCCGGTGTGTGTATACTGTGCAGTGAAATAAATAATTAAATAATTAAAAAAAACGGCGTGCGGTCCCCCCAATTTTAATACCAGCCAGATAAAGCCATACGGCTGAAGGCTGGTATTCTCAGGATGGGGAGCTCCACGTTATGGGGAGCCCCCCACCCTAACAATATCAGTCAGCAGCCGCCCAGAATTGCCGCATACATTAGATGCGACAGTTCTGGGGCTGTACCCGGCTCTTCCCGATTTACCCTAGTGCGTTGGCAAATCGGGGTAATAAGGAGTTAATGGCAGCCCATAGCTGCCACTAAATCCTAGATTAATCATGTCAGGTGTCTCCCCGAGATTCCTTCCATGATTAATCTGTAAATTACAGTTAAAAAACACACACACCCGAAAAATCCTTTAATAGAAATAAAAAACACTAACAAAGTCCCTCATTACCAATTTATTAACCCCGACAAACCCTCCATGTCCGGCGTACTCCACAGTCCTCCAGCGTCGCGTCCAGCTCTGCTGCATGGAAGTGACAGGAGCTGCAGAATACACCGCCGCTCCGGTCACCTCCACGCAGCTAATGAGATGAGTATAGCGATCAGCTGAGCTGTCACTGAGGTTACCTGGATCCAGCGGTGGATGCAGCGGTGGCCGCGGGTAACCTCAGTGACAGCTCAGCTGATCGCGCTACTCACCGCCGCTCCAGTCAGCTCCATGCACCAACTGAGGTGAGTATAGCAATCAGCTGCTGTCACTGAGGTTAATCGCGGCCACCGCTGGATCCAGCGGTGGCCGGGAGTTACCTGACTGACAGCAGCTGATCGCGCTATTCCCTTCATTAGCTGCGTGGAGGTGACCGGAGCGGCGGTGTCTTCTGCAGCTCCTGTCACTTCCATGCAGCAGAGCTGGACGCGACGCCGGAGTCCGTGGAGTACGCCGGACATGGAGGGTTTGTCGGGGTTAATAAATTGGTAATGAGGGACTTTGTTAGTGTTTTTTATTTCTAATAAAGGATTTTTCGGGTGTGTGTGTTTTTTAACTGTAATTTACAGATTAATCATGGAAGGAATCTCGGGGAGACGCCTGACATGATTAATCTAGGATTTAGTGGCAGCTATGGGCTGCCATTAACTCCTTATTACCCCGATTTGCCAACGCACTAGGGTAAATCGGGAAGAGCCGGGTACAGCCCCAGAACTGTCGCATATAATGTATGCGGCAATTCTGGGCAGCTGCTGACTGATATTGTTAGGGTGGGGGGCTCCCCATAACGTGGAGCTCCCCATCCTGAGAATACCAGCCTTCAGCTGTATGGCTTTATCTGGCTGGTATTAAAATTGGGGGGACCGCACGCCGTTTTTTTTAATTATTTATTTATTTATTTTACTGCACAGTATAGACCCGCCCACCGGCTGCTGTGATTGGGTGCAGTGTGACACCTGTCACTCAGCGTGGGGGCGTGTCTCACTGCAACCAATCATAGGCGCCTGTGGGCGTGGAAAGCAGGGAATATGAGATGGCTGTGTACAGAGCACAGCGCGCCGGCCGGTATAAAGGCTCGGTCACGCTGTGCAGGCCGGCCAATCACTGCAATTCCACAACTAACAGGGCTGTGGCATTGCAGTGGTCTGCCAGCCAATCCCTGCATGAGGGCTGGCTCTCAAAAGAGCGCCAACATGCAGGGATGAAGACCACGAGTAAAGCACGAGTATTGCAAAATTACTCGGTACCCGCCGAGTAGCCCGAGTACAGTGATACTCGTGCGAGTACCGAGTAGTAACAAGCATACTCGCTCATCACTAATAATTATATATTCATATGGTTTTAATATTTGTACTTAAGAATATTGACTCTATGCTCATATATAGATGCCCTATTTCTCCTTTACATTTTCTATGTTGGCTGCTTTGCATAAGTGCCATTACTTATTGTATATTTCTAATTATATCTACAGTGGATTGTCGTATAATGTCATTCTATACATGGCCTATTACATCATCACTGAGTGGACTGAGCACGGGACTTACAACCTGAACGTATCTCCTGTCTTCTGATGTCACTATATATGGACTTGGAGATCCTGTATGTTCTGAGAAGACTCCATTTGAATTACATTATGAATCACAAAAATCTACAAAATATGGACTTCTCAGCTTACCTATATTCTGACAATGGAGATTTCAGGAACGTGCTGTTACCGCCCCTCTCTCACCACGTGACCGCCACCTCATTTTATTATATCACCTGACTTCCCTGTCCACCGACCACTGATCGCACTCCTCGGCCGGGCCCGCCCCCTTCACCACCGCGACCGCCGTCATTGCTATCTGTGGTGTCAGCGTGGGACATGGATGATGTGTCCCCATCCCCTCGCTTGTACCCCTGGGCCTGACGGCACTCGCGGTGGTGTTTTGGGGGCGTGTTCGGCACCGGCGCACGTCACTATGGGGGCGGTGCACCCGGAAGTCAGTCATTGATGGCATTATTTAATGCAGTCTTCCTAAGCCTCTACATCGCCTTTCCCTGATGAAGCTGGAGCCACTGTGATTCACCGTTTAGCGAAACGTGCGTTAGAGGATGGCTTTAGGGCAGGTTGGGTGGCACTATTCCTCTGGGAGCTTTCTTTGTTTGTGACAACCTTAATCCCATTATGGTAATTGCTATACTATTTTTCCCATGGTATTTACTATGACTCATGGTCCCTACTTGGCACATGCACTTTAGTAGATATAAATACTCAGCCAGAATCTGTTCACAGCCTCTGATTCAATTTGGTCTCACTACATTGTGATTCATTGTATTGCACATTGTTGTTTACCTTCCATGGGTTTTTCATTTTCAATGTAATCTGCATTCAGTGTTAATTCAAGGCACTCTGAGTCTTATAGTGCTATAACCCTTTCATGTGGTTTTAACCTTTTTAATCATGGCCCTGATTTTCTGTGTATCATTTTAATCATGCATTCCTAATAAACTTTGTTATAATTTTGCACCATATATACTCTGTTTCTCCTGTCTTTTCATGTATTCCATGGAGTAGGTGTCCACCACAGAGCCCCTCACTTGAGGAGGTCTCTGATGGTTCCATATATTATACTGGTTATGAGGTTCCTTGTTTTTCTCATTATTTATTTCTTGCCTGAGATGGCAATATTGGGAAGGCACTAAAAAGCACCAATAACTAGAAATGTGGTTCACTGGCTATTTTGGAGCAGACACTAAAAAGTGCCAAGACCTATTTAGCTAGTTCACTGGCAAATTTTGAGCAGGCATTAATAAGTACCAATACCTAGAATTGTGGTTCACTAGCTAATTTTGAGCAGGCAGGAGGGAAGAAGGTCAGGAGAGATCAAGGACATAAAGGAGGAAAGACAGGCAGGCAGACAGGAGCAGGAATAGGTAGCAAAACTCAACCCACCTATTAAATATTCTGCAGCATCTATCAATCAAAGCAAAAAGTAAATTGAAATAGGTGCATTTTCTATAAACTATAACATTAGCGATATAAGTGTAAATAATATATAATAATGTTTGCACCAAGATATAGAACCAATTAAGGACAATGGCAAAATTAGACCAGAAAAAGAGAAAAAAAACGACCAAAAAGCCCAAAATATAACAATCAGGTATTTATTGTGCCAATGGAGGAGGAAAAAGGTGACAAAATGTGGCGAATATATCAAAAACCACCTGGGTATAGTTGGTACAAAAAGGCTTATACACTTAGCAATAGTAAAGAGCTTACATGATTAACATACAATATTAACCAACAAAGATAACTGCCAGACCACTCCACCACAGATCATAGATGTAAAGAGAAGGGAAGACTGAAAATGCCCAAAAGGAGGGCTGAAGTGTAGTCAGGGATTAAAAAATCATATACAGCAATCTACGGTGAGGGAAGGGATATCTGACTGTACCTTGCAATACAAGACCCAGGGGTTAGCGTCTACCCGACACCTGGCGTTTCAGTGGAAACCTTCATGAGGGGGCGGTGACAAAGAGTGAAGGAACAGGAGGGATTAAAAAGGCTGAGTGGCAAATGACATCGTGCCACGTCAACATATCAACTAGCTGCGCGTCCTTGTTTTTCTCATTATTTATTTCTTGCCTGAGATGGCAATATTGGGAAGGCACTAAAAAGCACCAATAACTAGAAATGTGTTTCACTGGCTATTTTGGAGCAGACACTAAAAAGTGCCAAGACCTATTTAGCTAGTTCACTGGCAAATTTTGAGCAGGCACTAAAAAGTACCAATACCTAGAATCGTGGTTTACTGGCTAATTTTGAGCAGGCAGGAGGGAGGAACGTCAGGAGAGATCAAGGATATAAAGGAGGAAAGACAGGCAGGCAGACAGGAGCGGGAATAGGTAGCAAAACCCAACCCACCTATTAAATATTCTGCAGCATCTATCAATCAAGTAACAGTAAATTTTACAGACATTACTTATCTGTATTTCAGAAACTATATATCCGATCTCACAACTAAAGGTATGTTTAGAATCAGCATGATAGCACCAGTATAGCACTGGCTTTAATATATATTGGAAAATCCTGGTGGTTGGTCATCTTTAAGTCTCCTCTCAGCCTTTTCTTTTGCAAACTAAACATTACTAGCTCTTTCAGCCAGTCTTCATAGGACATGTTTTTTTTGGTTTATCATGTTGATTGCTTTTGTCTGGACTTGCTCCAATATCGATGTCTTTCTTGAATTGGGGCTCCCAGATCTGTACACAGTATTCCAGGTGAGGTCTGACCAGGGCAGAGTATAGGGGAATAATTACCTTTCTTGTTCTAGATTCAATGTGCGTCATGATACATCCCAGAATTTTGTTTGCCTTTGGCTCATGTTGAACCTGTGATCTACTATTATGCTGAAGTTCTTTTCCCCTGTGCTATCATTTAGTTTTATTCCTCCATACTATATTTGCTTTTTAAATTTCTTTTACCCAGATGTAGGACTTTGGCTTTGTCCTTGTTAAACACCATTCCGTTCTCCTCGACGCATTGAGTGTTTCTAGATCCTTTTGAATACACTCTCTCTCCTCTCTAGTGTTAGCTATTACTCCTATCTTTGTATCATCTGTGAATTTTGAGTTTCCCAATAATTCCATTGTCTAGATTATTTATAAAAATCTTAAACAGTACTGGGCCCAGGACAGAGCCTTGCAGCATCCCGGTTTTGCATTTCCTCCAATTCAATGTGCAGCCATTTAGTATTACTCATTTTACCCGATCATTAAGCCAATTGTCAATCCAACAAACTGATTTTTTTTTTATATATATACAGTGCCTACAAGTAGTATTCAACCCCCTGCAGATTTAGCAGGTTTGATAAGATGCAAATAAGTTAGAGCCTGCAAACTTCAAACAAGAGCAGGATTTATTAACAGATGCATAAATCTTACAAACCAACAAGTTATGTTGCTCAGTTAAATTTTAATAATTTTTCAACATAAATGTGTGGGTCAATTATTATTCAACCCCTAGGTTTAATATTTTGTGGAATAACCCTTGTTTGCAATTACAGCTAATAATCGTCTTTTATAAGACCTGATCAGGTCGGCACAGGTCTCTGGAGTTATCTTGGCCCACTCCTCCATGCAGATCTTCTCCAAGTTATCTAGGTTCTTTGGGTGTCTCATGTGGACTTTAATCTTGAGCTCCTTCCACAAGTTTTCAATTGGGTTAAGGTCAGGAGACTGACTAGGCCACTGCAACACCTTGATTTTTTCCCTCTTGAACCAGGCCTTGGTTTTCTTGGCTGTGTGCTTTGGGTCATTGTCTTGTTGGAAGATGAAATGACGACCCATCTTAAGATCCTTGATGGAGGAGCGGAGGTTCTTGGCCAAAATCTCCAGTTAGGCCGTGCTATCCATCTTCCCATGGATGCGGACCAGATGGCCAGGCCCCTTGGCTGAGAAACAGCCCCACAGCATGATGCTGCCACCACCATGCTTGACTGTAGAGATGGTATTTTTGGGGTCGTATGCAGTGCCATCCAGTCTCCAAACGTCACGTGTGTGGTTGGCACCAAAGATCTCGATCTTGGTCTCATCAGACCAGAGAAACTTGAACCAGTCTGTCTCAGAGTCCTCCAAGTGATCATGAGCAAACTGTAGACGAGCCTTGACATGACGCTTTGAAAGTAAAGGTACCTTACGGGCTCATGTGGAACGGAGACCATTGCGGTGGAGTACGTAACTTATGGTATTGACTGAAACCAATGTCCCCACTGCCATGAGATCTTCCCGGAGCTCCTTCCTTGTTGTCCTGGGGTTAGCCTTGACTCTTCGGACAAGCCTGGCCTCGGCACGGGTGGAAACTTTCAAAGGCTGTCCAGGCCGTGGAAGGCTAACAGTAGTTCCATAAGCCTTCCACTTCCGGATGATGCTCCCAACAGTGGAGACAGGTAGGCCCAACTCCTTGGAAAGGGTTTTGTACCCCTTGCCAGCCTTGTGACCCTCCACGATCTTGTCTCTGATGGCCTTGGAATGCTCCTTTGTCTTTCCCATGTTGACCAAGTATGAGTGCTGTTCACAAGTTTGGGGAGGGTCTTAATTAGTCAGAAAAGGCTGGAAAAAGATATTATTAATCCAAACATGTGAAGCTCATTGTTCTTTGTGCCTGAAATACTTCTTAATACTTTAGGGGAACCAAACAGAATTCTTGTGGTTTGAGGGGTTGAATAATAAATGACCCTCTGAATAAACTTTTCACAATTTAAAAAAAAAAAAAATAAAAAAAGAAATAACATTCTTTTTTGCTGCAGTGCATTTCACACTTCCAGGCTGATCTACAGTCCAAATGTCACAATGCCAAGTTAATTCCGAATGTGTAAACCTGCTAAATCTGCAGGGGGTTGAATGCTACTTGTAGGCGCTGTATATATTTCGTATTTGATCATTTTTTCAGTGTGGAAGTTATGTGATACTTTATTGAATGGCGTACTGAAGTCAAGGTATACTATATCCACGGCATTCCCATTATCCAACTATTCAGTGACTGTTGTAAAAGGAAAGGTTTGTCTGACAAAATCTATCTACATAACATTTCTATGCTTTACTTTACTTCCTATAAAAGGACATCCTAAACCTTTAACTTACACTACATTCTACTTAACATTCTCCACATTGCTATATCTGACTAATACACATTGTTAATAGTGATTTACTAATATATTTGGCACTATTTGTTACTCTTACGAATATTAAAAGGTATTCTCGATATCTGTTACTCGCTGTATTTGGTATGCGCCTTGTGAGATTCGAGACCCCTGACATCATGTTTGGCACCTGATTTTCAGCCACTAATCATTCTGGGATTGCCTTCCAATCACAGTAATGCCATAGCCATCTTTGCTACTGACATTACTGTGATTGGGAGCTGCAGTGAAAAAAAAAATGACTTACTAAGATTTCCCGCAGCTGTTACACTACTTCCCACTCCACTCATTAGATCCCATACATATGCACTGATTCCCCTGCCCACTTTCTCTGCTAGCGTCTATGATTGGCTGCCCTCACAGTAGCTGTCGGGATCCTCTAATAGAGTGTAAAAATAAATATTTAAATAAATTTAAAAAAATCTTGAAGGGTACCCCATATGTTGATTCCCAGCACAGATAAAGCATTTGGCTACAGGCTGAAGCTCCCAGCTGTGTGTTATCTTGGATGTGTATCAAGAAAACAGAGGAGAGACCGCATGTGACTTTTTAAATTATTTAAATATATATATATTTTTTTTAAAAAGTGTGCGTTCCCTCCGATTTTTAATACCCAGCCAAGATAAAGCAGACAGCTGGGGGCTGGTATCCTCCGGCTGGGGAGGTTCATGGTCATTGACCCCCCCCAAGCTAAAAATATCAGCCCAAAGCCATCCGGAATTGTTGCATCAATTATATATGACAATCCTTGCTATTTACCAGGCTCGTTCCAATTGCCCTGGTGCAGTAGCAATCGGGGTAATATAAGGGGTTAATTATCGCCGTGATTTGTCAAAAATCACAGCTGCCACTAAAACCTGGATTAGTAATGGAGAGAGATCTAGGAGTACCCCATTTGTAGCCCTGTAAGAAGAAAAAAAAACACAGAAAAATCCTTTATTTTAAATTAAAACACAAACCCTCTTTCACCAATTCATTACACCCAAAATACCCCTGCAGGTCCAACGTAATCCACACGAGGTCTCACAATGATCCCGGCTCTGCTACATCCAGACTCTGCAGTGACCAATTACATGACTGATCACTGCAGACTCCGAAAAACACTGACAGTCAGCAGGTGAACCAGGCAGTGAAAAGCGGTAAGTCAGTCAGGTCAGCGGTGGTCACACTCAGGGTTCTTGCTGCTCTCAATGAAAGTGGAACCCTCTGCCGGATTGCTGTACAGTCGTGACCGCAATCCAGCAGCGGATTCAACTTTCACTGAGAGAATAAGGAAGCCCTAGGGTGACCTCTGCTGACCTTACTGCTGGAATGCTGTGGCCCTCAATCCAAAATTCCAACAACTGTGAGGCCTGGAAACATTAAAAGAGCCTTTCAAGAGAGCCTTTAAGTATTTTGGAGTTCCCAGCTGTTGTGACACCTGGAGGCTGTAAACTCTGGTAGCCTCCAGGTGTTCCAAAGCTGGGAACTCCAAGAAACCTAAAGGCTCTCTTAAAGGCTTCTATAAGGTTTTCGGACCTCATAGTTACCGAACTGTCTGACTGCTGTGCCGCCATGTCCAGCAATCCGATAGTCAGGTCACCAAATTTTACACTTGGGAGCTCCCCACTGCTCTCAGTGAGCTCAGTTGAACATGCTGCTGTATTATGTGGTGTGCGCACATGGAGTATTTGCATCTCTTAGAAAAAAAATGAATCAAAACTGCATCATTGTTTTATGCATTTTTGTGCCAGAAGATGCCGATTTGGGGCAGAAATTTGGTGTATGAATTTTTGTGTTTAGTAATTGGAGGTCTCATGGATCCCTCCCCATTACTAATCTAGGGCTTAGTGGCAGCTGTGAGCTGTCATTAAACCCTTATATTACCCTAATTGCCACCACATCACAGCAATTGAGAACGAGATGAGTTGGGTAATGTGGATGCTCATGGATGTGAAAATTCTGGGAGACTGCAATTGCTATTTTTTGGCTTTGGAGGAGGCCAATAACCATAGGCTTCACTAGCCTGAGAATACCAGCCCCCAGATTTTTGCTTTATCTTGGCTGGGTATCAAAACTGGGGAGGGCCACATACTTTAAAAAAAAAATAAATTTTTTTTTTAAATAATTTAATAAAAAGGTGCATGGGAAGTCCCTCTTATTTTGATACACAGCCAATAAAATGCACACAACTTGGGGCTGCAGCCAGTAGCCATAAGCTTTATCTGTGCTGGGTATCAATTTACAGGGGACCCTGCAACATTTTATTTATTTTTACAGTCCTTTAAGGAACCCAGACAGCTACTGTGAGGGCAGCCAATCAGAGACGCCAGCAGACTTACTGCAGTCAAACACAGATGCCTGTAGAGAAGGTGGGCAGGGGAACCAGTGCATGTGTATGAAATCTAATGAGGGGACCCAGAAGTAGTGAGACAGCCGCGGGAATCTCAGTAAGTGTAATTTTCCTGCTTTAATCCCCAATATACTCTGACAATATTATTCCCAGAAATTAAATGTGAGTCAGAAATGCATTCAGGCATCTTGCCCATGCTGTTCATGTTCAGTTTCAGCACTTTTCCATCCATTTCAGCCCTCCCAGACTGACTTCCAAGGTCCTCCTGAAAATTATTAGAGTTTCTCGTTGACTTGCATTCGGTTCGTTATGCGTGACAAATACACGAATAATAGAAATTATTTGGCTCAAATCAGAAGCCAAATATTTCACTATTCACCAATCTCTAATTGTTGACATTTCCAGCTCATAGCACATTACACTTTACGTTGTAGTGGGCTCAACCACCTTTACATATGTATCAATCATATTGCAGGGACTTCTGTTTTCTTGCAGTGTTGTTAAATTTTTAGTCTATCCGTCATTTAGAATATTTCTAATGGCAACCTGAAATCTTTTTCCAACAATAAAATAACTTCTGTCACACCCATGATACATGGTGTGCTTATAGAAGAAACCATTTGAATGTTACTAGAACATTTTGCTTCCTTGCATGTTACCAGCCAGATACAGATTGGGTTTGGTAGACCTTTACTTTAACACTAGAAGTCCCAGAGAGGGGTCATTTAACATTTCTACCTTTGGAACCCAGAGACGGGTCAAATGACCTGAAGGATTTTAGCTAACATCCTATAATCACCGTATTTTGTTGTGTAATTAAAGCCATTACTGTCGCACCACAGGAGGTTGTTGTTTTCCGTTGAATTTAGCCATTTAGTTTTTAATTAGTTTTATTCAGTTTGGACTTATGCGGGCTTCACACGGTACGATCTATCGTGTGATTGCACGAGCGATCGTACCCGCCCCCGTCGTTTGTGCGTCACGGGCAAATCGCTGCCCGTGTCGCACAAAGTCGTTAAACCGCCGTCACACGTACTTACCTGCTGAGTGACCTCGCTGTGGGCAGCGATCATCCTCTTCCTGAAGGGGGAGGGACGTTCTGCGTCACAGCGACGTCACACAGCCGCCGGCCAATAGAAGTGGAGGGGCGGAGATGAGCGGGACATAAACATCCCACCCACCTCCTTCCTTCCTCATAGACGGTGGGTGCCGCGGGACGCAGGTAAGCTGTGTTCATCGTTCCCGGGGTGTCACACGGAGCAACGTGTGCTGCCCCGGGAACGATGAACAACCTGCGCAAATAAGATTAAGCAATTTTTTAAAAATGAGCGACGAGTACACGATCCACGATTTATAACCGATTTGGAGTCACACGTAGATGTCACACGAGACGACGTCATGAACGATGCCGGATGTGCATCACGAAAACCATGACCCCGACGACACATCGCACGATAGATCGTCTCGTGTGACGCCCGCATAAAGGTCATTTGACCCTCTTTCGGGACTTCAGGGGGGAGCTCGAAATTTCTGGGACTTCTAGTGTTAAAACTCCCAGAAACAAATGTTACAGATATGCATGAAGAATATCACATGTTATTTCTGTCCCCCAAAATGGAAAGATCGCTGTAGGAAGCTAAATCGCTCTATAAAGCTGATCTGTCTTCTGCTCAGCAGCAAATCACAAGCTGCTAGAACTTCATCTTTGTATGGAAAAGAGAGAATGTTTCTCAGCTGGTGAATGATGCTCCATTAACTGATCGAAGGAGCTGGAGTAGGATTGCATTACAACACATTAGACGAGTTAAATGAAATTGAAGTGTAATAAACTATAATAGAATGAACTTCTGGTGATGTAGAGCTTTTCCACAGGCTGTATTTCAGTCACTGCTTTCATTCTAAATGACATTTCAATGGGGGACAATACATTGGTTCTGAGCCAAGGATTGGATTTATATTTGCATTTTGTATTACTTTTTGCCCTTGAAATCATTTTAATTGGTTCAGCCAGCTTAGATAGAAAAAGACAAAATTAAGCCATGAAATGACTGTTGTTGAAATTACCTTTCTAAAATGATTTTACTTTGATTGTGTTTTTTCCTCTACTGTCAGTAGCTAATTTAATTATCAAGTATAGTTGCTTACACAGCAAATGGTAATTAGCAAGACTAGGTGATTACATGCATTTGCAAATGGCATATAATATAATTATATTATACAGCAAACAATTTCAATTTAATGCTGGTTTCAAAATGTGAAATTTTATACAAAGAATTTGCTCCAAGCAAAAATACATTTGTTATTTTAAAGCACTACTCTGGCGTTTTTTTTTTTGTTTTGTATTTTTTTAAGCGCTGGCATGGTGCCATTAATCAAAGATCCCTGATCCTACTTGTATATTCACCCTCATCTTTTATCGATGCCACTCTGGTTTTGCGGCACCATCTTATGACTGTAACCTGCAAGAGACCAACGGGAGAGGCGTTGATAGAGGGTGGAGACACCGGGGGGAGGGTATATGAGCAGGGGAAGGGACTTACATTAAAAGCACCACTCCAGCACTGAAAATAATAAAAACATTGGAGTGGTACATTAAAAAAAAACAGTGAAGAAGATTTCAAGAAGATGATAATAATAGATTCAACTGGTGGAAGAGAGTAAGATAATGGGGGTGCTAACACTAGGAATATTAGACTAAGTAGGATTGATCAGTGATATGTAGAGATGGGCAGACTCACAGAAAACCGGGACCAGCGGGTCCCTGTTATCTTTCTTTTTAAATCCTGGTTCCGATCCAGAACCTGGTCCCAATATAAGTCTATGGGGATCAGAAACCGGAGATTAAAAATGTTGGTAAAAGGGATAGGGAGATAGGCGAGCACACGCTGTAGTCACCTATTCTATGTCATGGCGACAAGCTGCTTCCGGAGCAGCCTTCATTGAATATACACTGCTTTTCCTGCCCACCGGTGCCTGTGATTGGATGCAGTCAGCCGCACCCCCACACTGAGTGGCAGTGTGTCAGCTGACTGCTTCCATTCACAGGCGCTATGCTCGTCTATATCATAGGCCAGTGTCACATTAGAGCATGGCATCCGATGCAAGAATATCAGATAAGATATGCTAATGACCCTCGGCTCAGGATCTGCTGCGAGCGTGGTCCGAGTGTCATGTGACTGTGATCCGATCCTGTGATCTATGATCTATGTGATCGGACAGCTGAGGAGGAGAGGGAGGGTTTAATCCCCCCATCTCCTCCATTGTCACCCTGTGCATAAATCGCACTGCACTTGGATAACATCCGAGTGCAGTCCGATGTTTCTCTCACACCGATAGACTGGGTGCGAGTGAGAGGAGACTAGCAGACAGGCTGGTGATACACTTGCATGTGACTGGCACGAGTATTGAGTTGCATCAACCGGCACGGCCTGCCGCTCTCTGGAATGGAGTGTGCATCAACATGTATTTCTATTCTTCTATGCAGCTGCACGCTCGTGTCCGGAGATTGGCAGGCCGGGTGATGCGACTTAATACTCACGTGAGTCACACGTTAGTATAACACCGGCCACAATCGCAGCAGGCTGTGATTTTTTTCCTCAGTCCGATTAGGGCAAAGGAAAAACATGTAGATGTGAAATGCAGCATTGTCTTACATGGGGCCAAGTGCAATGTGACATTTTCTCACTGCACTCATGCGAGTCATAGTTTCATAGTTTCATAGTTTTTAAGGTTGAAGGGAGACTCTAAGTCCATCTAGTTCAACCCGTAGCCTAACATGTTGATCCAGAGGAAGGCAAAAAAAACCCAATGTGTCAAATAAGCTCCAATGGGGAAAAAAATTCCTTCCTGACTCCACATACGGCAATCAGACTAGTTCCCTGGATCAATACCCTGTCATAAAATCCAATATACATAACTGGTAATATTATATTTTTCAATTAATGCGATCAGGCTCTGCTTAAATTTTACTTGTGAATCCCTCAATACAACATCATACGGCAGAGAGCTCCATAGTCTCACTGCTCGTACAGTAAAGAATCCTCATCTGTGATTATGATTAAACATTCTTTCCTCAAGACGTAGCGGATGCCCCCGTGTTCCAGTCGCAGGCCTAGGTGTAAAGAGATCTTTGGAAAGGTCTCTGTACTGTCCCCTCATATATTTATACATTGTGATTAGATCCCCCTAAGCCTTTGTTTTTCCTAACTAACTAACCCCAAGTTTAATAACCTGTCTTGGTATTGCAGCCCACCCATTCCTCTAATAATCTTGGTCGCTCTTCTATCTACCTGTAAGATTATGCTATTTATAACCTTCTATACTTTTGCTAACAAGAAATGCATCCATTCCTCTCTTAAATTCATTCAGTGAGTTGGCCATCACCACTTCCTCAGGAAGAGAGTTCCAGAGCCTCACTGCTCTTACCGTGAAGAACCCTCTTCTATGCTGATGTAGGAATTTTCTTTCCTCCAATCGAAAAGAATGCCCCCTTGTTCTTGTCATAGTCCTTGGTACAAACAGATCATGGGAGAGATCTCTATATGGCCCTCTGATATATTTGTACATATTTATTAGGTCTCCCCTAAGTCTTCTCTTTTCTAGAGTAAATAGACCTAATTTTGATAACCTTTCCGTGTATTGTAATGCACCCATTCCAT
The DNA here is from genome assembly GCF_048569485.1 of Anomaloglossus baeobatrachus. NCBI lineage: Eukaryota > Metazoa > Chordata > Amphibia > Anura > Aromobatidae > Anomaloglossus > Anomaloglossus baeobatrachus. The sequence continues at coordinate 629,432,955 of NC_134354.1, forward strand.
TTATTATTTTAGTAGCCCGCCTCTGAACCCTTTCAAGTTCAGTAATGTCTTTCTTCAGCACCGGCGCCCAAAATTGCACACAATACTCCAAGTGTGGTCTGACTAGTGATTTGTACAGAGGGAGAATGATGTTTTCATCTCGTGCCCCCAGACCTCTTCTAATGCATCCCATCACCCTATTTGCTTTGGTGGCTGCTGCCTGACACTGGGCACTCCAATTTAGATTCTTATTCACTAAGATGCCTAAGTCTTTTTCCATGTCTGATTTCCCCAGCAGTTTCCCATTTAGTAAGTAATCGTAGCATCTGTTTCTCCTTCCCATGTGCATAACCTTACACTTATCTGTGTTAAACCTCATTTGCCATTTTTCAGCCCAATTCTCCAATTTACTCAAGTCCATCTGTAGTTGCAAACTGTCCTCCTTTGTGTTAACTACCTTACATAGTTTATGGTACTTACGGGTAGAGTCATACGTCAGTGTGACTCTACCCGTACAGTAAAAATAAATAAATAAAAAAAATGGCGTAAGATCCACCCATATTATGATACCAGCACAGATAAAGCATATGGCCACAGGCTGCAGGCCCAGGCCTGCGCTCATCTTGGCTGTGTATCAAAAGAAGAGGCATCATGTGTGGCTTTTTTTAATTTTATTTATTTAAATAAATAATAATAAAAAACCAGCATGCGGTCCCCCTTCAAGTTTGATACCCAACCAAAATAAAGCCCGACAGCTGGGGGTTGGTATTCCCAGAGTGGGGAGGGCCATGGTTATTGGCCACCCGCAGCCTAAAAATAGTAACCTGCAGCCGCCCAGGATTGTCGCATCCATTAGATGCGACAAGCCTGGTATTTTACCTGGCTCTTCTCGATTGCCCTGGTGCTGTGGCAATCAGGGTAATAAGGGATTTATAACAGCCCTTAGGCTGTCACTAAGCCCTAGGTTTGTTATGGCAGGCGTCTATGAGACACTCCCCATCACTGATCTGTAAGTGAAAGTAAATAATCACAAACACCGTAAAAATTCTTTATTTGGAATAAAATGCAAAATACACCATATTTCACCACTATGGCCTGCCGTTACAGGGCTCCTTTGAAACCCGCGTGTGGCCAAACTGCAAAGGAGACTGTTTTTCACTATATACAGCAATGGTGTGGCATTCCTGTGTATAGCACAAGCGATCAGACGATTGCAGCTTTAAGTTCCCTAAGGGAAAGAAGTGTAAAAAAAAAAAAAAAGAAGTTCAAATCACCCCCCTTTATGCTCCATTAAAATAAAAGATTATAATAATAATAATAATATACACATGTGATACTGCCACTTTCAGAAGAGTCCTGTCTATCAAAATATAAAAACAGTTAACTGAAAAACCCTCAAGAATACCAAAATTATGTTTTTTTTGTCGATGCAATACCACAAAAAATGCTGTAATGTTATATCTATTTCAAAATTATATCAATAAAAATGTCATCCTGCCCCATAGAAAGAGAAGCACACAGCTCCATTGACTGAAAAATGAAAATGTTACGTGTCTTGGAAAATCACGACACAATTCCCCAAATATAAGTGCATCGCAATAAATTAGAATATCATCAAAAAATTAGTTTCAGTAGTTCAATACAAAAAGGGATACACATATATTATATAGAGTCATTACAAACAGCGTGATCTATTTCAAGTGTTTATTTCGGTTAATGTTGATGAGTATGGCTTACAGCCAATGAAAACCCAAAAGTCATTATCTCAGAAAATTAGAATAATTACCACAAAACACCTGCAAAGGCTTCCATAGCATTTAAAATTGTCCCTTAGTCTGGTTCAGTAGGCTACACAATCATGGGGAAGACGGTTGACTTGACAGATGTCCAGAAGGCAGTCATTGACACAATCCACAAGGAGGGTAAGTCACAAAAGGTCATTCCTAAAGAAGCTGTCTGTTCACAGAGGGCTGTATCCAAGCATATTAATGGAAACTTGATTGGAAGGAAAAAGTGTGGTAGAAAAAGGAGCACAAGCAACCGGGATAACTGCAGCCTTGATAGGATTGTTAAGAAAAGGCCATTCAAAAATTTGAGGGAGATTCACAAGGAGTTGACTGCTGCTGGAGTCAGTGATTCAAGAGCCACCCCACATAGACGTACTCAGGACATGGGCTACAACTGTCGCATTTCTTGTGTCAAGCCACTCATGACCAATAGACAATGCCAGGAGCATCTTACCTGGGCCAAGGAGAAAAAGAACTGGACTGTTGCTCAGTGGTCCAAAGTGTTGTTTTCAGATGAAAGTAAATTTTGTATTTCATTTGGAAATCAAGGTCCCAGAGTCTGGAGGAAGAGTGGAGAGGCCACATTCCAAGCTGCTTGAGGTCTAGTGTGAAATTTACACAATCAGTGATGGTTTGGGGAGCCATGTCATCTGCTGGTGTAGGTCCACTGTGTTTTATCAAGACCAAAGTTAGCGCAGCCGTCTACCAGGAAATTTTAGAGCATTTCATGCTTCCCTCTGCCGACAAGCTTTTTGCAGGAGATGGAAATTTAATTTTCCAGCAGGACTTGGCACCTGTCCACACTGCTAAAAGTACCAATACCTGGTTTAATAACCACAGTATCACTGTGCTTGATTGGCCAGCAAACTCGCTTGACCTAAACCCCATAAAGAATCTATGGGGTATTGTCAATAGGAAGATGAGAAACACCAGACCCAAAAATGCAGACGAGCTGAAGGCTGCTATCAAAGAAACCTGGACTTCCATGACATCTCAGCAGTGCCACAGGCTGATCGCCTCCATGCCACACCGCTTTGATGCAGTAATTCATGCAAAAGGAGCCCCGACCCAGTACTGAGTGCATTTACTGTACAGACTTTTCAATAGGCGCCGACATTTCTGAGTTTAAAATAATTTTTTCAGTTGCTCTTACTGTATATAATATTCAAATTTTTTGAGATAATGATTTTTGGGTTTTCATTGGCTGTAAGCCATAATCATCAACATTAACAGAAATAAACACTTGAAATAGACCACTCTGTGTGTAATGACTATATAATGTATGCGTTTCCCTTTTTGTATTGAATTACTGAAATAAATTAACTTTTTAAAGATATTTTCATTTATCGAGATGCACTTGTATTTCTTCCAAGCTTCTGATTGTTTTAACCACTAAAATGAAAAAACAAAAACAAAAAACTGCACACTTAGTATCGCCATAATCGTATTTATGAGGAGAAACTTATTGCAATGTCATTTTTACCACAAAATGTACACTGTAAAAACAATTCCCAAAAATCATATGAAAAGTGTTGTTTTTTTTTGATACAGGTAAAATATATCTTTGTACCATGTTAGCCAGTAGAGATAAAAAAATTGTTTAAAAGAACTGAAGTCCTCAGTCCTGTTGTGTATAAATATGTGACTCTTCAGATTTTGTGTTATACTGAGCCTGAAGAAGAGACCTGAGCAGTCTCGAAAGCTTGCTATTACCATCTTTTCAGTTAGCCATTAAAAGGTATCAACCACTAAGGACTCTCAGTTGTTTTAAACAATTTTTTTGTTTTTTTTTTATAATTTCTCCTTATTCATTTTTTGCCCATTTTCAATGTGCACCAAGTGGTAGAATGCTTGCTGTCAGCCAAAAGTGCAACATGTCCTACAAAAATCAAGGCCTGATATGGCTTTTTGGACAAAATAATAATAATAATAATAATAATAATAAAAAAAAGGTATGGCTCTGAGAAGATGCGGAGGAAAAAGTGAAAAGATAAATATGGAACTTGGCCCTTTTGTAAAGGGATTGAAGAGATTGCAAGCATTTGGTGCACTTTTATAAGAAGTCAGTGTTATGTACACCTTTTTGGGGCATTTGGAGCATGTGTGAATAGGGACAAATATTTTTGGCGCAAACCAAATTTTTGGGAGATAGTTGCTGAACTTGGTGAATTTTAAAAAATGTGTTCATCTTTATTCTGTGCATGTGAAAGTGTGAAGGGCTTGCATATTATAGGACTGCCAATCAGCTTTCATATAGTCGACTGACAGTTGTTTAATGGTATCAGGTAAGAAAGTGTAAAACCATCCTTATGCTCATTTATTGTTGGCTCATCAGCTATATGAACAGACATTAGTTCTTATCAGTTCATTCACTAATCATATAAAAAAATAAGGTTTTACACAGCCATTAACTGCCGAGTATAGGGAGGACTCACCCTGTTGACCGACTCCATACACCTGCTGCCAGCTTGTGCCGTGTATGTATGGCACATTTCATGAATGGGTTAATATATGCTTTAATATACACTATTATAAATGCAATATTACATACACTGTATACCATGTAGTATTACATACATGCTATTTACACAAACCAATATATACACACCAATGTACAGTGTATGCGCTTTACTCCACCCACCGTGATGTACACTATATATACTACACACACATATATACACCCTAGTACCCTAATATATATCCTAATCACTACATACACATACTACACTGTGTGCAGAATTATTAGGCAAATGAGTATTTTGGTCATATGATACTTTTTATACATGTTGTCCTACTCCAAGCTGCATAGGCTTAAGGGCCAACTACCAATTAAGTAAATCAGGTGATGTGCTTCTCTGTAATGAGGAGGGGTGTGGTGTAATGATATCAACACTCTATATAAGGTGTGCTTAATTATTAGGGAACTTCCTTTCCTTTGGCAAAATGGATTAGAAGAGAGATTTGACGGGCTCTGAAAAGTCCAAAATTGTGAGATGTCTTGCAGAGGGATGCAGCAGTCTTGAAATTGCCAAACGTTTTAAGCGTGATCACCGAACAATCAAGCGTTTCATGGCAAATAGCCAACAGGGTCACAAGAACCGTGTTGGCAAAAAAGGCGCAAAATAACTGCCCATGAATTGAGGAAAATAAAGCGTGAAGGTGCCAATATGCCATTTGCCGCCAGTTTGGCCATATTTCAGAGCTGCAACATTACTGGAGTATCAAAAAGCATAAGGTGTGTCATACTCGGACAGGGCCAAGGTAAGGAAGGCTGAAAAACGACCACCTTTGAACAAGAAACATGAGATAAAACGTCAAGACTGGGCCAAGAAATATCTTGAGACTTATTTTTCAAAGGTTTTATGGACTGATGAAATGAGAGTGACTTTTGATGGGCCAGATGGATGGGCCAGAGGCTGGATCAGTAAAGGGCAGAGAGCTCCACTCCGACTCAAACGCCAGCAAGGTGGAGGTGGGGTACTGGTATGGACTGGTATCATCAAGGATGAACTTGTGGGACCTTTTTGGGTTGAGGATGGAGTGAAGCTCAACTCCCAGACCTACTGCCAGTTTCTGGAAGACAACTTCTTCAAGCAGTAGTACAGGAAGAAGTCGGTATCGTTCAAGAAAAACATGATTTTCATGCAGAACAATGCTCCATCACATGTATCCACCTACTCCACAGCGTGGCTGGCCAGTAAAGGTCTAAAAGATGAAAAAATAATGACATGGACCCCTTGTTCACCTGATCTGAACCCCATAGAGAACCTGTGGTCCCTCATAAAATGTAAGATCTACAGGGAGGGAAAACAGTACACCTCTCAGAACAGTGTCTGGGAGGCTGTGGTGGCTGCCGCACTCAATGTTGATCGTAAACAGATCAAGCAACTGACAGAATCTATGGATGGTAGACTGTTGAGTGTCATCATAAAGAAAGGTGGCTATATTGGTCACTAATTTTTTGGGATTTTGTTTTTGCATGTCAGAAATGTTTATTTCTAAATTTTGTGCAGTTATATTGGTTTACCTGGTAAAAATAAACAAGTGAGATGGACATATATTTGGTTTTTATTAAGTTTCCTAATAATTCTGCAAAGTAATAGTTACCTGCACAACCAGATATCCAAATCTAAAAAAAAAAATGACTCCAACTTCCAAAAATATTAAGCTTTGATATTTATGAGTCTTTTGTGTTGATTGAGAACATAGTTGTTGATCAATAATAAAAAAAATTCTCTAAAATACAACTTGCCTAATAATTATGCACACGGTGTGGTTTATATGTTATTACACTATATGCTACACACACCAGGATTACATATATACACTAATACAGACACATATACATTATCAGATGTATATTCATATGGCCTTCACACTTCTGCCCCATCCCAGGACAGCAGCCATGATCAGTTCAGAAGCCACTGATTGTGAAGAAATGGAGGACACAGCAGCTCCTTCACAGGCTCCGCAGACGCTAAAGCTGCCATGTCCTCCCCTTCCCTCTCCCTTCCCGACTGCCTGTAGTGATAACAGAGGGGTAAGAAGGGACATGGATTATAGACCTGCAGCAGCTTCTCAGAAAAGATAGGTAGGGGGTGCTAAACTTTACCAAGTTTCCTGGGCTCCTTCCTGCGCTCCACGCACTGCTGGCAACCCCAGTTCCAGACTACTCAATGTCCAATGTAAGAAGCAGCATCAATCTGTGGTGCTGCCACCTGCTGGACACAACAATTATGTTTTCTAGTAAGTGGAAAAAACATAATTATTGAAGATTCCTGATGCCAAGCGGCTGCTGCAGTGTAGCCAGACTATATATGAATGCCCAAGCGGCCCAGTGTCTCAGCAGCCCAGTGGGCATTTACCTGGTGGTGAAGATTTCCAGGTCACGCCTGCACAACCATTATCTATGTAGCACTAAAGCGGGCTTTACACGCTACGATATTGCTAGCGATTGCTAGAGATATCGTACGCAAAAGCACCCGCCCCCGTCGTGCATGAGATTTTGTGTGATCGCTGCCGCAGCAAACATTATCGCCACAGCAGCGTCACACGCACTTACCTGGTCGGCGGCGTCGCTGTGACTGCCGAACAATCCCTCCCTCAAGGGGGAGGGACGTTCGGCATCACAGCGACGTCACTAAGCGGCCGGCCAATCAAAGCGGAGGGGCGGAGATGAGCGGGACGTAACATCCCACCCACCTCCTTCCTTCCGCATTGCGGCCGGCGGCAGGTAAGGAGAGGTTCCTCGCTCCTGCGGTGTCACACACAGCAATGTGTGCTGCCGCAGGAGCGACAAACCACATCGATAATCAACCATTACCGATTTTTGGTTTTGGGACAACCTCTCCATGGGGAATGATTTTCACCATTTTTGAGGTCGCTTAAGGTCGCTGGTAAGTATCACACGGTGCGATATTGGTAATGACGCCGGATGTGCGTCACTAACAATGTGACCCCGACGATAAAACATTAACGATATCGCAGCGTGTAAAGCCCCCTTTAGTGTCCTTACCACTGTTTCATCTTCCCTTTAATAGAGGATTAGTGAGCTTTTGTCATCAGATATCACTCTTGTTTGTTTTAATGTTTTGTTTATTGAAGCAGAAGAAAATAAAAATACATATAAATCAGAAATCACAGTCTTAGCTTATACAATTACATTTGCATCAGCTGCTTCTCATTTTAACTCTATGGCTCTAGTTACTTATGCGTTGTCTAGGCTTTCCAATTAATAAGCTAAACCATCGGAAACTGGGAAAGCCCAAATTAAATTAGTATCCTGGTTTTTGTTTTAAGTTACAACAATTTTTAACAACAAGTATCAAGGAAACAAGAAGTAGGGGGGGAGCCAGAATCTAGAAGAGCGAATTTTCATCGCATGAAATTCAATTCCGAGATTAGAGATAGAGGGATAAAAAGACAGTAGGAAAGGGTAGACAGAAAGAAAGAAGAGGAGAAAGGAGAAGATTTTGGTCCTAGGTCCGTTCAGTCCATGGCAAGAATGGTTAGATAGCTATCACTCATCCCAATGGAGGAGGAGAGGTGTGGCTTATACTCCTCTATGTTGCCGTCTGCGAAGTCACTACTGAAAAATGAGGTTTAGACCTGTAGACCTGCCACGCCTCCCAGACCTGGAGGAAAGAGAGCAAATTTTGACGTGAGAGGGCTGAGAGTTCTTCGACATGATATAATTGATCGATCTTCAGCAAAAGCTGTGTGAGAGTGGGAATTTTCGTTGTGCGCCACAGTTGGGCTATGAGTAGCTTACAAGCTGAGCTTACAAAGGACGCCAGTTTTGAAGAAGCTTTATCTTTAGGCCACATTGGAAAGTTCAGAAGCATTTGACCAGGTTCCAGAACCCCCTGTTTGCCTGTGAGGTCTAATATTAGCTGTGATGCCATCCGCCAAAAGGTCTGGACAATCGGACAAGTCCACCACATATGTAAATATGTACCCTTGTCCCTCTCACATCGCCAGCATTGATCGGAGTTGGAAGAGCTCCATGTACTAGACGAGGTGGGAACAATGTACCATCTCGTGATCACTTTAAATGAATTCTCTTGAACTCTCACACAGCAAGACGGACCGTGTGAGGCATTGTAAATTTGGTTTGTTTGTAAGTCGGTAAATGTAGTACTCAGATCCCTCTCCCATCTTAGTATGTATGCTCTCTTTACCACCAGTTTTTTCGTAAGCAGGGTCTGGTACAGGTTAGAAAGAATTTTCCTGGGAGCCCGTGTTTGCATACAAGAATATTCAAATGCAGTTAAAGGCCTGTCAATATGAGTATGAGGTAATAATGGCTGAATCACATGCTTTAATTTTGTATAATGAAGAAACGTGAGCTTAGAAAGGCCTGGGTTCATACTCATCTCCTGTTCAGAAATCAGAGAACCGTCCACCAGGAGATCAACTAGCGGAACATTCACCTTGGTCAGGAATGAGGATTTCATGGCTGCGGTTTGAATTACATCGGCGTCTAATATGTCGGAAACCTGGGTTAAAGGGGAGAGAGGCGGGGCCAATATCTCTCTGTTTTCCTTCCATTTGTGCACGAGAGTTCTTGTGAGCACATTTGTGAAGGATCTTTTATCCCTCTGGGTAGCAGGGAAAAGTAGCATAGCTCGCAGAGGTGTGGGGGCTAGGTATTCTTCTATAGGTATCCACAATTTAGTCGGAGGGCGTCTGATCCAGTCTATCGTTCTAGAGAGGACGGCGGCATTATAATATAACGATATATTGGGTAGTCCCATGCCCCCCCTGTCCCTTGGGAGACTCAGCGTTTGAAAATTGATTCTCGGTTTATGCTTGTGCCAGACATAGTTGGAAATTAAGGAGTTACACTGAGAGAGAAAAGATGAGGGAATTGGTATGGGTAACATTTGAAAAAGGTAAATAAACTTTGGAAGTATAATGCTTTTAATTAAATTTTTCCGACCTATCCACGAGAGGAATGGAGCCTTCCATGAGGCTATATGTGCGGTGAGTGTAGGAAGAAGGGGCTTGTAATTGAGGTCAAATAAGGATTTGAAGGTTTTCCCCAACTTAACGCCTAAGTATGTTATGTGACTATTTGGCCACCGAAAGGGGAACATGTTTTGGAGAGAATTAGTAACTTTGCTGGCGATATTAATGCTTAACGCTTCTGACTTTGATAGGTTAATTTTGAAGTTAGACCAACGGCCATATTCCTCTAATATTTTCATAAAGGCAGGGAAACCCCTCTCCGGTCTGGACATTACCACCAACAAATCGTCCGCAAAGGCGGCGGACTTGTGGTGAACTCCCTGTAAATTGAACCCCTCTATGTCCTGGTCCTGCTGAATGGAGGCTAGCAATGGCTCCATGACCAGGACAAAGAGTAGGGGGGATAGGGGGCACCCTGCCTTGTGCCATTTTTAATGTCAAGAGGGTCGGTGAGGGTATTATTTATTTTAATCCTGGCTGTGGGGGATGTGTACATCTGGAGGATTGCGCGTATGATATCTGGGGGAAAGTGAAAGGCCTCTAGCATCCCCCGTAAGAAGGTCCAGTCCACTCTGTCAAACGCCTTCTCGGCGTCCGTTCCCAGTAGCACTAGAGGCAATTTATGAATCCTGGCGTATTGCATTAGGTTTATTACTCTCAGTGCGTTATCCTTCCCCTCTCTGCCTCTGACAAAACCTGATTGTTCTGGAGAGATGAGATCTGGAAGAATATCTGCCACTCGGTTGGCTATTAAGCTAGCATATATCTTTAGGTCCACATTCAATAGAGAGATGGGCCTATAATTTCCACAGCACTCTGGGTCTTTCCCATCTTTGTGTATTAATGATATGTGCGCCTCTAGTGCTTGTTTGGGTATAGGGTCGCCGAGTAGAATAGCGTTGCATGAAGCTAGGAGGTGATCCCCCAAAATATCAAAGAATTTCTTATAATAGATAATGGGAAGGCCATCTGGACCTGGTGCCTTCCCCACGGGGCTCCTGGACAGGACGGCCTGGACCTCCGCTCGGGAGAACGGTTTTCCTAGGGACTCCTGTTGTGTTTTAGAGAGTTTCGGGAGATTTAATTTAGTTAAGTAGTTTTGTATATCACATTTCCTCTTGTCTCTCTCTAAAGTCGACTCTTCCGGACGGATTTGGTATAGGTTTTTATAAAAGCGAAGGAATTCATCCGATATTTGAGAGTAGTCTTGCGTACGGTGACCCTGTGTGGTTTTAATTGCATGTATGAACGTACGAGCCTGTCTTTTTTTTATCATGGACATCATAAGTTTAGAAGCCTTGTCCCCATGTAGGAACAAACGATTCCTCCAACTGAGATAAAACTTAGCCGATTGCTTATTGAGTATATCTCTCAGTTCAATGCGCTTCGCAGTCAGCTGTTCTAATGTCTGTTGGGAGAGGGACTTCTTATGCTGGACTTCCAACATGGCTATCTCAGCATACAGAGTCTGCAAGAACAAATTTCTCTGCTTGTTGAGATGTGAGGAGATGGAGATCAGTTCTCCCCTAATGACCGACTTATGCGCTTCCCACAGCAACGGGGCCGCAATATCTGGTGCCTTGTTCTCTGCAAAATAATTACGGAGACATTCAGATATGCGCTTCTTATTTGCTTCCGAGGAGAGAATTGCTTCATTCAATCTCCACGTACGATGTAGCCAATACGGCCTCAGAAGTGAGAAACTAGTTGCAACATAAGCATGGTCAGAGTAGGGTGTTGATTGGATCTCTGAATCTTTGACATTGGATAGTAGGTGTCTAGGTAAAAAAATGTAATCTAGTCTATGGTATGATTTATGAGGATTAGAGAAGAATGTGAAGTCTTTTGCTGTGGGATGTTGATAGCGCCAGATGTCTATAAGAGAGAGGGATTGGAGAGAGCATTTTATCCGAGATAGGTCTTTTAAAGAAAGGTGACTTTTCTTTGCGGTAGAGTCTAATTTGGGTTCCATGGCCACATTAAAGTCACCGCACAATATTGGAGTACCCTCTGAAAAATTGCAAAATTTTTTGAGCGTGGATAACAGCCATCGAATCTGTCTAACATTAGGGGCATATACATTCCCTAGGGTTACCACAGAGCCCGCCAACATACCCTTGACGAAAATATATCGACCCTTCGGGTCAGTAGCGACCTCTTGGGTTAAAAAGGGTATATCCTTAGCGAGCGCTATAGAAACCCCTCTAGAGCCTTTGCGTGTGGAAGGGGCGTGAAACCAAGTGTTGTAGTGTGCTTTGGAAAAGCTAGGGATTTTGCCCTCACAAAAATGCGTTTCTTGGAAGAATATCATATTGGCATGTCTCTTTTTTAGGCTATGTAAGGTCTGTGACCTTTGTACAGGGGAGTTCAGTCCATGTGCATTAAGGCTTATTACCGTAAATACCTTATGATGTGATGCCATGTTGGTACAATCGGGAGGATAGTCTGTTCTTTTCCCATCGGGATGAATGGACCGAACCTATGACCAATGTGAGAGTGAAGAAGACAGAGAAACTAAGGAGTAGAGAAAGTTTTAGAGAAGAACAAGGTATTAGTTTCAACATTTTCAACTTTTGAAATTCAAACAAGAGAGAGTGTGCCTCAAGAGGGAGCAAAAAGTGCAAAACCTCTGTAATAACTTCGTATTTTAGGTTAGCATAAACAGGTATATATATCAAAAGACCCAATCAGGAGACCCCTTCAAGGGGGCTCGCCAGCAAAGTTCATCTGCAATTTCTTCGCCGCTTTGCGCCGGGATCTGTGGGTCTTTGGGGTGAGGCTATGCCACGGTGCCGGATCCGGGAGCATTTGTAGTGTAGCCGCCGAACGATGAATTTCCAGCTCCGGATATTTATCCAGTGTGATCCCCAAATCTTCACAGACCTTTCTTATGTCCGCAGAGGTCTTGGCTTGGTAGTGCTTTCCGTTAGCAGTTATGGCGATGCCGAACGGAAATAACCAGCGGTACGGAAACTGGCGTTGGCGTAACACCGTTGTGAAGGGTTGTAGTAGCCTTCTTTTGGTCAGGGTGGAGGAAGCAAGATCTTGAAAAATCATAATATTAAAGCCTTCATGACTTATAGAGTCTGCTTCTCTGGCTTTTTTAAGAATAAGTTCTTTAACTCGATAATCCAGGAAGCGGCAAATGACATCCCTTGGTGGTTCCCCTTGTTTAGGTCGGGGTCTCAGAGATCTATGGGCTCTTATCAGGTCCAATGTCGGAGCAGGGTCAGAATCTATCAAATCAGAAAAGATGCCCTGTAGGGTTGGGATCAAAGCCTCATTTGCTACCGATTCTGGAAGACCCTTTAATCTGAGGTTGTTTCGCCTTTCTCTATTTTCATGGTCTTCCAGAATGGTATGAATTTGGTTGATATTATCCTCCTGTTGGCGAAGATAGGAGATGACAGTGTTGGAGGTGGAGGTTATTGTGGCTTGAGCCGCTTCGAGGGATTCCACCCCGTGTCCAATTTGGCCAATTTCTTGCTTGATATCTGAAAGCTCCCTTGCTACCGGTTCCAACGCATTTTTAAGGATCCGTTTTATAAAAGATCTTGAGATGGGGAGACTCTTGCTATTATCCGCACCTTCAATGTCACTGTCCTCATCATCCATATCTGGTATGTCGTTAGTAGACGTACTTTGAGGACTGCCTGTTTTGGTGTCAGCTGCATGAAGATGTTTTTTAAGAAATTTATCAACATCCGCCTGGGTGGTAGATTTAACTGGTCTGGGCAAAGAGCTGGCCCGTGCGTTGCCGATTTTTACCATGTTAAAGTCAGACATATATACTTTTATGCTTGAAAGAATATATAATATGGGTTAGGTCACTCTGCTCCCTCCAGATAGCACAGATTTTAGAACATTATATTCCCTCAAAGAGGTGGAAATAGGCGAGGAGAGAAAGACTTTATGTTGGCGATATGGCTATGTGGTCTCTCTCTGTATCATCTTCCTCCAAAGGCCACTCCTATAGCCTCAGTGCCCGTGCCGGTGTATGGGGCCTGTATTTGAGAATTTTTCCTGCCGCCCGCTAGTCCGCCACTTAAGGAAAGTCCAGATCTGGGCCGATAGGGTTCCCTGCAGTGTGTGAAAAGGGGGGAGGGGTGGAGAGCAAAGTAACCCCCTACGGCTCCTGATGCCTCCTTGCAGATCAGGAAAGAGGTCTCCTGTATCCTAGTCCCTTTCTCTATCTTCTCCCTCCACCAGGCTGATCCCCAGCCCCTGGGAATGCTTCCCTGCACCTCTCACTCAGCGCCAGTCTCTGTACTCTGGGCTCCTTCAGCAGTAACCCCCAGCAGCGCGTCCTGGCACTGAGCTGCCTGGACAATCTGCGCAGGGGGGCACAGGACGCCGGCTGCACGCGACTGGGCCCGGCCTGTACCTCAGGACGAATTCAGGGTCTTTATGTGGGGAAGCTGCCGGCACGCTGACGGACAGAGGGAGAGGACACACTCACCGCCCGTTCTTCTCAACTCCACTCTCAGCAGGGGGGCAATGGAGGGGGGGCGCCTGGATGCTGAATGCTCTCAGCTGGGCCCGACCGTCACCGCAGGCCGGACTTGGAGCCTCGGAGCAGGAGAGAAGCAGGCGTATAGCCGGGCGCTAGAAGATGTCCCACTCACCGCCAGGCCCTCGCTCAGGTGCTGCAGGCTTCTCCCGAGATGCCGAAGTGCCACTCTCCGCCGCGTCCCAGAAGCTCCGTGCGGCCTCTCCAGAAAACCGCGCGGCCCGCTGCTCCCGCGCCTCAGACCCTCCGCCTGTCCAGCTGGTGAGTATCGGGTCTCTTCACCTCCCCAGGCCCCGCTCCGGCAGCCCGCGCGGTCTCAGCACTATCCACCTTCTTCAGGGCCGGGCGGGTGGGAAGCTAAAATGGCGGCGGCGGCTCCCTGAAGCGTCGGACCAGCCCGGGCCAGGAATAAAATAGATGGGGGACGGCAATCCTCTGCCCTCGGTCTGTACCTTCTGAACCCCCCGGTGGGCTCTGTCTTTCCTCCGGCAGGTGCCTCCGATAATGGGGCTGCACTTCTCTGGCCTGTCGCCACCAATGTCCTGGCAGGCCGCAGCTATGGCTGAGTCCTGGGGTGCCTTCTTATGGATATCGCCAGAAAATGAAGGTTCCTCCCTTCTTGTGGCGTTCTGGGGACTTGGATGGGTAGGCCAGATGGGTGAAATGTCTGCCAGGGAACAGGATGCCTATGGATACATCAGGAGCTCCAGCATCCACGTCTGCCCCTGACAGCGGCCATTTTGGACTCCTCAGATATCACTCTTAATGACATTTACAAAGTTTCCTTTTCAGTTGTATGAAACGGTTGAGAAAGGTTTAATGCATTTCAAATTAGTACCAAGTTTCTTAGGAAAAGACATCGGTTTCTTAAACTCTTGTAAAGCTGCTAATTTTATTCTCTTCTTGTCAATCTTAAACCACTTTAAGCATTTTAATTAGTATCTCCTTGAACACCAGGTGCCTAACATTTAATGGTTGTTTATTAATATGCAGATTTAGTTAAATTACTAAATTAAATAAAGTACAGCGCGCTTCAAGGCAACATTTAATCCACTTGGTTCATTACAATCCTAACAGTACATAATGTGCAACATTGCTTAAGTGCACCAAGTTAATGTTATGATCAAATTATGTTTCACATGTTCATAATAGGCTGCGCCAGTCCAGAAATAATCTAGAGAAAAGCTTTTTTTTATTCAGTAAGTAGTTATACTCTGGTACCTGAAATACCCTATTAACTTATAAGACCTGATTCAGACATCCATAAATCACATTCGCATTTTTCATGATTCGAACATGTGCCCATTAATTGTCTATCATGCTATTTACATAGATGGTCCTCTAAATATCATGGAGGCATGCCCATTTTTCATCTCAGATATATAGGTTGAAAAAAGACCTAGGTCCATCTAGTTCAACCTTCCTCCACCAGTTCTACATTTGGTCACTAAGTCATTTATAACCAACAATGTTGTGTATACTGAGAAAATCATCCAGCCCTTTTTTAAAAGCTGTTATAGTATCTGCCATTACTACCTCTTGTGGTAGTGTATTCCACAACCTGACTGCTCTAACTGTAAAAAACCCTTTCCTATTTAGCTGTCTGAATCGGTTTTCTTCCACTCGCAGTGAGTGCCCCCTGATCCTTAGTATTTTCTTTAGAAGGAATAAGTCATGTTGCAGTCCTTTATATTGACCACACATGTATTTATACATATAAATGAGATCTCCTCTGAGATGTCTTTTTTCTAAGCTAAACAAATCCAACTTTTTCAGCCGCTCATCGGAGGCCTTCCATTCCTTGTAGTAGTCTAGTTGCCCGCATTTGAATGGACTATCTTCTTAATATCTTTTTTAAAATGTGGAGCCCAAAACTGGATCCCATATTCCAGATGTGGCCTTACAAGGGATTTATAGAGGGGTAACAATACGTTGGTATCATGGGATCTAATTTCTCTTTTTATACACCCTAAAATCTTGTTTTCTTTAGCAGATGCTGCTTGACATTGAGTGCTGCTGCTCAGCTTATTTGTAATGAGAATACCCAAGTCCTTCTCCTGTTCTGTAGTCCCGAGTTTACTTCCATGTAATCTATATGCAGAAATAGGATTACTCCGTCCTAGGTGCATTACTTTACATTCATCAACATTAAATCTCATTTGCCAAGTATCTGCCCATTCTGACATCTTATCCAGATCGTTTTGTAATATTGTACTATCAAGTTCCGTTACAGATCAAAATTACCCATGCAATTCTATGAGTCCATGAAAATCACAGAGCATACAGATGACATCCTCATGCTATATATGTTCTTTCCATGATTAACACCTTTAGGCCCTGTGCGCATTAGAAAAAGGATTTTTCTCAAGAAATTTCTTGAGAATCTGAAAGATTAGCACACTTGCGTTCACAAAACGCACTAAAAATGCACCGAAAAACTCATGCGTTTTTACCGCGTTTTTGGTGCTTTTTTTCCACAGGTTGGTCCCTGCGTTATTTTACCATTATCTATGGCAAAAAATGCAGGTACCTGCAGAAAAGAAGTGACATGCTCATTCTTTTTCTCAAGAAATTCTGCAGAAAGAATGTTCTTGAGAAAAAAACGCAGTGTGCGCACAGCTATTTTTTTTTCCATAGATTTTGCTGGGGAAAGTCTGCAGAAAGGTTACAACCATTTTATCAAGAAATTTCTGCAGCAAAACCACAAAAAAAAAGCGCAGGTAAAAACGCAGAGTGCGCACAGGGCCTTAGACCTAAGCTTGGTTTTCACCTTTCTGAACCGGCCATTTTTTTCAATTCTGACCAGTGTCACATTGACAGGTTATAACTCTGGAACTCTGATTCTGAGATTGTTTTTTGATGACATATTGTACTTCATGATAGTGGCAAATTTAAAATTATATGTTTTTTGCATTTATTTGTGAAAAAAATCTGAAATTTAGGGAATTTTTTTTAAATTTCACAATTTTCAAACTTTTAATTATTATTCCCATAAATCTGAGAGTTATATCACACAAAATAGTTAATAAATAACATTTCCCACATGTCTAGTTTGAAGTGAAATTTTGTAAACTTTTATTTGTTAGAAACTTGGGGTTCAAAGTTTATAAATAATTTCATTTCATTTTTCATTAAATTAAATTTTTCAGTAATTTCATTTTTGCAACAAAATTCACAAACCCATTTTTTTTATTAGGGATCACATCACATTTGAAGTGACTTTGAAAAGCCTAGATGACAGAAAATATCCAAAAGTGACACGATTCTAAAAACTGCATCCCTAAAACTACTCAAAACGACATACAAAACATTTTTTAACTGTTTAGATTCTTCACAGGAAGTAAGGGAATGTGGAAGGAAAAAATGAAAATTTTACTTTTTCCCATAAAAATGTTACTTTAGCGCCAAATTTAGCATTTTCACAAGGATAACAAGAAAAAAGGCACTGTATAATTTGTTTTGCAATTTCTCCTGACTATGCAGATACCTTATATGTTAAATCTTGAGGAAAGAGTCTTTAGATTTACCAATTATGAAATACACCCAAGAGGCAGACATAGTAAAAATATAAACATTTTTATTTTTCAATAATTGCATAGGGTGTGACATAAATACATAATAGTCATAAGAAACCAGAGTATAGAAAGTGTAGGAGGGGAAGAAACCCCACGTGACCTAGGGAAAGAAATCAAATATCACCAGTGATCTGCATAGAAGCCTGGACATACAGAGAAGTGCCTAAATGCAAGTGCAAAAAGTGGCCAGCAAAGAGATGGCAAAAATCTCAAGGCATAGCCTAAATAGGACAGCTTACCAGGGCGACAGATCACTGGACTTGGACCCAGGTGTACACGTGGGGACCGGCGTCCCAACACGTGTTTCACGTGGTGTGCTTCGTCGGGGGACAGATAAGAAATGAGTGCTCCGTACAGGGTTATAAAGGGGCCAGATTGCCGCTTAATCGCCAATTAAGCAGCGCGCCATGATATTATGCTACGGGCTGCGCCGTGGTTCAGCGTCAGCAGCGAAGGCCGGATGGAGGAAAAACCTCCGGTGACGTCACTGGTGCTTCCGGTCCTTCGCTACTAGGGACGCTAACTCAGGCACGCCCATAGAGGCGGATACTGCGTCTGTGACACATTACGAGTGTTTCCGGTCCTCCGCTGCTAAGGACGCCAACACAGGCACGCCCCCAGCAGCGGACAGCATGTCAGTGACGCGTCGCTGCTATCTCCAATCCAGGAAGAGGTAAAAGGCCCTCTGAACCGTAAGTTATAATGCAAATAATTGCATTAAAGCGATGATCACCTTCAGCAAATTAGCAGAAGGTGAAAATCGTTGTTGTAAGTTTATAGAGAAAAGTGAATACATGGAGGTTAATAAAAAAAGTGAAAATAGGAAACAGAGAGAGAAGCAGACGTCTGCAGAAAGTACATATCAAATATAAGTAATCACACAATAATGCATGAATATACAAAAAACAAACAAACGGCTGCTACATAATTCCTTCCTGGATTAGAGATATAAAGTTCGTTCAGGAGGCATGATTGCCACAGCATTTCCATTAATTCCTGAAGGGGGCCTGGAATGGGAGTAAGGTGGCGAGATAACGGCAATGGATCCCTTTTAACTAGACAAATATAAAAGACACACTGTTAAAAAAAGAGTTATATATGACTGCCACAAGTACCAGCATGAGCAGGCATCAACTTATATAGGAAAACACATCAATATACTAAAATCTGGGCAGTGCGTAGCCCCCAGCGGAGATACATTCATCATGGAAATATATAAAATATATCCATCTTTGGGAAATATCAAAAAAAGGGGGGGAGTAATAAAAACATCAGGGTCTACTAATGTCAGGGAGACTAGGAGGCTAGAGGAACGGGGCATAGGAGAGCCGTTCATTGAGGCCATGTGGTGTCTGGGTGCCCAAAATGAAGATCCATCGACACTCCATCTGTGCCAGGCGTTTTTTGAGATTGCCGCCTCGGATTCCTAAATGTACCTTATCGATACCTCTAACCCGCAGAGAAACTGGATCACAATTATGAGTCTCTCTGAAATGGCGGGGTATCGTTTTTAGGGTCTCAGGGTTGGTGGTCTCTTTTGCTGCCAAGATGTCCCGCACATGCTCTCTCGTGCGAATACGGAGCTCGCGGGAGGTCAAACCAATGTAGATCTTACCGCAGCCACATGTGGCGTAATAAATTACGCCAGATGTGCTGCAGGAGATGTATTCACGAATGGAGAATTCTCTACCTCCGTCTGCGGAGCAAAAGGTGGTAGCCCTGATAATGTTTTGACAACCTCGGCAGCTGCCGCATGGGTAACAACCGACTCGTTGAGGGCCGCATCCAAAGAGGGGGGTTCTCTTGGCCACATAATGGCTATGTACCAGTATGTCTCTGAGACTCCGGCCCCTCTTTGCTGTCATTAATGGGCGTTCAGGCAGATACCCCTCAAGAGAGGGTTCAGTTTGGAGTATGGCCCAATGCTTGCTCAACACCCTTCAGGAATTAATGGAAATGCTGTGGCAATCATGCCTCCTGAACGAACTTTATATCTCTAATCCAGGAAGGAATTATGTAGCAGCCGTTTGTTTGTTTTTGTATATTCATGCATTATTGTGTGATTACTTATATTTGATATGTAATTTCTGCAGACGTCTGCTTCTCTCTCTGTTTCCTATTTTCACTTTTTTTATTAACCTCCATGTATTCACTTTTCTCTATAAACTTACAACAACGATTTTCACCTTCTGCTAATTTGCTGGAGGTGATCATCGCTTTAATGCAATTATTTGCATTATAACTTACGGTTCAGAGGGCCTTTTACCTCTTCCTGGATTGGAGATACCAGCGACGCGTCACTGACATGCTGTCCGCTGCTGGGGGCGTGCCTGTGTTGGCGTCCTTAGCAGCGGAGGACCGGAAACACTCGTAATGTGTCACAGACGCAGTATCCGCCTCTATGGGCGTGCCTGAGTTAGCGTCCCTAGTAGCGAAGGACCGGAAGCACCAGTGACGTCACCGGAGGTTTTTCCTCCATCCGGCCTTCGCTGCTGACGCTGAACCACGGCGCAGCCCGTAGCATAATATCATGGCGCGCTGCTTAATTGGCGATTAAGCGGCAATCTGGCCCCTTTATAACCCTGTACGGAGCACTCATTTCTTATCTGTCCCCCGACGAAGCACACCACGCGAAACACGTGTTGGGACGCCGGTCCCCACGTGTACACCTGGGTCCAAGTCCAGTGATCTGTCGCCCTGGTAAGCTGTCCTATTTAGGCTATGCCTTGAGATTTTTGCCATCTCTTTGCTGGCCACTTTTTGCACTTGCATTTAGGCACTTCTCTGTATGTCCAGGCTTCTATGCAGATCACTGGTGATATTTGATTTCTTTCCCTAGGTCACGTGGGGTTTCTTCCCCTCCTACACTTTCTATACTCTGGTTTCTTATGACTATTATGTATTTATGTCACACCCTATGCAATTATTGAAAAATAAAAATGTTTATATTTTTACTATGTCTGCCTCTTGGGTGTATTTCATAATTGGTAAATCTAAAGACTCTTTCCTCAAGATGTAATATTGTTTGAGTTGTTACCTAACATTTATCTACGGTCCTTTATGTTTTAGATACCTTATATGTGGTGGAAATCTACAATTTGGGTGCACGGCAGAGCTCGAAGAGAAGGAGTGTCATTTGAATTTTTTAATGCAAAATTAGCTGGAATCATTAGCGGACACTATGTTGCATTTTAGAGAGCCACTGATGTGCCTAAACAGTAGAGCTTACCCACAAGTGACCCCATTTTTGAAACTAGATCCCTCAAGGAATTTACCAAGATGTTTGTTGAACACCTTGAACCTCCAGCTGCTTCACAGAATTTTATAATGAAGAAAAAACAAAAAGCCAGCACTAAATGTGCACTTCAGCACTAAAAATTCCAAACTGTACTTATTATAAAAATTATGAGATTTTTGTCAAAAAATTGCAATTTCTTGAGCTACCCTGCCACGTCACGGCAAATCTCATTTGGGGCAGTCCTACACTAAAATATTTTTATAAAATGTGCCATACAGCCTCACATATGAATAGTAGAACTGCTCTTAGCAGCACTCACCTGGTCTATTTCAATCCCGTACCCATGACTGAGTCATGGCTGTGGGCGGGACAGGTCCAAGCAAATGCTGCATGAAGTAAATAGCCTGTGAACAAGGTCTGATGACTGAATGTGAACAGTCACCAACCGCCAAAATCTAGACAGGTGGAATACATCCCAAATTGGGGTGCATAGCAAGGTGGGGGTCAGCCACTGACCAATTCAATGAAGAAAAAACAAAAAGCCAGCACTAAATGTGCACTTCAGCACTAAAAATTCCAAACTTTACTTATTATAAAAATTTTGAGTTTTTTTGGCAAAAAATTGCAATTTCTTGAGCTACCCCGCCACGTCACAGCAAATCTCATTTGGGGCAGTAATGTTGAGCCATGAAAAAATACATTTTTAATCTAAAAAATGTTGCTTTAATCCCAAATTTTTACTTTTCACAAGGATAACATGACAAATAGGACCATACAATTTGTTGTGCAATTACTTCTTAGTACACCAATACCCCATATGTGGTCAAAACCTATTTTTGGAGGCACAGTGCAAAGTGAAGTAGAGAAGAAGCACCACATTTAAGTTCCGATTTAGTTGGAATGGTTTGCGGGTGCCATGTCACATTGGCAGAGCAACAGAGGTGCCAGAATAGCAGAAATCCCCCACAAGTGACCCCATTTTACAAACTGCGCTACTAAATGAATTCATCCAGGGGTACAGTGAGCATATTGACACCACAGGTGTGTCACAACATTTTATACTAATGGGCAGTGCGGGAAAAAAATAATTACCTTTTAAACCACTAAAATGTAGTTTTAACCCAAAATTTCACATTTTCACCAGGGGAATAGGTAAAAAAAAAATCTATAATGCGTTACACAATTTCTCCTAAATGTGGCAATACCCCACATGTGACTATACATTTTATCTATACTTTTTTTTAGATATTTAAATATAACTCCCGATGTAAGAGCTCAGTGTAGATCGCAGAATAAATAAGAGCCGTGGCAAACTGCGATGTTTGGGAGACAGAATAAACAAATCAACAGCAGTTGAATAATTTACTTGTTTATTTATTTTTTATGCCCTTCACCATGCAGTATAAGTGACCGGATGGCTTTATTGATCAGGTCAGTATGGTTAAAGTGAGACCAGGTTTATATATTTTTTAGGTGTGGCTACTATCACACTAAAAAACACTTTTTTTTTTTTTTACAAAAAAAAGGGTTTTTTGTATAACTGAATTTTGAAGTCTATAGATTTTTATTTTTCTGCCAACATTGTTATGTGAGGACTTGTTTTTTTGTGGGATGAGTTGGAGTTAGTACCATCTTGGTCATATAATATTTTGTTATCTCTTTCTATGAGGCAGAATCATGAAGAAAGCAATACAGGAATTTTTTATTTGTTTTCTTTACGCCATTCACTTTGTCATAAAAGTGATAACACTTTATTCTTCAGGTCAGTACAATAACAGTGATACCACATTTGTATATATTTTTTTATCTTTTGCTGCTTTTACACCATAAAATCTATTTTAAAAAAAACAAAACAGTTTTTGCATTGCTGTACTCTGAGAGCTATAGTTTTCTTATCTTTTTTTTGCTGATATAGCTGGTTGTGAGCCTGTTTTTGTGGAACAAGAAATTCTCAGCAGTACCATTTTTCTACATTACTTTGTGATCGCATTTTATTCCACTTTTATTGTCAGCTGTATGATGAAAAGACAGATTTTGCTAGGTTTTATGTTATTTATTTATTTACTGTATTCACTGAAGGGGTTAACTAGTGAGACAGTTTTATTGATCGGGTTGTTACGGACGCGGCAATACCAAATAGATGTCGTTTGTTTTTTCTAGAAATTTACATATTTAGTGAAATATATTTTTTTTCATGTTTATTTTAAGAATTTTTTTTATACTTTTACCATTTTTTTTAATTTTTTTTATTACTTAGTCTCTGTTAGTGATGAGCAAACACGTGGATAATTGGGTTCGCTGAATCCCCACGGGGGAAAAAAAAGAAAAAAAATGGGCTAGGGAGAGCAAACTTGATGTCAAGCAACGAACCCCATACAAGTCAATGGGGCCAAGACATTTGGGACTGTAAAATAGCCATAGTAAGCACTAGGGGTCTGCAAATGTAAGTTAAATGGTAGTAAGAATAGCATAGCTATACATACCATGTTTCTCGGAAGATCACACTGCAGTTAAACTCTCTTCTGGGCCTGCTAATTAAGGTTCATCAATATTCACTGCTTCCCCCGCCGCCACCCTCTGTGTTAGTGATTGGTTGCAAACAGCTATAAACAACCCACATCCTTTGTCTGTGTGTCTGAATGGTTGCAGTCAGTTTGCTGTATAGTAGTTAAATATAAATAAATAATTAAAAAAAAAAAGTAGGCTTCTACCAGTGTGGGTTAAACAACAGCTGCAGGCTACTGCCATAACCTGTGAGCTTTACCATGGCTGTATTTCAAAATAGAGGGGAAAAAAGTTTTTCTACCCAGAAACAGAAAAGCAGACAGGTGGGGGCGGGTATTATCAGACTGCATAGGCCCATTGCTATTGGCTCCCCCAGTCTAAAAATACCAGCCCGCAGCTGCTCAGAATTGTTGCATCTAGTAGATGCGACAATTCAGGCACCTTATCCAGCTTATCCTGGTTGCCTTGGTGCAGTGGCAAATTGGGGTAATATAAAGGGGTTAATGACAGCTGTGATTTGCAGCTGCCATCAAGCCTCAGATTAGTAATAGGAGGCATCTATGAGATCCTCCAACTATTAATCCTGTAAGTGAAAAGAAATTAAACACCAAAAAAACCTTTACTTGAAATAAATTACACACACCCTGTTTCAACCTTTTATCAACCCCCTAAAACACGTTTGCAGATCTAACATAACCCATATGAAATCCCACAATGATCTAGACTCTGCTACATACTGAAGTCGCAGCAGGCGGGAACATTAGAAAACTTGACTGTCCACTGTGGCTTTAGGCAGACTGACTGAGCCACAGTTGTGAGCGGTGACATCACTGAATTTAACAGTGGTCACTGCTGGAGGTTCCCACGGTCCCCCACCTGTGATCGTAGGTAAACTCTGTGACGACATGGACACCCAATGCCTCTCATGGGTTAAAGTTTCTTAACATTCAGCCAGACGTATTGTTCTACTGTGTGTATGTTTGCTTAACTATTGTTTGGGACCAGACCCTTCCGAGCATTCATTGTAATGTAGTTGTGTATTGCTAATCTAATGTAAATTACCTTAGTAGCCATTGTCAAGTCTGTGAATTGCAGACTCCATGTAGATATCCTCAGTCATTCTGTAGACATCATTTGGATGAACATTGTCCATGCAGCTTGAGATTCATCCAATGGGAGAGGCGAACTTGTCCAACCAGTCCATGAGGACGCAGTGTATCCAAGTGGAAGGCTGTGGCTATAAAAGGGATTTCTTTAAGCCACCAGGTGGTTGTTGATGGATGCTGATGGATCCAGTCTAAGCTCTTTGGAGCTGACTAGAGGATCAGGATATCTTATGGCTTCAATCTAGGGACTCTGGTTCCGGTTGGAGACCATATCCACAGCCTAGGGATTTCGACTCCGGCTGCCAGGATTGTAACATCATACCAGGACTACCTAAGGAGGACACTCAGGTTGGGACAGTTCAGTCACCTGTTACAGACTTTGCAGACCTCACACAGCTTCCTAAATCTGGCATTATTCCAGTCACGGTGGGTGCCCGCCGAAAGCGGGGTGCTGCTGGTTTGGAGTAAGTGGCCCTGGAAGCTCTGAGGCATGGACATTCTAAATCCCTGGTGAGCCAGTGGAAGGGTGAGACTCTGTTGCCTGTTACATTTGTGTTTTGCTGGTTATGTGTTATGTGCCGTTAATTGTTTGGGGATCCAATAAAGTCTAATTATTGTGATTCCCTCACCCTGTGTTATCTGAGTAGTGTTACGCCCACGGTTAAGGAGGCCGGCGTTCAGTTGGGATGAGCCCTGAGCCACGCTGTCTTTCTAAAGGCGGCGGGTTTTAGAGGACGAGAGCACCCACTGAGCCCCGTGTCTCCACAATTAGATGTCCAGTAGAGCTTGAGCCAGGTTAAGGCAACGGCTTCTGGATAACGGGTGGCAAAGTCTACCAGGGTGAGGATGAATCTTTTTCCACTGCAGCTGGGGATGGCTAAGGGGCCTACTATATCAATGGCAACTCTCTGGAATGGTTCTCCTATCAAGGGCATGGGTTGAAGTGGGGCACGACATGGGGCTCCCCCCGTACGCTGACACACTGGGCAAGAGGCTCTGTATTTTTGCACTTCTTGAGTGACCTTTGGCCAGAAAAAACTACGCAACAGGCGGGCCCGAGTCTTTTTGGTCCCCATGTGCCCAGCCGCAGGAACATCATGAGCTAAACGCAATAGTTGGGGCTCGGTATTGCTGGGGTACCACAAGCTGATGTACACGGGTCCAGGGTTTTTCTGGGCAGGATGCGGGCTTCTCCCGATATAAGAGGCCTTTTTCCCATCTATACACCTCCCCCTGATTTCCTCCCCCAGGCTGGGCGGCCGCACTACGGATAAGCTCTAGGGTGGGGTCTGTCAGTTGGGCTTCCCTGAATTCCTTACAATCTATCTCCCCCCAGTCAATGGCCACAGTTGGGTCTGATGTACTCACATTTGTTGGCTCTGACGAGGAGGCTGAAGATTGAGGAGGAGGGTTCTCCTCTGATATGTTGGAAGAAAGACCTGCACCAGGATGGTGTTTGGCTTGGCTGCGGGTGATGGTGGTGACAAACTGGCTGGATAGTCCTTGTCCCAGGTCATTTCCCAAAATAACAGGGGTGGGGAGGCCGTCCATGAGCCCCACGTCAACCTCCCCTTGGTCAGTTCCCCAGTCCAACTGCACTCGTGCCAGAGGGATGTTCGAGCGCTGGCCCCCAGCAAGGGTGATGGTCACTTGGCAGCCAGGTAAATGATGTTCTGTGGGAACAATATCTGAGCTGACCAGGGTGATGGAAGATCCAGTGTCTCGAAGTCCCTGAGCCTGTATATCACCGACCTTGACCGTCTAGATGTGGGGATGGAGGTTGGCTGGTGTACGGTGTCCAGCCTGCCGTAGGGTGTGGACTGGGTAAACCACTTCCTCAGCTATTGGTGTTTCTTGGGAGTAGCATTCCTCAGGTCTCGTTGCTTCATCTCGGCGTATGTTGACTGGTTGGACTGGCAGACGGGCTCCAGGCATGGGGCCCTGGCTTTGAAGACACTCTTTGGCCATGTGTCCAAGGCGCCCACACGTATAACAGCGCCGTGGGTTAGACAAGTCACCGGCCATGTTGGTAAACCTTTGTCTTGTTGGGGCTTCTGTGGGGTAATGAGTTAGTCCAGCACAGGAGTATGGGGGTCGCTTTGATCCATGGTTGAGGGACCTCCTCAGATCGGTGGGCCTATTGGGCCTCCAGCTGGGTCGGTTGGCTGTAAATTCATGAGCCAATCGCGCTGCTTGCTCTGGGGTTTCGGGCTGCCTGTCAGCTACCCATTCTCGGATTTCCCGGTCCATCTTCTCCAGCAACTGTTCAAGCACCATGACATCCCGGAGGGCAGCAGCAGAGTGGGCAGCCTGACCATCGAGACAGCGGTTACAGTGTCGTCGGAATTGACTGCCAAATTCAACATATGAGACACCCTGGCGAGTCATAGTCCGGAACTTAGTGCGATGTATCTCGGGTGTTATGGTAAAAAGGGACAACAAAGTGTCCTTAATAATTCCGTAATCCAAGCAGTCCTGAGGCCTAAGTGATCGGACAGCCTCCTGGGCTCGGACAGGCAAGCTTGTCCACAGGTATTTGGGCCACTCAGCTGTGGGCACCTGGTGTATACGCATTAGCACCTCAAAGTTTTGCAAATGTTCATCTATCTCGGTGCTGGAGTCATTAAACACTGGCCCGTCCCTGTAACGAAGATGAATTCCTTGGTGGTCTATCCTGGAGGTAGGCGCTGGTGGTAAGGAAATTGGAACTCCATAAACATACTCCAGAACACAAGCCCTCTCTTCTCTTGAGGATTTAGGCCCCAATGCAGCCAATAATGCTGTGGCTTGGGCCATTTTGGACCAAGTTGATTCCCGATTGTCACTAGATCCATGATGTGGCACATAGTTTAAATCCTCTGGGTCAATATCGGCGGGATCCTCACCTTCCTCTGCATCATTCTGGGCATCCCAATGGACTAATTTCTGCATCAAGTCCGACTGAGTGTCAGCGTTCTTGTAGTCAATCTTTCGCATCTGGCACAGATCCTGTAGCATCCATTTACTGCTGCGGACGTATCTCCTCTCTTGTCCTTGTCCCATGGCTGAGCTGGTGGGGTTGGACATGGCAGCGTTCGAAACCTGAATGCCTCCCCTATGGCCTGCTAGGTATGCTTATGTGCCTCCCTGGTTGTTGAGCCCGGGACGGTGTCCACAAACACCAGTCCTTTGCCGCTCCCCTGGATAACCCAGGCTGAGTAGTGTCCCACTGCTGCCACCAATTGTGGAGACACGGGGCTCAGTGGGTGCTCTCGTCCACTAAAACCCGCCGCCTTTAGAAAGACAGCGTGGCTCAGGGCTCATCCCAACTGAACACCGGCCTCCTTAACCGTGGGCGTAACACTACTCAGACAACACAGGGTGAGGGAATCTTAATAATTAGACTTTATTGGATCCCCAAAACAATTAACGGCACATAACACATAACCAGCAAAACACAAATGTAACAGGCAACAGAGTCTCACCCTTCCGCTGGCTCACCAGGGATTTAGAATGTCCATGCCTCAGAGCTTCCAGGGCCACTTACTCCAATCCAGCAGCACCCCGCTTTCGGCGGGCACCCACCGTGACTGGAATAACGCCAGATTTAGGAAGCTGTGTGAGGTCTGCAAAGTCTGTAACAGGTGACTGAACTGTCCCAACCTGAGTGTCCTCCTTAGGTAGTCCTGGTATGATGTTACAATCCTGGCAGCCGGAGTCGAAACCCTAGGCTGTGGATATGGTCTCCAACCGGAACCGGAGTCCCTAGAATGAAGCCATAAGATATCCTGATCCTCTAGTCAGCTCCAAAGAGCTTAGACTGGATCCATCAGCATCCATCAACAACCACCTGGTGGCTTAAAGAAATCCCTAGCCACAGCCTTCCACTTGGATACACTGCGTCCTCATCGATTGGTTGGACAAGATCGCCTCTCCCATTGGATGAATCTCAAGCTGCATGGACAATGTTCATCCAACTGATGTCTACAGAAAGACTGAGGATATCTACATGGAGTCTGCAATTCACAGACTCGACAATGGCTATTAAGGTAATTAGATTAATTAGGTAATTGGATTAGCAATACACAACTACATTACAATGAATGCTCGGAAGGGTCTGGTCCCAAACAATAGTTAAGTAAACATGAGTTACCACACAGTAGAACAATACGTCTGGCTGAATGTTAAGAAACTTTAACCCATGAGAGGCATTGGGTGTCCATGTCCTCACAAACTCCCCTGAGGTGAACTCATTGGGTTAAATGAGACCTGCATTTCCTGGCATAAAATTAAGTTTTTTTGCCAAGAGATGCAGATTTGATGCTGAAATGCTGAAAAAACCGCATCCAAACACGATGTGGTTTTTTGCCAGGAGATGCATATTTGGTGCAGGAATTTGGTGTATAAATTTCAGCACCAAATCTGTATCTCCTGGCAGAAAACCCACACTGAAATGGCGTCAAAACCGCATTTTTTTGTGTGTGATTTTCTGCCAAAAGATGCAGATTTGGTGCTGAAATTTATACACTAAATTCCTGCACCAAATATGCATCTCCTGGCAAAAAACCACATCGTGTTTGCATTTATACACCAAATATGCAACTCCTGGCAAAAAACCTTAGTTTTTAGTTAGGAGATGACCCACAATCCAACAGTCCAGCAGCGTCTTGAAAGTCAAAGTGCATGATCATTGCAGTGGATTATATGGCAGTGCTACACTTGCAGCAATGACAGTTCATCTCTCACACCATGCATCTGGCATGGAGTGTGAGTCTTTCCATATCTGGGTAACTCAATGGTCTTCATGGTGATGACCCCAGGTTATCATAGCAATGATCGGGTCCCCATGATCGCATTACAGGGGCCCATTCCCTTGGGTGAGAGCAATACTCTCCCTAGCACCTAAATGATGCAATCGCTATTGATCGCAGCATTTAGGAGCTTAAACTGCCAGGAGCGTTGCCGCAAATGTCTGCTGATCAAATCAGCAGACAATTGCCGGGAATCAAAAGGCCATACACAACCAATGACGTATAGGTACATCATTGGTTGTGAAAGGGTTAAAAGTTTACATACAGTTAGGTCCAGAAATATTTGGACAGTGACACAATTTTCGCGAGTTGGGCTCTGCATGCCACCACATTGGATTTGAAATGAAACCTCTACAACAGAATTCAAGTGCAGATTGTAACATTTAATTTGAAAGTTTGAACAAAAATATCTGATAGAAATTGTAGGAATTGTACACATTTCTTTACAAACACTCCACATTTTAGGAGGTCAAAAGTAATTGGACAAATAAACCAAACCCAAACAAAATATTTTTATTTTCAATATTTTGTTGCGAACCCTTTGGAGGCAATCACTGCCTTAAGTCTGGAACCCATGGACATCACCAAACGCTGGGTTTCCTCCTTCTTAATGCTTTGCCAGGCCTTTACAGCCGCAGCCTTCAGGTCTTGCTTGTTTGTGGGTCTTTCCGTCTTAAGTCTGGATTTGAGCAAGTGAAATGCATGCTCAATTGGGTTAAGATCTGGTGATTGACTTAGCCATTGCAGAATGTTCCACTTTTTTGCACTCATGAACTCCTGGGTAGCTTTGGCTGTATGCTTGGGGTCATTGTCCATCTGTACTATGAAGCGCCGTCCGATCAACTTTGCGGCATTTGGCTGAATCTGGGCTGAAAGTATATCCCGGTACACTTCAGAATTCATCTGGCTACTCTTGTCTGCTGTTATGTCATCAATAAACCCAAGTGACCCAGTGCCATTGAAAGCCATGCATGCCCATTCCATCACGTTGCCTCCACCATGTTTTACAGAGGATGTGGTGTGCCTTGGATCATGTGCCATTCCCTTTCTTCTCCAAACTTTTTTCTTCCCATCATTCTGGTACAGGTTGATCTTTGTCTCATCTGTCCATAGAATACTTTTCCAGAACTGAGCTGGCTTCATGAGGTGTTTTTCAGCAAATATAACTCCGGCCTATCTATTTTTGGAATTGATGAATGGTTTGCATCTAGATGTGAACCCTTTGTATTTACTTTCATGGAGTCTTCTCTTTACTGTTGACTTAGAGACAGATACACCTACTTCACTGAGAGTGTTCTGGACTTCAGTTGATGTTGTGAACGGGTTCTTCTTCACCAAAGAAAGTATGCGGCGATCATCCACCACTGTTGTCATCCGTGGACGCCCAGGCCTTTTTGAGTTCCCAAGCTCACCAGTCAATTCCTTTTTTCTCAGAATGTACCTGACTGTTGATTTTGCTACTCCAAGCATGTCTGCTATCTCTCTGATGGATTTTTTCTTTTTTTTCAGCCTCAGGATGTTCTGCTTCACCTCAATTGAGAGTTCCTTAGACCGCATGTTGTCTGGTCACAGCAACAGCTTCCAAATGCAAAACCACACACCTGTAATCAACCCCAGACCTTTTAACTACTTAATTGATTACAGGTTAACGAGGGAGACGCCTTCAGAGTTAATTGCAGCCCTTAGAGTCCCTTGTCCAATTACTTTTGGTCCCTTGAAATAGAGGAGGCTATGCATTACAGAGCTATGATTCCTAAACCCTTTCTCCGATTTGGATGTGAAAACTCTCATATTGCAGCTGGGAGTGTGCACTTTCAGCCCATATTATATATATAATTGTATTTCTGAACATGTTTTTGTAAACAGCTAAAATAACAAAACTTGTGTCACTGTCCAAATATTTCTGGCCCTGACTGTAGGTCAAATGTGGTGACATTAATGATTTTGGCACATCTTACAACTACCATGCACCTCTGCCAAAAAAGGTCACTCCAGCTGAAGACTGATGTACATTTCTGGCATAATTTACTTAAATTTAATTTTGATAAATTTGCCAGGCCATCTTCACCATGCACCAACCCACCCTAGCTCAACAACTATCCAGGATTGGCAGAAAAATGCCAAAACTTGAATTTTGTATTTAGTTTGTATTTGTTGTAGTCAGCTTTAATAGAAAACTTTCCACAGAACTTGCCAACATTCAAGAACACCACGATTTGAGTTGCTTTTCGCTTCATTGTGTTTTTTGACTATTTGTTTCTAGCACATTTTCCCTACAAAAATACAGAGTATATAATTAATGGTTCAATGTGCAGTCATGTATAGCACTCAGCAAGAAGCTGTTAGTCACAATTCAAGAATAACTCAAGGTCAATGTGTATTGAGTGTGTATTGCGTTTTTAAAACTCTAACACACATCTAGGGAGTATGTTATTGAAAGATCCTAAGACACGTCATGCCGGCCCATTCAGATACAGTCAATAGCTTCAATTGCTTCCAAATTATAGATAAATGAAAAAGGTGTATTTATTTCTCTCTTGACTTGTAGTTGTAGAATAAGTCTGGATTATATGGGTGTTCTTGCCGCACATTAATGCTTGACATAATGACAAACCTCAATGCATAGAGTATGTTCTAGTGATAAGCAGATTTATCCAAGTAAATGCACGAATTGAGCAAAATGGAGACCTGCTGAGGGGCATTAAAAAAGTAAACATAAATTAAAAAATTAAATAGTCACTCCACCTGTCCCACAGCCCATCGTCAGTCCCTCTGCACCTCTTTTAGTTTTTCCTGATTGAGAGCATCTTTTTAAGCCCTTTACACTTTTGCTCTGGATTTCTTGCTCAACTAGCCCTCCAACATCACTGCATGTTGTGCCACCATGGAGCACATTGACACAGACATGCACCCACATAGGTGCTTACTGGGCACCTACATTGACAATGACAACAGTACATTGTGCAGGGATGTCAAAAGGCCTGGTCAAGATGGAATTCCCAGTCCAGATTTTAGAAGGTCAAAATAGATATGCATGACTTTGAAGTGACCGCAGGTCTGACCGCGGCTGAGTTCCCATAATCTGCGCCAACAAAATCCCCACGCTCAGATTTTATGTAAGGGTACATTTCTTTACTGGAAAACATCTCAATGACACACGCAGCTGGCTTAGCAGCACACATAACCAGGGTTTGCTATCCGGGTCTTTAACTTCAGACGCGCGGCGCAGAACACAAACAAAACAGCAATGATAAACAAGAATTCTGTCCCTGACTTGCCCTATAGGTTATATTACCAGTCCAAAACACAAGGAGGAAGAGCTCCCACGTAGCAGGCCTGGACTCCGGGTAACCGGCGGCGACTCCAAGGGAGAGAAGTGGGAAGATCTTCAGCCCTCTCAACAGAGGACTAGCTTACAGTCTCTTGGTACGGAGGAAGGAGATGGTCCGGAGGTCCTTTGAGTCCACTATCTCGTCTGCAGCAGTTCTGGCAATCCCTCACACTTCAGCGATGAGGGCAGTCCGAGGCAGGTCTGTTCAGGTCCAGCTCCAGTAGCTCAGTGTCCTTTTCCCGCACTTTTACTTCCTGTACAACAAGTGCCTGAGGGAGGGGGTCAGATTTTACAGCGTCCACCCCTCGAGCAGTTTCAGTACTTGTCCACAAGGTGGCAGCACCATCCTGTGTAATGTCAGTCTCCATGTCCATTTTAATCACAAAACAGTCAGAGCTGCTCGCCTCGTTACATATCCCCCCACTGAAAGGTTGGCAGTCCCTGTCAACATTCACAGGTTCCAAGTCAGCGAGGACTGAGGCTGTGACAGGGGGAGGCTGAGAAGCGGACCATACATACTGGTCCCTATAAGACTGTCCAGGAGAAACCCCGACAGTGGTGTGGGTAGTACGCCACAGAGGTTGGTTTCCCTCCACTCTATCACCGGTTATACTCTAAACCTCCGTCAGTTCCCTAGAGGCAGAGCCAGTCTGAGCAGGTGGGTAATCAGTCCCGAAGTCAACAAGCTCACTATGCTGAGTAATATCAATGGTGTCAGTCATGTCAGCAGTGTCATCCTCACCGGGTACTGTGGTCAGAAGGTCAGGCTAGGATCGGCAGGGGCGCAACATATTCCGATACAAGGTGCGAGAGTTGCTGCTATCTTCGCCCCGGACTCTGTACACATGACCATCAGGGTAGGGGCGCTCAACTACCCGATAGATTTCAGCTTCCCACTTAGCTCGGAGTTTTCCTTGAGGCTTCTTAATACAAACCAGGACTAGCTGTCCTACTTCTAAGGGTTCTTCCTGTACGGGGAGTGAGTCAGCATGTCTCTGGCCCTGGATTTGTTGGCCTACCAGTCGGTATACAGTTTCCATCATCTGACGGTGAGTGTGTAGCCAGGATGGATAGGTACCGCCGGTATCTTTTTCAGGACTGGTCAGGTTTAGGTCATGGACCCCTTTTCCTGGGCGGCCAAAGAGAAGGGTGTGTGGGGTAAAGCCCGTCACGGAGTGGACTTGATTGTTGTAGGCCCACACTAGATCTGGGAGGAATTGGGGCCATTGGTCTTTCTTGTCATCGGCTAAGGTGCGGATCAACTGGAGTAGAGTCCGGTTAAAGCGCTCACACGCACCATTCCCCTGTGGGTGGTAAGGGGTGGTTCTGGACTTCTAGATCCCATACATCCGATGCAGCTCCTCGATAATTTGACCTTTAAAACAAGCCCCCTGATCAGAGTGCAACCTCTCCGGACACCCATAGACCTGGATGAACTGTCAACAGATGGCCCACGCAGCTGACTCGGCAGTCTGATCTTTGGTAGCAACAGCAACTGCAAATTTTGTGAAATGGTCTACCATAACCAGACAGTATTGTTAGCCACCACTCGCCGTCCCAATCGACAGGTAGTCCACCATCAACAGCTCAAGGGGCCGGGATGTCTCAACTGTTTGGACAGGTGCATGCTGCTCAGCGGACTTGTAAAGCTCACAGGTGCGACAGGCTTGGCAGACATCTTCAACCAACTTGCGGAGTCCCGGACAGTAGATGGACTGTTGGATCCACCGGAAGGTCTTGTCTATCCCAAAGTGGCCGTTCCTCTTGTGTGCTTCTCCCACCATCTCACGGGACATTTGGGCCGGCACTACAACCTGTAGGCACTCCTCCAGCATGTGGTATAGGAAGATCCTCTGGTATAGCACTCCTTCTCTCAGAATCAGATGATCCCATTGGCTGAGCAGGGTCAGGGTACTGGTGGACAGTCGTGACCGTGTGTCAGAGGACGGCTTCTGCTGCTGCTTCACCCATTGTTTGAGTAGGGCACATTCAGCATTCCGGTCCTGGATTCTGCACCATTCCTGTGGGGACAATGGGGACCCTACTGGAGTGCCAGCCTCATCCACAGCATACTGCCAACAATCCATCATCTGCCGGGCTAGTCCTGCGAAGTCAGGCATCTCGTCTTCTTCCAGCTCCTCGTCCCGGTCCTTAGTGGGCGAGGGGGATGTCCTTCTGGACAGTCTGTCCGCATTCTGATTTTCAGACCCAGCTCTATATTTAATCTTGTAGTTAAACTTGGAGAGCCGAGCCATCCATCGCTGCTCCATAGCCCCAAGTTTCGCATTTTCTAAGTGGGCCAAAGGGTTGTTATCCGTCAGGACTAGTACTTCTGTCCCCGCCAGATATCCGGCAAATTTCTCAGTCATTGCCCACATCAAGGCCAACAGCTCCAGCCGGAATGAACTGTAATTGGTGGGATTATTTTCACCTTCATGTAGGGACCTACTGGCATAGGCTACAACACGTTCCTTGCCTTCTTGTACCTGTGAGAGTACTGCCCCCAGACCCTGTAGGCTGGCGTCAGTATGTAATTGAAAGGGCAGGGTGTAATCTGCACATGCCAGGATGGGGGACGACGTCAAGGTACCCTTTAGAGCTTGGAAGGACTCTTCTTGGGTAGGTCCCAAATTGATGAGTCGTCCCCTGGGACTGTTGTTGGTTCCTCGAAGCAGGTCGTGCAGTGGTGTGGCAAGCTGGGCGAAGTTCTTGATGAACCGGCGGTAGTAGCCTGCCAGTTCCAGGAAAGCCCTGACCTCCTTGACAGTTGTGGGCTGTGGCCAGTCCCGTACAGCGGCTATTTTCTCCGGCGATGGTTGTACACCTTCGGCCGAGATCCTGTGGCCCAGGTAATCGATCTCCTGCTGTAGAAGACGGCACTTGCTGGGTTTCAACTTCAAGCCATGTTCCCTTAGCCTCTGGAACACGCGGCCCAGCTTCGGTAGATGTTCTTCGAACGTGGCTGAATA
Source organism: Anomaloglossus baeobatrachus (assembly GCF_048569485.1). NCBI lineage: Eukaryota > Metazoa > Chordata > Amphibia > Anura > Aromobatidae > Anomaloglossus > Anomaloglossus baeobatrachus. Next base: position 629,468,215 of record NC_134354.1, read on the forward strand.
GACCACAATGTCATCAAGGTAGATGAGGGTGAAGTCAAAATTGAAGTCTCCCAAGCAGCTCTCCATCAGCCTCTGGAAAGTTCCCGGCGCGTTGTTCAGGCCGAAGGGCATCCTGTCAAACTCGTACAGACCCATGGGTAGGATGAAAGCGGTCTTTTCTCTGTCCTTTTCGCTCATGGGTACCTGCCAATAGCCGCTGGCCAGATCCAGGGAGGAAAAGTACTTGGCTTTCTTCAGAGCCATCAGGGATTCTTCGATCCTCGGCAAAGGGTATGAGTCCCAGATGTTGCAAGCATTCAGGCGGCGGTAGTCCACACGGAACCTCAAGGATCCATCTTTCTTTTTAACTATTACCACCGGTGCAGCCCAGGGGCTCTGGCTCTCTCGTACCACTCCGGCATGGAGCATGGAGTTCAGGAGGTTTTTCACTTCTTGGTATTGCTGGGGGGGGTATCTGCCGGTATGTCGAGCGGATAGGAGAAGCGTAACCTGTAGGGATCTCGTGTTGGATACTGGTGGTGCATCCAAAGTCGGTGTCATGCCGGGCAAAGGACGCCTGGTGTTCCTGCAGTAGTTTTTCCACCTGGGACACTTCCTGTTTAGAGTATTGGGATGTATCCAGCTGACACTTCTCTAGCAGCTCCTTTCCAGCTTCAGTGTCATCTGTGGCGGTGGCCATGGCGGACACAGTCACTGTCCAGTCTCCCTCTGCCGATGAGGCAAACTGGAGGGGGCCCCTGGGATTCACCTCTGTAGGTAGGGCGTAGACTCTGGTGAGCTATGTCCCCGCTTCTAAGTCGACCCCTACACTAGCCGTATTGCTCAGACGGACAGGGATCCTTCCCCTCCTCATGACAGCCAAAGTGCGAGCAACTAATGGGTTCAGTTTTCCCTCCCTCGGGGTTTGCGGCTCAATCAGTACCTCCACGCCTTCAAGCGGTCTTGTGGTACTAAGGGGTAGCGAGATAATTGTCTCCTTTTCAGCCGGTAAGGTGATCCTAGTGTGGTGAGGCACGGGGATAGTGGCTATGGGCCGTTGTTCCTCTGCCATTTGCTGTAGGCTGCAGGCCCGAACCACTCTTTGGAATACTCGGCGGGTGGCCCCGTGTGTGGTAACTTCCTGCCAGTACTTGGGTCCCCACTTGGTAAACAATACCAGGTCTAGGTTTTTCAGGATGTTCATCCCAATAATCATGGGCGTTTCCAAACCGAAGCCTACTTTGACCACGATTATCCCCCTCTTCCCGAGGTCCTGTCCACACATTTCGGTGCTCATCCAAGCTACTCCCGTTACTGGAATGGGTAGATTATTGGCCGCTTTGATGACGGTATTCGGGTCATAAGCAGCCCGTGGTTGTAGATATTTCTCGTAAAACTGCTCTGAGATGGTGGACACCTGGGATCCAGTATCCAATAGTTTGCACGGCAACCCCCTCTAGCATTACTTTCAGTGTAGGGCTGTTTGATGCAAGCTGGCTCCTTTGTTGGTTCCTTTTCTCTTTGGCCTCCCCGGTCGAGTGAGCCTCCTCAGCCTAGTGTCTAGTTTAAAGGCGCCCGCTTTTGAGAGGCACGGCTTGGCGGTTCTAGTGAATAGGCCTGGGGCTCCATCCGCTGTTTTGAGTGAAACTCCGCTTTCTGGGAAGTTTGAAAGTCCATTCGATGGAACGGCTGCGGGTCGGGTTGGAAGGAGTTCTGGGGGCAACGGTTTGCTCTGTGACGGGGATCACCACATGTTCAGCACTCTCCCATAGGCCTGCTAGGTTGCTGTCTCACTTGCCTATCTGCCTGTCGGTCTAGTGTGAGCTGCAGCACCTGCTTCTGTAAATCCACCACCATCTGCTTCAGTTCCTCTGTGTCGCTGTTCGGAGTATTTGTACTGTACATGGATCTGCAAGTAGCGCTATAAGTCTCTGTTCCCGTAACAGATCCCCTAGAACGTTCTATGGCTTCTTGTTTAACCTCAGCAAATGTAAGGGCTGGATTTATCCGGAGTAAGTCCTGCAATGAGCGGTTGAGATACGGATCTCTCAGTCCTATTACAAATTGGTCCCTCAGCACCAGGTCGCGGGAGAATGTACCAGCTAGATTTTCTCCATTTTTGCAGGCTTGTTCCAGCAGTACTTGGAGGGCGTTCGCATATTGGGGAACGTCCTCCCACTCGACCTGTGTACGCTGGAAGAACATGTAGCGCAGTGTTCCCAGGTATCTGGTCGGCCCATAGGTGTTCTCTAGCACCCGCACCAAGTCATCTAATGTACGCTGACCCCTAACCGTCTCCAGTCTGACCATCGTCCATGCCTCCCCCTCTAACGTCAGCATAGCCATTTCCGCTAAGGTCTTAGGATCTACATTATACATTTCCCCCACTATCCTAAGTTGTTCCGCCCATTCAGGTACAGGGTAATTCCGTCCGGTAAACTTTCTCACTTGATTTACAATAGACACCGGAGGAGCTGTCTGACTATAAGCTACCACCGGGAGGGGATTTTGCTGGTCTCAGATCCTGCCGACTACGCCAGATGAAGTGGCCGCACGTCTGAGCGCGGCTGAGTTCCCATAATCTGCGCCAACAAAATCCCCATGCTCAGATTTTATGTAAGGGTACATTTCTTTACTGGAAAACATCTCAATGACACACGCAGCTGGCTTAGCAGCACACATAACCAGGGTTTGCTATCCGGGTCTTTAACTTCAGACGCGCGGCGCAGAACACAAACAAAACAGCAATGATAAACAAGAATTCTGTCCCTGACTTGCCCTATAGGTTATATTACCAGTCCAAAACACAAGGAGGAAGGTTTCCCATGTAGCAGGCCTGGACTCTGGGTAACCGGCGGCGACTCCAAGGGAGAGAAGTGGGAAGCTCTTCAGCCCTCTCACCAGTGGACTAGCTTACAGTCTCTTGGTACGGAGGAAGGAGATGGTCCGGAGGTCCTTTGAGTCCACTATCTCGTCTGCAGCAGTTCTGGCAATCCCTCACACTTCAGCGATGAGGGCAGTCCGAGGCAGGTCTGTTCAGGTCCAGCTCCAGTAGTTCAGTGTCCTTTTCCCGCACTTTTACTTCCTGTACAACAAGTGCCTGAGGGAGGGGGTCAGATTTTAGAGTGTCCACCCCTCGAGCAGTTTCAGCACTTGTCCACAAGGTGGCAGCACCATCCTGTGTAATGTCAGTCTCCATGTCCATTTTAATCACAAAACAGTCAGAGCTGCTCGCCTCGTTACAACTTGGTAAAGTGAAAAGAAAATGCGTGGAACGCCGAACAACGGGTTGTAGAGGTGGGACAGGTAAGTCATGAGGAGAGAAATATTTTTTTTTTTTATACAACCTATATGCAGTATACTCTTAGGCCTGAGCATAATAAGAAACATTCAATTCACAGCAAATAACCTTGATGCAAACTGAATTTTCCTGTAGAAGCTATACAAATTTGGGGAGTTTGAATCTTGGCAGATTAGATCATCGCTAATACAACCCCTGGCAAAAATAGAATCACCAGGCTCTGAGGATGCTCATTCAGTTGTTTAAAAAAAGCAGATCACAGACATGGCACAAAACTAAAGTAATTTCAAATGGCAACTTTCTGGCTTAAGAAACACTTTAAGAAATATCATGAAAACATAATATAATGTGCTAGCCAGTAATGGTTATTTTTCAAAACCAAACAGGGGAAAAAATGATGGAATCACCCTGTAAATTTTCATTCCCAAAACTAACACCTGCATCAAATAAGATCTGCTTGTTAGGCCGGTTTCAGACGTCCGTGTTTAAACAGGTACCAGTCACACGCATGGTTATGGTCACACGTGCGTCTTGCGTGTGTCACACATGTGTCATACGTGTGTCACGCTTGTGTCATGTGTGTGTCATGTGTGTGACATCTGTGCTTACATGCGTGTGACAGGTACCGGAGAAAACACGGGTCTGTGAAATAAAAAGATTTTCCATATCTACCCGTTTTCTTCGGATCTGCTGCCTCCCGCTCATGACTGCCGCTCATTTTATACATCGATTATTCACCGCACTCAGGACCTGGAAGCCGGAGCACTGGGTACAGCATCGCCGAGGACAGCACCGCGGGAACAGGTGAGTATTCTGCAAGCACAGTGACATCCAGGAGGTCATCGGAGTTCCTAATGAACTATAATGACTAGAGATGAGCGAACCGGTCCCGGTTCGGCTCGAGGTCGGTTCGCCGAACGGAGGTCCCGTTCGAGTTCGGCTCGTCGAACGTTCGACGAACCGAACTCGAACTGCATAAGAAACAATGGCAGGCAATCACAAACACATAAAAACACCTAGAAAACACCCTCAAAGGTGTCCAAAAGGTGACAAACAACTCACAACACAACACAAACACATGGGAAAGTGACAAGGACATATACTCATGCGAAAACAAAACAGCTGGACAAGGAAAAAGAGGAGGACACACAGATATATGAGTATATGCAAGGAAACATCGATTCCATTATTGTGCAACTTGAGCCCTGCTCATTTTAGGCTTCCAATCTTGATAAAATTGCCTGAGCTCGCCACGTACGCCTTGGAGATCTTGTCGTGTCCTGCAGCCAGCGTTCTCTCAGAACCTGTCTTCAGTGCTGCTGGGGGTCTGCTGGCAGATAAGCACACGTGTCTGTCCACTGACAATGTGGACATGGCTCTCAGAGGACTTTTCTTCCCCTGGCTCAGCTAGGGGAGGCGAAAGGCACGCGTATTTTTGAGAGTGCTTCATGCAAAGCATCTTTTTCTTTTTCAAAAGGGGGCTCAACCGATGCCAGTCAAGTGGGGTGTGTGTGGCCCAGTTAGTGGAAACGAGGGAGACTGTGGTTGGAGTCCCCTCGCTGTGTTTCTAAAAGAACCAAGATGAACAAGTCATGGCTCTCAGAGGACTTTTCTTCCCCTGGGTCAGCCAGGGGACGGGAAAGGCACGCGTATTTTTGAGAGTGCTTCATGCAAAGCATCTTTTTCTTTTTCAAAAGGGGGCTCAACCGATGCCAGTCAAGTGGGGTGTGTGTGGCCCAGTTAGTGGAAACGAGGGAGACTGTGGTTGGAGTCCCCTCGCTGTGTTTCTAAAAGAACCAAGATGAACAAGTCATGGCTCTCAGAGGACTTTTCTTCCCCTGGGTCAGCCAGGGGACAGGAAAGGCACGCGTATTTTTGAGAGTGCTTCATGCAAAGCATCTTTTTCTTTTTCAAAAGGGGGCTCAACCGATGCCAGTCAAGTGGGGTGTGTGTGGCCCAGTTAGTGGAAACGAGGGAGACTGTGGTTGGAGTCCCCTCGCTGTGTTTCTAAAAGAACCAAGATGAACAAGTCATGGCTCTCAGAGGACTTTTCTTCCCCTGGGTCAGCCAGGGGACGGGAAAGGCACGCGTATTTTTGAGAGTGCTTCATGCAAAGCATCTTTTTCTTTTTCAAAAGGGGGCTCAACCGATGCCAGTCAAGTGGGGTGTGTGTGGCCCAGTTAGTGGAAACGAGGGAGACTGTGGTTGGAGTCCCCTCGCTGTGTTTCTAAAAGAACCAAGATGAACAAGTCATGGCTCTCAGAGGACTTTTCTTCCCCTGGGTCAGCCAGGGGACGGGAAAGGCACGCGTATTTTTGAGAGTGCTTCATGCAAAGCATCTTTTTCTTTTTCAAAAGGGGGCTCAACCGATGCCAGTCAAGTGGGGTGTGTGTGGCCCAGTTAGTGGAAACGAGGGAGACTGTGGTTGGAGTCCCCTCGCTGTGTTTCTAAAAGAACCAAGATGAACAAGTCATGGCTCTCAGAGGACTTTTCTTCCCCTGGGTCAGCCAGGGGACGGGAAAGGCACGCGTATTTTTGAGAGTGCTTCATGCAAAGCATCTTTTTCTTTTTCAAAAGGGGGCTCAACCGATGCCAGTCAAGTGGGGTGTGTGTGGCCCAGTTAGTGGAAACGAGGGAGACTGTGGTTGGAGTCCCCTCGCTGTGTTTCTAAAAGAACCAAGATGAACAAGTCATGGCTCTCAGAGGACTTTTCTTCCCCTGGGTCAGCCAGGGGACGGGAAAGGCACGCGTATTTTTGAGAGTGCTTCATGCAAAGCATCTTTTTCTTTTTCAAAAGGGGGCTCAACCGATGCCAGTCAAGTGGGGTGTGTGTGGCCCAGTTAGTGGAAACGAGGGAGACTGTGGTTGGAGTCCCCTCGCTGTGTTTCTAAAAGAACCAAGATGAACAAGTCATGGCTCTCAGAGGACTTTTCTTCCCCTGAGTCAGCCAGGGGACGGGAAAGGCACGCGTATTTTTGAGAGTGCTTCATGCAAAGCATCTTTTTCTTTTTCAAAAGGGGGCTCAACCGATGCCAGTCAAGTGGGGTGTGTGTGGCCCAGTTAGTGGAAACGAGGGAGACTGTGGTTGGAGTCCCCTCGCTGTGTTTCTAAAAGAACCAAGATGAACAAGTCATGGCTCTCAGAGGACTTTTCTTCCCCTGGGTCATCCAGGGGACGGGAAAGGCACGCGTATTTTTGAGAGTGTGAAGTGATGGGCCAGGGGCGCCTCTGGCCTTGTAGTCGTGGCACTGATACTGAGGCAGACCCCTGGTTCCACCACTTCTTTAACTTCGGGGACTGGCTTGAATGTGCAGTGTGGGACGTCTCTTTCACCGGCCGATGCACAAAGAGTCTTCAGGCAAAAGTTGAAATGCATAAAAACTGACATTTATTCACACAGAAAATAACACTCCGGTCAGCAGATTCCGGCAATATTGGTGGAGCTGGGGACAACCTGCCCAAACGCGCCCTCTGGTGGGGATATGCCCTAGATACTCCTCTTCTCCGGGCTCCCACTCTCCGGTCAAGCACACACTGGACCCACACCAGCGGAATAGACCCTGAGGTTGCGTCCACCTCCTTTACTCCGGTGTCCCCTGGTGTTCCGCTCACACACTCACACTTGCCGCTGCAGATGTTCACTCTTTGCTGTCCCGGATCCTTCTCTCTCACATACACTCAGACCTTCCCTAGATATCCGGCCGACTCCTCCTTCCCCGGTGGCAACAGCCGTCCCACCCGGCCACTAGGGGGTGCCCTAACACAACACATACAATAATAAAAATCAACACTTTTAATAATAAACTATGCTAAACTAGTAGGGGGTAGGCCCACCCACTACAAGTGCTTCAGGCAAAGCATCTTTTTCATCTTGAAAATTGGGTCAACTGATGCCAGTCAAGTGGGGTGTGTGTGGCCCAGTTAGTGGAAACGAGGGAGACTGTGGTTGGAGTCCCCTTACTGTGTTTTACATGCTTTTAGTAGGGCATGACATGGCTTAGAGGTTGACTTTCAGCATCTGGAAACTGTTGGCTACCAAAATGCTGCCTTTCCAACCTTTTTAACCGAGGATTTTCGAGACCTTATGCCCATCGCAGTGCCCCAAGAGCCGATGCCCAGGCGCCACTCCTTCTCCAACAAAGGCGTGCACGCGCTACACCAGCATGTCGCACTAAACATCACTGATTCCTTGAGAAACTCTGTGTGACAGGGTGCATTTCACCACAGATAATTGGCCCAGTAAGCATGGACAGGGGCGTTACATGTCGCTGACTGGGCAATGGGTTACTGTGGGGAGAGATGGAGAAGGGTCTGCTGTACACGTCTTGCCGTCCCCACGAGTTGTTTCAATCCTTCTTCTGTATGTAGAAGTTAATACACTGCTTCTGCCTCTTCAACCTTGTGTGGGTCCTCCACCTTGGCGCAAACCCTGTGTGGTCAGGCCACCGTTCCTTGTAACTGCGCACAAGGAATACCACACACCTCCTTACTATGCTGGCAGCAGAGCTCAATGCCATCAAGCAGTCAAAGGTTTACTTTGAAATGTATGGGAAATGTGAGTCACACCGCTGAGAAGTTGTGGACGGTTAGCTCTGGAGACCGAGTTTCATCAATGGTTGTCTCCACTCAACCAGCAGCCAGGGAAGGCCGGGTGCGACAATGATGCAAACATGGGTGCGGCCCTTCGCTGTGACAATGTGACACACGTGCCTTGTGTGGTTCACATGTTGAACCTGGTTGTCCAGCAATTTTTAAAGCACTATCCTGGCCCACATGGCCTTCTGCAGAGAGCACGGTGTAACGCCTTCCTTGATCCACACACTCAGATGGGCTGTAAATGATAGGCTAGAGGGAAGCCACTCACCAAGCAGGACCCCTAGAACCCTGAAACCCTTTAACCCCTATACAGGGATTAGGAATTACACAGGGCCCAAGGTGATTAATACCTGTGGAAGGCTGCAGTTCCAGAGAATAGTAGTCAGGCAGGGTCAAAACATTAATTGAGGAACAGGAACAGAATGGGACGGCCAGGACTTAATCAGAAAACAAGCAGAGGTGAAATGCGGATCGGCCAACAAGGTACATAAACAGCAAGCAGGAAAAGTAGTCAGGTAACAAACACACAAAATCATAAAACTGAACTGGGGGTAAAATTAACCAGAGGTTCATAGCTATGTCTGGCAGTGGTCTGCAGACAGGATGGGCATAAAAAAGGGTGTGGTGTCTTCCCATTGGTTGTAGCTGAATGATGGTATTTCATCTGTGAGATACCCACCAGCTACATTCAGCCAGAGATTCTGCATCTGTCAAGGTAATGCAGCCCAGTGGGTGAGCATAACCTGCGTCCACCTGCGCCGCTGGCATCGACTCCTCTCCCATCATCAGCACTATGCATGAAAGGAACACGTTGTCACCTGGCGACCGGAGTACAAATTGACGGAGCGTACTCCGTTGGTGACTTAACAGCCGTGTGCGGCAATGATGCAAACCTGGCTGCGGGCCATCGTCAGGGCAATGTGACACACGTGCCTTGTATGGCTCACGTGTTGAACCTAATTCTCCAGCAATTTTTAAAACACCATCCCGGCCTACATGGCCTTGTGCAGCGGGCACGCTCGCTATGTGCTCACTTCCATCGTGCGCACACAGCAGCTCAACAACTTTCGTCGCTACAGAAGTCTTTAGGTCTGGTGGTTAAACGCCTGAAATGCGATGTGCCGACACGCAGGAATTTGAATCTGCACATGTTGCAGCGTTTGTGGCAGCACCGCCGAACCCTGCTGCAATACGTTATGACATATAGCCTGGGATAACTTGATCCAGAGGTGGTGCAGATCACTCTGCTAGAGTGGTGTCAGATCAAGGACCTATGCACCCTGCTACACAGTTTACAAATGTCGACGAAGATGTTTAGCACTGGCAATGTCATTCTCAGCGTGACAATTCTGGTCATCTACATGATGGAGCACACTGTAATTATTATTCGGAGTCAGGTGTTGGGACAAGAGGAAAGGGAGGAAGTACAGGAGGAGTCATATGCGGAAGGGATAACAAGATCTACGAGGTCCAGATGGTCAGCGGCACCTATGTGGCAGTCATGGTGAGGGAGAGGGATTAACAAGGGCGCATAGTATCAGCAAAAAGTGTTGAGGAAGGTGCAGGAGCCCATGAAGAAATGGAGGACGAACTGGCGATGGGCATGGAAGACTCAGCAGATGAGTGAGAGCTTGCTCACATTTCGGTTGTGCGAGGTTGTGGGGAGAGGGCAGAGGAAGGAGGCACGATTCTCACCTCTCTGCCACCAACACACCAAGGACTTGGCCCTCCTGGATGCACAAGACACATGAGCGCCTTCTTGCTGCACTACCTACAACATGACCCTCGGATTGTACGAATTCAAAGTAATCCGGAATACTGGGTTGCCACACTGTTAGATCCCCGGTACAAGACAAAATTTGGCGAAATAATTCCTGCCATAGAAATGGACGCACGTATACAGGAGTATCTGCAGAATGTGGTACGCAATCTTAGATCTGCTTTTCCATTAAACACCAGTGCTGCACAGAGTGAATCTCAACGCTTTGTCATGGATAGGAGGAAATGGTCTTTTACTTGTCCACATCTGAGGGACCGAGGGCTGGCTGCTGTGCTGAGATGGCGTTGAGTACGGTGTCCCTGCAGAGTTGCACTTTTGGTCATATACCAAAATGAGTTGAAAAAGGACAGATGCTGGTGGAAAGGGGAACAGGTGTGTTGGAAAAGGGAAAAAAGTTTTGGTCCGTGGATTTGGTGGTTAAGCAACAGTAACATTTGCTGAAGAAACACCATCTGTTACAGTGGGACTGGCAGATTTGGATAAGGTGGTATATACTATGTTACCGCTATATAACGAAAATTAATAAGAAAAGAAAGAGAAAGGTATATATCCCCATCAGCAGTCAGTGTCCACCGTGCTCCCAGTTGGAAAAGGAGAGGTTGGCAACTGGAAGGTTTGGTGGAGGATACAGAGCTGTGTGGCTGTGAAAGTAATAGTAGCCTGAACCGAGTTAGACGCCATTCAGATCTGGAGACTGGGAGCCCTGTTAGCGTCACAGGGTCCACATGCCCACCCAGCCCAGGAACTCCCTGTTAACAACACAGGGGCCATTGAGTACGCTGACCGTGTGCGTAGGGGCCACACCTGTGGACAGCAGGCGCATCAGCAGCAGCAGGCTTGTTAATGCCACTGGGCTGCACAAGCAGGACTGGTAGGACAGGAGCTGGTCTTAACCGTTCTGCGTTACCAACTGTGGTGGTGGCCTGCATCGACACCCTATCCCTGCCTACCTCTGGCCTAAAGCCGCAATGGGTTCAACACATGGAGGTGTGCTCTTTCGGAGCATAATAGAAGACTGCGCACCTCCTTGTTGGCTCCAGCCCCTTTTATAACCTGGGTCCGCCCCAAACCAGGGTGAACCACAATGAACCTCCTGGAGACAAAAGTAGAGTGACACGTCATGAGTGGCATAACTAGCGTCCTATTTGGAACCGCAACTTCAATGATGACCTCATGGCTGCCATGACCCAAACACCTCACCAGTCATCATCTGACCATCAATAATGCGGTGACAAGTCATAGGGGTGGGCCTCTGCAAGCCATTTGGGAGGACACCTGATGCCTGTGGTCTATATGGGACCCCCACATCAGGGGCAGGGCCAAAGAGTTCATTACCGGACCTAGTCTCTGATGCAGTAAGTGCCTGAGCATGCTCAGTAGCATGAAATACAGTCTCTAAAAAAAGACTATCAGCTTTAGCATGGTGTCTAGGCACAAAACAGGACTTAGACCCGGCACGGAATGCAAGTACCTGTGCAAAGAGGCTTTTCACACTTAGTGTGGGAGCATGCGCTGTATCCCGAAATGAAGACTTAGCGTCAGGAATGGCACAGTCAGGCAGAGCATACTCACTAGGCGAAACACTGTAGTTAGGCTGCAGCTGGGGTAAATCGGCACACGCATGCGCACTAGCTGCCTCTCCACACTTAGACGTGGAGGAGAAATTGCTCTTCGGGTGTGAACGTGGAGATGCTGTCTATGAACAGAAGGAAAAGCTAAAGGAAGCCTCACTTTCTATCCCTCCGAATTATCAAATGCAGCAATGAATTCCCTGAGTTTGCTATAACATTAGCGTAGCAAAATGTGCATGAGGGTTTCATGCACAGGTGCTAGAAATAGCTTGGCACCAGTGGGGCACTAATGGAATACAACAGCCAGTTCTATGATGCCACTAAATGGCAGTATTTTTTGCTATCATTATAGCTTATTAAAAACAGAGCAGGAGGGTGTCATGCAGAGGTGATAGAAATAGCTTGGCACCAGTGGGGCACTAATGGAATACAACAGCCAGTTCTATGATGCCACTAAATGGCAGTATTTTTTGCTATCATTATAGCTTATTAAAAACAGAGCAGGAGGGTGTCATGCAGAGGTGATAGAAATAGCTTGGTACCAGTGGGGCACTAATGGAATACAACAGCCAGTTCTATGATGCCACTAAATGGCAGTATTTTTTGCTATCATTATAGCTCATTAAAAACAGAGCAGGAGGGTGTCACGCAGAGGTGCTGCACATAGATTTGCACCAGTGGGGCACTAATGGAGTACAACAGCCACTTCTTGTATGCCACTAGGTACACTGAGTGTTTGCTAGTATAATGGCTTAGTTAAAAAGAGTTTGAGTGTGCAATGCAGGCAGACGTGCTGCAAATATCTTTGCACTAGTGTGACTAGACAAAAGTACAATAGCCACGTTTAGGATGCCACTAGGTACACTGACTGTTTGCTAGTATAATGGCTTAGTTAAAAAAAGTTTGAGTGTGCAATGCAGGCAGATGTGCTGCAAATATCTTTGCACTAGTGTGACTAGACAAAAGTACAATAGCCACGTTTAGGATGCCATTAGGTACACTGACTGTTTGCTAGTATAATGGCTTAGTTAAAAAGAGTTGGAGTGTGCAATGCAGGCAGACGTGCTGCAAATATCTTTCCACTAGTGGGACTATAGCAAAGTCCAATAGCCACGTTTAGGATGCCACTAGGTACACTGACTGTTTGCTAGTATAATGGCTTAGTTAAAAAGAGTTTGAGTGTGCAATGCAGGCAGACGTGCTGCAAATATCTTTCCACTAGTGTGACTAGACAAAAGTACAATAGCCACGTTTAGGATGCCACTAGGTACACAGACTGTTTGCTAGTATAATGGCTTAGTTAAAAAGAGTTTGAATGTGCAATGCAGGCAGACGTGCTGCAAATATCTTTCCACTAGTGTGACTAGACAAAAGCACAATAGCCATGTTTAGGATGCCACTAGGTACACTGACTGTTTGCTAGTATAATGGCTTAGTTAAAAAGAGTTTGAGTGTGCAATGCAGGCAGACGTGCTGCAAATATCTTTCCACTAGTGGGACTATAGCAAAGTCCAATAGCCACGTTTAGGATGCCACTAGGTACACTGACTGTTTGCTAGTATAATGGCTTAGTTAAAAAGAGTTTGAGTGTGCAATGCAGGCAGAGGTGCTGCAAATATCTTTCCACTAGTGTGACTACACAAAAGTACAATAGCCACGTTTAGGATGCCACTAGGTACACTGACTGTTTGCTAGTATAATGGCTTAGTTAAAAAGAGTTTGAGTGTGCAATGCAGGCAGACGTGCTGCAAATATCTTTCCACTAGTGTGACTACACAAAAGTACAATAGCCACGTTTAGGATGCCACTAGGTACACTGACTGTTTGCTGGTATAATGGCTTAGTTAAAAAGAGTTTGAGTGTGCAATGCAGGCAGACGTGCTGCAAATATCTTTGCACTAGTGTGACTAGACAAAAGTACAATAGCCACGTTTAGGATGCCACTAGGTACACTGACTGTTTGCTACTATAATGGCTTAGTTAAAAAGAGTTTGAGTGTGCAATGCAGGCAGAGGTGCTGCAAATATCTTTCCACTAGTGTTACTACACAAAAGTACAATAGCCACGTTTAGGATGCCACTAGGTACACTGACTGTTTGCTAGTATAATGGCTTAGTTAAAAAGAGTTTGAGTGTGCAATGCAGGCAGACGTGTTGCAAATTTCTTTCCACTAGTGTGACTAGACAAAAGTACAATAGCCACGTTTAGGATGCCAATAGGTACACTGACTGTTTGCTAGTATAATGGCTTAGTTAAAAAGAGTTTGAGTGTGCAATGCAGGCAGACGTGCTGCAAATATCTTTCCACTAGTGTGACTACACAAAAGTACAATAGCCACGTTTAGGATGCCACTAGGTACACTGACTGTTTGCTAGTATAATGGCTTAGTTAAAAAGAGTTTGAGTGTGCAATGCAGGCAGACGTGCTGCAAATATCTTTGCACTAGTGTGACTAGACAAAAGTCCAATAGCCACGTTTAGGATACCACTAGGTACACTGAGTGTTTGCTAGTATAATGGCTTAGTTATAATGAGTTGGAGTGTGCAGAGGACAGGAGGGTACAGTGCCAGGATTGTGGGGCTCTGGGTAGAGGAATGGAAGCCTGCCTTTCTATTCCCTCCTAATGGGGAAATGCAGCGACGAAATCCCTGACCTTGGCTACACAGACGCTGTCTCTGTTTTCAGGACCTGTCACCTATGGCTCTGACCCTGCCGGTACGAGCCCTTAAAAGAACGGATAGAAAGTGCTATCCCTAAGCTGTCTAGGGCTGTGTATGGAGCGCATACAGCAGTATCGGCGATAGGACAAAGGACGGAGCTGCGCCAGTGATGTCTGACACCAAGGACGCAGAAGAGATAATGGCGTCCTGGAGGAAAATGTCCGGTTTTATAATGCAGGGACATGTGACATGGACATCCTATCACACATGCCGTTGCTTCTCTGGCTAAAAGTCCACTTAGCTGTGTGTGTGTCTGGGATTGGCTGACATGCTGGCCCACCCCACAAGACGCGCGCGCTTAGGGAAGGAAGACAAGGAAAAAAAAAAAAAATGGAGATCGCCATTATACAAACAGCAGTGATCTGAAGGCGCTGTTCACGCACACTATACACTGACATGTCATAATAGTGTGAGTCACAGAGTGACTTACACTATTACAGCGGAAAGCCAGCTAGGAATTAGCTGTTTTTTTGCTGCTAGAACCGTTCTCGAACGTTTCTAGAACTATCGAGCTTTTGCAAAAAGCTCGAGTTCTAGTTCGATCTAGAACAGGCCCCAAAATCACTCGAGCCTAGAACTGGAGAACCTCGAACCGCGAACCGCGCTCAACTCTAATGATGACATCCTGATGACCCCCGAGACACCCGCACTACAGCTTCACGGGTTCATTAGAGTTCACTGGGAACTGTGATGAGTCCCCGATGCTGTCCCCGCGATGATCCAGCTTCCAGGTTCTCACTACACACACACACACACATATACACTGAGCACGTATACACACATATGTATACACACATAGCAGACACACATGGATACACCGAGCACATACACACACATAGCGCACATGCATGTGTACACTGAACACTGAAGTATAATAAGCGGGGGTCAGGAGCAGGAGGCAGCAGTGCTGGAGACAGCACCACTAGGAGTAAATATAGAAAATATAGTAAATATATAGTAAAAATGTAGTAAATATAGTATATATTCTCTCTGGTATGTGTCACACTGATGTCACACGGATCATATCAGTGTGCGATCCATGTGACACCCATGCTGCCGGAGAAAAAACGGACATGCCTATGTGTGTGCGTGCGGGGTCATGAGAAACACGGACGTGTGAGTAACAGAAAATAGCATGGTTACATGTGGCATCCATTTTGAAAATGGATGTCACACGTACCTGAAACACGGACGTCTGAAACCAGCCTTAGTCTGCATCTAAAAAGGAGTGATCACACCTTGGAGAGCTGTTGCACCAAGTGGACTGACATGAATCATGGCTCCAACATGAGAGATGTCATTTGAAACAAAGGAGAGGATTATCAAACTTTTAAAAGAAGATAAATCATCACGCAGTGTTGCAAAAGATGTTGGTTGTTTACAGACAGCTGTGTCTAAAATCTGGACCAAATACAAACAATATGGGAAGGTTGTTAAAGGCAAACATAGGAAGACATCAAAGCATCAAGACTGGAAACTTAAAGCAATATGTCTCCAAAACAGGAAATGCACAACAAAACAAATGACGAACAAATGAGAGGAAACTGGAGTCAATGTCTGTAACCGAATTGTAAGAAACCGCCTAAAGGAAATGGGATTTACATACAGAAAGGCTAAACAATAAAAAGATGACTGCCTGATGAGAACATGTACATTTCCACAGTCATTGATGATATGGGGCTGCATGTCAGGTAAATGCACTTGGGAGATGGCTGTCATTACATCTTCAATAAATGCCCAAGTTTACATTGAAATTTTGAACACTTTTCTTATCCCATCAATTGAAAGAATGTTTGGGGATGATGAAATCATTTATCAAGTTGAAAAGGCATCCTGCCCTAAAGAAAAAAAAGACACATAAGGTCAATGACATGGCCTGCAAATAGTCCGGATCTCAATCTAATTGAAAATCTTTGATGGAAGTTGAAGAAAATGGTCCATGACAAGCCTCCAACTTTTAAAGCTGATCTAGCAACAGCAATCAGAGAAATTTGGAGCCAGATTGATGAAGAGTACTGTTTGTCTTTCATTAAGTCCATGCGTCAGAGACTGCAAGCTGCTATAAAAGCCAGAGGTGGTGTAACAAAATACTAGTGATGTATTGGAGTGTTCTTTTGTTTGTTTGTTTTTCATGATTCAATAATTTTTCCCCCTGTTTGGTCTTCAAAAGTAAGAGTTACTGCCTAGCACATTATGTTTTCATGATTTTTTTTAGTGTTTCTTAAAGCCAGAAAGTTGACATTTGAAATTACTTTAGTTTTTTGCCATGTCTGTGATCTGCTTTTTTTAAACAAAAGTAAACAACTGAATGAACATCCTCCGAGCCAGGTGATTCCATAATTTTTTACAGGGGTTGTAATTACCCAATAGGCATATATACAATATATTAAACTGCTTTTTGACATTCGCCGTACATAAACGATGCAACCCGGTAGTGGGTGTACAGAGTGAACTCACGGCAGTTAAGCTATGACGCATAGCCAGGACTTGCTTCTAAGGTCCCTTTCAAACATCCGTGTTTAAGGTATGTGTGACATCCATTTTTTACAAGGATGCCACACGTACCCATGTTACCTTATGGGTTAAATCACAGGTCTATGTTTTCACATGGACCGTGGGGATCCACATGTACACAAGGAGACATCCATTTTGTTCTCCGGCAACATGGCTGTCACACGGATCGCACACAGATGTGATCCGTGTGACACGTACCAGAGAAAACATATGTCATTAAAATAAAATTATTTTCTATATTTACCTGTCTCCAGCGCTGCTGTCTCTGCCTCTGCTGTTGCTTCCGGGATGGATAATTATGCTCATACATTTTCACTGCACTCAGTTTGGACCTGGAAGCAGCAGCAGTGCCGGGAGAGCATCACTGGGGACAGATGAGTATCCAGCAGTGTGTGCAGCAATGTCAGGAGGTTATTGGAGTATCCAATGAACTCAGATGAACTCCTGATGACACCCTCACGATATCTGCACTACCGCTGGTGTCGTAACATTGACTTGACGGGTTCATCAGCGTACATTGGGAACTCTGGTGAACCAATGATGTTACTGCCGCGACACACATGGCAGCAGAGGTGTCGCTGGGGTGTCGTTAAGAGGTCATCGTAGTTCATTGGGAATTCCGATGAATCTGTGACGTCACTGCTGCATCCATACACACACTGCTGAGGGCGCCCACACTCTGTTCTCCATTGAATGTGCCTACAGTATGGGATTGATGCGGGCACTCCCTAATTGGATTATGACGGACCAGAATTAGGGCTTTGACAGGGAAATAAATTGAAAAAAATCATGTCTCTTGTCTTTATTTAATAATTTTCTCTCTTTATGTCTTTTCAGGTTCAATTTTTTGAAACTTCGTGGCACCTCACAATAGATTACGGCGGACCTTTTGTATTTTATTTAAAAAATAAATTTGTGAACGAGGGCTGAAGTCAGGGGGTTGCGTTCAAATAAACATTTTTATTCTACTTTCAACTAGCGGATTAGTAATGGGGGTGTGACGCCCCTGCACTAGTCAGGGTGTCATAGGGAACTGCACTCCTGTCCTTATAGTGCAGAACCCACCCTCCTTGGTTCCAGGTGCCACCTAATGATATTGCTAACATCAGCATGCAAATCCCAGTCACACACACACCAGTGGATAGGTTTAGTGGAGAAAGGGCCGCCCACCTAAGAGTCAGGCAGACTGGTGGGAGGTGACAGGGCAGTTGACTTCAGGAGAGCAAGGAGAGACAAGGAAAGTAGTAGCAATCAGGGGGAGAGAAAGCTGGGGAGTTAGAGCTCCCAGGACAGCGAAGCAGTAGCCCTCATGGTGTGAGGGGCTGAGGAGTAGAAGCTCCCGGAAGGTCGGACTAGACTGGAAAACAGCAAAGCAATATCATTGGGAGCGGACACCTGGAAGGGCTCCCCTCCTGAGCGGCAGCGGTACTCCAGGACTTTAGGTTTAACTATAGTCTGTGTGTATAATGGCCTTCCAAAACAGCAGCAACCTCATCCAGCACCTCGACTACCAACCGTGAGTTCCCTGCTCCCTGCCTTCCAACCTCCCAAACCTACATCCCACACCTTCCCCCACACCGAGTCCCGGGGCATTCCCCCCTACCCGTGGAGGGTCACAAGACCTGGCTGCCCCGTCATCACCCCGGGTACTCCCCAACGGCAGCGGCGGTATTCACCCCAATTACCGTGCACCACGGGTGGCGTCACAAACTCTATAATCCCCTGTAAATAACCTCCCTCATTTGAGTGGCCGCATGACCCCCGGGTCCGGAGACCCTCGAGCCACTGAGAACCTGGATCCGAGCAGCTCGGCTGCTGACACGGGGCGGCACAGGGGTGTCTGCTAGACGCCACCCGTTACTAATACCAGGACTTGATGCAAGCTGGAGCTGGCATCAACCCCACAAATATTACCGCATTTGCCACTGCACCAGGGCAATGGGAAGAGCCAAGTCCAGCACCCAAATTGACACTCTTAATGGATGCACCACTTCTGGGGTGGCTGAGGGCTGCTATTGGTAGGCTGGAAAAGGCCAAATTACCATGGCCCTTCCCACCCTAATAATATCTGCCCCCAGTTGTCTGCTGTACCTTGGCTGGTTTTAGGAAAATGGAGGGGACCCCACATAATTTTTTTCTTAATCAATTTAAAAACTAAGCGTTGGATCTCCTCTGTTTTTAATAACCAGCCAAGGTACAGCACAGCAGACAGCTGAGGGTTGCAGCCTGCAGCTGCAGCTGGTCTTGTGCTGGAAATGAAAAATGGGAGGGGGGGATCATTTTTTTTAAATGAAAAAGAAAAGTGCTGCAAAACAGCTGGCTAAGCTAGCTATCTTTCTATCTAGTGAGCTATTCTATCTATCTTGTATGTTCTTTCTTATTTTCTTTCTTAATATCTCTCAATTTTATCTGTTTGTTCTATCTATTTTATCTGTTCTATCTTTCTATATCTATAATTTTTCTGGCTTTGCACATCTTTTACACATTAAAAAACAATTAATTTCAGTATCATGCGTTTTTTACCAGCACCAGTCACACATATGCAAACACAGATGGGACACGTATGATACACGTATGACCATACCAGTACGTGTGACATGTCTGTGTTTAAACACGAACGTCTGAAAGGGGCCTAGTAGCCTCAGGTGGAGCACAGCTGGACTTCAAAAAGTAGACTGGGATTGATGATCATGACTAAGGACAATCGCGTCTGAAACGCGTAGATTGGAGATGTTATGTTTTATTCCTTCTTCTCCCTTATTTGAACCATTATTGGAATAAAATTAAATTTGAACTTTATTTCAAGTTTCTATGGACGTTGTTTGTGATGGGGATCCGCCTTTTTTTGACATCTATATCTATACTACAAATGTTATAAAAATCTGTCCCCCTGCAAAAAATAAGCCCGCAACTGCTGAAACTTAAAACATTACAGGTCTCAGAAAATGCCAACACAATTAAAAAAAACAAAAACAATAATAATAATAATTCCATTACGAATTTCCGTTTTTTTTATTTTCACCACTAAAATAATACAAAAAATAAATACGTTTAAGAATACTGATCTGATAGAAATATAAATTCAAAGTTCACTTTTACCATACAATAAAACACTGTGAAATTATTTTCCCCTCCAAAAAAAAGTGTCAGAATTGTAGGGGGGTTTTGCAAACAGAAATTGGGATTTTATTCCCAGTACAACACGTTGTAAAATAAATTGTATATAAATAGGAAACACCTGACAAAAGGTTTTCCTTTCAACAGAAATATAATGCAAATGATGCGGTCCAGTAGAGGAAAAACAAAAAAAAAACAAAACGCAGTGAGATTGTGTGATGCCCTGGACTAGCCAGGTAGTCACAGGTAGGCCCTTACACAAACACCTTCCCCTAAAAAGGTAACAGCAGCCAACCTTAAAACCCTGAGTTACCCCTCTCAGGACTTGACGTTTACACCCAGGGGGCGGAGCCAGGCGGTTAGCCATGCTCACCGAGGAGTTCGGAGAGCCTGAGGCAGGAAAAACAGGCAGATTAGTGACAGGAGTGGAGGAGAGTGGTAGCAAAGTGTAGACGTCTGTCAGGGATCTGGGTCGGAGCCCGGATACCCTGTGGCCAGGAAGCAGACGGTGGTGGCCGCCTGCAGAAGCTGGGATTATAGCCGGTGGAACTGTAAGGGACCGGGACCGGGTAGTGGCCCGCCGGTACCGAACCAGGGAACCGATTGGAAACCGGAGCACCAGGAGGGGTACTCAGACCCAGTACGAGGCCCAGAAGCCACTGGACCGAGTCGAATTCACTGATTTGGGTATGGACTTTAGGTCCTTAACAACCCAAAACCTGACTGAAGAGAACAGCCCAACCAGAGGGATAGAAAGCCACTGCCCAGGCATCGAGATCCCACGGGCCAGCGTCTGCGGGCAAACGGGCTCTGCCGGCACACATAAAGCCGGGGAGTGGACTACCGTTGCTCAGGCATAGCAGTCACCATTCTTCTTAAAGTGAGGTGCAGGAGAAAGGTGGAAACCACCAACCTAAAAAAAGGGGAGAAGCGCAGCCGGCTGCGGGCACCGTCCACCATTTTATTTGGTTTACCAGAGACTCCAGTGTGTCTGTAATAGTGAGTACAACAGTGCCCTCGGGCCACGCACAGCACCGCAACAACATGCCAGCACGCATCCCCCCCTCCTCAGCACCCTCGGGACCATCACCCCCCACCCACGGAGTGGTCAACACCAAGCTGAGCAACACCGTCCCCGGGAGCCTAGTCAACGGCAGCGGTGGTGTCCATCCATTCACTACAACCCGTGGGTGGCGTCACGAACCTAACCCCCAAAACAACAGCGGCCTTGGCCGTGGACCTCCCCACCGAACACCACCCCTCATGTAGCGCCAGCATCCCTTCAGAGCAACGTGACCCCCGGGTCCGGGAGGAGCTCGAGCCACCCACCGACGAGCCCGGATCCGAGCGGCTCAGCAGTTGGCCGAGCCCCGGGGCGGTTCACATCGACCTCTTATGGTGTCACGAACAGGATTGAACCCATTCACTTACCGGAACAAAGCATAAAGAAAGCGGAGTGCCCCGAAAAGACCAAGGGGGGCGGGTGAAGACCCTGTTCCATGTGACCAAGTGGATAAAGGGCAGGGACTCCAGGACTCTGCCGGAACCCGTTCCTGGACACCAATGCGGAAGGATGTGTCGGAGGATCCAGGCCCAGGCTGATTCCCTGATGGAGCAGTGGATGGCCGAGGTGGAGAAGCCGGCTGTGGCCGTGCGAGCACGCGAAGTGGAGGCAACCTTGGAGGAGCGGATAAGTGACCCACGCCCCTATGTCCCCGAGGGCCGATGCGGCTGAGGGACCCGGTCTGCCCCTGCCCTCTATGTTGCCTCCCTCGCCTCCCGTACCGGTTGCCACTGCTCCCCCCGCTCAGTCCGCTGCCACCAACATCGGCAGTGGAGTTTGTTCTACCAGCCTGCAAAGATCCGCCTGCGGAAGATGCCAGCAGTCAGCCAGTCATCGCTCCGACACCCATACCGGCCCCACGTCGCACCCATGTCCAGAAAGTACCTCGTCCCGACTTGGACGCACCAGCGATATAAGAGGAAGCCACGCTCCAGATTATGATGGCTCCGGCAGTCCGCCCGGCCACAACGGAGGTGATCCTCAACCAGCAGCTAGCACCGCAAGTCAGATTGACCACTCCCAGACACCTGGCCTCAGCTGAGGCAAGGTGGGGATGTAGCTGCCAGGCGGCAGAGGAGGCCACGTCACAGCGGAGTCCCTCATTGCCGAAGGTGCCGGTCGTAGCCGGCACGGAAGAGCTCTGGCTGGACCCGTACCTCACACAGGTTGACCCGGAGCAGGCAGCCGGCGCTCTGTATTGTGAGCAGGAGCAACAGCAGCTGCGCAGGGAGATCATTACCCGAGAGGGGTGTAAAGCGGATGTGCATGCTCACATGTATATGGAGAAAGATCCCCTGCAGCGAGCTACCATCAGGGTCCAGAGCAGTGTACCATGTGAAGGTGGTACTGAAGCCCCACGGTGGAGAATGGACTGTTGAGTAAGAGGGTAGCGAATCCCGGCTGCCAAGTTGGAAGTCCCTATTGGGACCATACTGCCCATCCCCGTTGGGACTTTGTTGATTTTCTGCTTTAAAAATGAACATCGCTGAGAATTTGTCGGCCACCCAAAAACTGTTGGGCTTGTAAATAATTGTGGACCGGCCTGCCCCGTTTCACAGTCTCCGGAGAGGCAGGTTGGAGGATGGGCCTGCGGGAAAGTGATGGCCGAGGCCCCACCACCAATGCAACCGGTGGCAATCCTCCTTGTCCAGGGGTTCCCTGGACGTGGGGCCCCTGAGAGACAGCCAGGTGTGGAACTCTGTACCTGTCTCGTAAAGCAAAACCTGGGCCCGTTCCTGGACTGGGGAAGAGGGGTGCTGCTCGTTTCTTAGGGGCAGCATCAAGGTTCAGGTTGCTTGGGTGGGCAAGTGGAAGGACCCGGTCCAGTTACCATTAATAATAAAAATGTTTTTATGTTTGCAACGGTTAAAGAATGTGCCTCCCGTAAGAGAAGATTCAAAAATATGCTTAATTGTACAAAAGTTATTATATTTGTAAATATGTTTTATCTCTTCCAGTTTAAAGCAACAAAATAAACCGGTGGTGGACGGGCAGCCCACGGACGGTCTGCATTAAACCAAGGGGGAATGTGACGCCCTGGACTAGCCAGTTAGTCACAGGTAGGCCCTTACACAAACACCTTCCCCTAAAAAGGTAACAGCAGCCAACCTTAAAACCCTGAGTCACCCCTCCCAGGACTTGACATTCACACCCGGGGAGCGGAGCCAGGCGGTTGGCCACGCCCACCGAGGAGTTCGGAGAGCCTGAGGCGGGAAAAACAGGCAGATTAGTGACAGGAGTGGAGGAGAGTGGTAGCAAAGTGTAGACGTCTGTCAGGGATCTGGGTCGGAGCCCGGATACCCTGTGGCCAGGAGGCAGACGGTGGTGGCGGCCTGCAGGAGCTGGGATTACAGCCAGTAGAACCGTAAGGGACCAAGACCAGGTAGTGGCCCGCCGGTACCGAACCAGGGAACCGATTGGAAACCGCAGCACCAGGTACGAGGCCCAGAAGCCACTGGACCGAGTCGAATTCACTTATTTGGGTATGGACTTTAGGTCCTTTCCTATCCAAGACCCGACTGAACCCAACCAGAGGGATAGAAAGCCATCGCCCAGGCATCGAGATCCCAAGTGCCAGCGTCTGCGGGCAAACGGGCTCTGCCAGCACACACAAAGCTGGGAAGTGGACTACCGTTGCTCAGGCATAGGAGTCACCATTCTTCTAAAAGTGAAGTGCAGGAAAAAGGCGGAAACCACCAACCTGAAAAATGGGAGAAGCGCAGCCGGCTGCGGGCACCGTCCACCATCTTGTTTGGCTTACCAGAAACACCAGTGTGTCTGTAATAGTGAGTACGTGAGCAAGGATGGTTGACCTTAGGGAGATCAACATCCACCACTGCGGAGACACCATCACGTGTTTCTCCACGCAGTGATTCTAGAGCAATGCCCCCTGGGAAATATTCAAAGCAAGAAGGCCTGCGGAGACACCATCACATGTTTCTCAACGCTGGCAAGAAACTAGCCAGGTCTTTCACCGGGAAGGAACAACCACGGGAAGGGCAGTTTCCAGTCAAGGAGACCGCCTATGCCAAACATGGTATCCATCCACAGACAGCCGTTTCGGGGTATTTGCCCCTCATCAGTGTGGAGTAGGAATCTGGCTAGTGGGACATTGCCTAGTAAAAGACTATGTGAGCAAGGATGGTTGACCTTAGGGAGATCAACATCCACCACTGCGGAGACACCATCACGTGTTTCTCAACGCAGTGATTCTAGAGCAATGCCCCCTGGGAAATATTCAAAGCAAGAAGGCCTGCGGAGACACCATCACATGTTTCTCAACGCTGGCAAGAAACTAGCCAGGTCTTTCACCGGGAAGGAACAACCACGGGAAGGGCAGTCTCCAGTCAAGGAGACCGCCTATGCCAAACATGGTATCCATCCACAGACAGCCGTTTCGGGGTATTTGCCCCTCATCAGTGTGGAGTAGGAATCTGGCTAGTGGGACATTGGCATAGGCGGTCTCCTTGACTGGAGACTGCCCTTCCCGTGGTTGTTCCTTCCCGGTGAAAGACCTGGCTAGTTTCTTGCCAGCGTTGAGAAACATGTGATGGTGTCTCCGCAGGCCTTCTTGCTTTGAATATTTCCCAGGGAGCATTGCTCTAGAATCACTGCGTTGAGAAACACGTGATGGTGTCTCCGCAGTGGTGGATGTTGATCTCCCTAAGGTCAACCATCCTTGCTCACATAGTCTTTTACTAGGCAATGTCCCACTAGCCAGATTCCTACTCCACACTGATGAGGGGCAAATATCCCGAAACGGCTGTCTGTGGATGGATACCATGTTTGGCATAGGCGGTCTCCTTGACTGGAGACTGCCCTTCCCGTGGTTGTTCCTTCCCGGTGAAAGACCTGGCTAGTTTCTTGCCAGCGTTGAGAAACATGTGATGGTGTCTCCGCAGGCCTTCTTGCTTTGTAATAGTGAGTACAACAGTGCCCTCGGGCCGCGCACCGCACCAACACACCAGCACGTATCCCCCCTCCTCAGCACCCTCGGACCCCCGGGACCATCACCCCCTACCCACGGAGGGGTCAACACCAAGCTGCGCAACACTGTCCCCGGGAGCCTAGTCAACGGCAGCGGTGGTGTCCATCCATTCACTACAACCCGTGGGTGGCGTCACAAACTTAACCCCCAAAAACAACCGTGGCCTCGGCCCCAAACACCACCCCTCACATAGCGCCAGCATCCCTTCAGAGCGATGTGACCCCCGGATCCGGGAGGAGTTCGAGCCACCCACCGATGAGCCCGGATCCGACCGACTCAGCAGTCGGCCGAGCCCCGGGGCGGTACAATTGCACTTTGTGTGGTTGTAGGGTTTCAGCTCTCTGGTAGCCGTTATGATACACACTGGCACAGGGTTTTTAAATCAGAACAGCATAAGGTCCTTCATAAACTTCATATCTCCAAACCAAAAACACCATTTCTTCAGTACAAATGAATAACTTAACTAGTCTTTTCTTCAGGTAAAATACACAATGCAAATGTAGCAACCTCACTAATCTCAGTATTTCAGGACAAATGATCCCAAGTAGTATTAGGCCGGTTTCAGTCGTCCGTGTTTCAGGTACACGTGACATCCGTTTTTAACATGGATGCCACACGTACCCATGTTATTCTATGGTGTTACTCACATGGACGTGTTTTCACGCACACATGCAGACATGTCCATTTTTTTGTCCCAATAGCACTGGTGTCACACGGATTGCACACTGATATGATCCGTGTGACATCAGTGAGACACGTATCGGAGAAAACACGGGTCTTTGAAATAAAAAGATTTTCTATATTCACCTGTATCCAGCACTGTTTTTTTTGGCTCTGATGCCACCTGCTTCTGACCACTGTTCATTATACTCATTGATTATTCACTGCACTGAGGAGCTGGAAGCCAGAGCATTGCGGGGACAGCACCGACGAGGACAGCACCGGGGACAGCATCGAGGAAAGCATCGCCGGAAAAGGTGAGTATTAAGCAAGCAGTGTGTGCACAGTGATGTCCAGGAGGTCATCGGACTTCCCAATGAACTCTGATGAACTCGTGAAGTCACCGTCCTGACAACCGCTGTAGTGCGGGTGTTGCGGGGGTGTCATCAAGATATGATCAGAGTTCTTTGGGAACTCCGGTGACCTCCTGGATGTCACTGCACACACACTGCTTGCTGAATACTCACCTCTCCCCGCTATGCTGTCCTCGGCAGTGCTGTACCCAGCGCTGTCCCCGCGATGCTCCGGCTTCCAGCTCCTCACTGCGGTGAATAATCAAGGAATATAATGGGCGGAGGTCAGAAGCAGGAGACAGCAGAGCCGAAGAAAACCGCACTGGATACAGGTAAATATCGAAAATCTTTTTCATTTCAAAGACCCATGTTTTCTCTGGTATGTGTCACACGCATGCACACACAGATGTCACACATGTGACATACGCATGAAACACGTATGACACGCGTATGACCATAACCATGCGTGTGGCTTGTACCTAATTAAACACGGACGTCTGAAAGGGGCTTTAAACATATTCACAAAACAAACACCTCTCTGGTTAGTTCCAGTACAACGCCCTACTGCTGAGCTCACCCAGCTGCTGTTATTAGGCCTATAAGCCCTGGCCTGACTTATCAGAAGAACCTTTTTTCACACATTATGTTTTGGTTGCTTCTAAATGCAGGACCCAAAATCCAGTTAGATAAAACCTCTCACTAAGGACTCCTTCACACCTCCTTCACACATCCTTGTCACCGGTACATGTGACATCCATTTTCACACGTACCGGAGACACGGACATGCATAAACCCATTAAAATCAATGGGTCTGTTTACACATCCGTATTTTCACAAGGACCGTGTGTGTGTGTAAAGCACGTGTGTCTGCCGGGTCGGACTGGGGGGTTTGAGGCCCACCAGGGAAATTGACTCTAGGGGCCCACCCTACAACTAAATATACAGTTAGGTCCAGAAATATTTGGACAGTGACACAATTTTCGCGAGTTGGGCTCTGCATGCCACCACATTGGATTTGAAATGAAACCTCTACAACAGAATTCAAGTGCAGATTGTAACATTTAATTTGAAGGTTTGAACAAAAATATCTGATAGAAATTGTAGGAATTGTACACATTTCTTTACAAACACTCCACATTTTAGGAGGTCAAAAGTAATTGGACAAATAAACCAAACCCAAACAAAATATTTTTATTTTCAATATTTTGTTGCGAATCCTTTGGAGGCAATCACTGCCTTAAGTCTGGAACCCATGGACATCACCAAACGCTGGGTTTCCTCCTTCTTAATGCTTTGCCAGGCCTTTACAGCCGCAGCCTTCAGGTCTTGTTTGTGGGTCTTTCCGTCTTAAGTCTGGATTTGAGCAAGTGAAATGCATGCTCAATTGGGTTAAGACTGGTGATTGACTTGGCCATTGCAGAATGTTCCACTTTTTTGCACTCATGAACTCCTGGGTAGCTTTGGCTGTATGCTTGGGGTCATTGTCCATCTGTACTATGAAGCGCCGTCCGATCAACTTTGCGGTATTTGGCTGAATCTGGGCTGAAAGTATATCCCGGTACACTTCAGAATTCATCTGGCTACTCTTGTCTGCTGTTATGTCATCAATAAACACAAGTGACCCAGTGCCATTGAAAGCCATGCATGCCCATGCCATCACATTGTCTCCACCATGTTTTACAGAGGATGTGGTGTGCCTTGGATCATGTGCCGTTCCCTTTCTTCTCCAAACTTTTTTCTTCCCATCATTCTGGTACAGGTTGATCTTTGTCTCATCTGTCCATAGAATACTTTTCCAGAACTGAGCTGGCTTCATGAGGTGTTTTTCAGCAAATTTAACTCTGGCCTGTCTATTTTTGGAATTGATGAATGGTTTACATCTAGTTGTGAACCCTTTGTATTTACTTTCATGGAATTTTCTCTTTACTGTTGACTTAGAGACAGATACACCTACTTCACTGAGAGTGTTCTGGACTTCAGTTGATGTTGTGAACGGGTTCTTCTTCACCAAAGAAAGTATGCGGTGATCATCCACCACTGTTGTCATCCGTGGACGCCCAGGCCTTTTTGAGTTCCCAAGCTCACAAGTCAATTCCTTTTTTCTCAGAATGTACCCGACTGTTGATTTTGCTACTCCAAGCATGTCTGCTATCTCTCTGATGGATTTTTTCTTTTTTTTCAGCCTCATGATGTTCTGCTTCACCTCAATTGAGAGTTCCTTAGACCGCATGTTGTCTGGTCACAGCAACAGCTTCCAAATGCAAAACCACACACCTGTAATCAACCCCAGACCTTTTAACTACTTCATTGATTACAGGTTAACGAGGGAGACGCCTTCAGAGTTAATTGCAGCCCTTAGAGTCCCTTGTCCAATTACTTTTGGTCCCTTTAAAAAGAGGAGGCTATGCATTACAGAGCTATGATTCCTAAACCCTTTCTCCGATTTGGATGTGAAAACTCTCATATTGCAGCTGGGAGTGTGCACTTTCAGCCCATATTATATATATAAAATTGTATTTCTGAACATGTTTTTGTAAACAGCTAAAATAACAAAACTTGTGTCACTGTCCAAATATTTCTGGACCTAACTGTAAATACCTGTTAGCAGTTATCCCTGTTATTATGTTGCATTGACTGTAAAACAGAGGCGGCTCCTGCACATCTACTGTGTGCACACACCATAAATGTAATGTACAATTACAGTAGTTTGCAATAAAGGGGATCTTTGTTGAAAACAAGTTACCACCGATCCACAGGTTAGGTAGGTGATAACTTATTGATCGGTAGAACCAAACCAGTGGAAACCACACCAATCAGAAGATTGGGGAACTTTTATTCCCATTATAAAATGCAGCAGTAGGTTGGATGTGTGCCCGCAGCTCCATTCATCCTCTTTGGGACAGACAGAAAAAGGCAAGCACAGTGTTCGCAGCCACTGAGGGAATGAATGGATTAGAAGTCGAGTCAAACATGGGCTCCAGTGTAAGAGAAAATGTTGCATTGCACTCGAACCTATGTTAGTCAATGAGGGAGAGCAGTTAGTTAGCTTTTCTCGCATCAAGATTCTGGATGCGAGAAAAGAGGCAGCATGCTGCAATTTTCTGGTTACACAAGACTATAGCGCTCACAAAGTGGTGTGATATGGGTTAGTACAAATTTAAATGGATGGGGACAACTTACTTGGTATAAATGATGACCGTAGATGCGGATGACAGTAAATGCGAATCTTCATCTGATCAGTGTGGAACGCTGCTGAGGTGGCGTGTCTTGTGAATGCCTTGGTTGCAGAAATACAGCAGCTTCTTCCCAGTGGGTGCAGGGACTGGCGGTGTTCTATGGGCGGCTTCACGGGGAAAAAGGTGAGAGGTGACCCCGTGGAAAGGATGGGAGTCGCAGCTGGCTTCTGTATCCAGGAGCCCCGGCTGGTGGCTTCCCTGGATACTTAGACGCGTGCGTGTGAAGGAGCGTGTGACGTAGAGGAGGTGGAGGTGGAGGACCGTGGGAGCAAATAACCTGAGTGATGTCACCACTCATGGCTATGGCTCAGTCTTTGCATGAAGCTCACAGCAGGTGGTCATGTTCTATGGCCGCCTGCTGTCACTTCAGATGTAACAGAGCTGGAATCGTCATGGGACCTCGTGTGGATTACGTCGGACTTGGTTGTTTTCGGGTTAATAAAGGGGTGAAAGCGGGTGGTTTTTTTTGTATTTTATTTAAAAAAATGGAATTTTTTGGTGCTTGTGTTTATTTCTTTTCTCTTACAGATTAGTAATGAGGGAGATCTCATAGACTCTTCCCATTACTAATCTAGAGCTTAGTGGCCACTGTGGTCTGCCATTGACCACTTATTTACCCGATTGCAACCACACCAGGGCAATCAGGAAGAGCCAGGCAACGTTCTAGGATTGTCGCATTTCATGGATGTGATAATCCTGGGTGGCTGCAGGCTGCTATTTTTAGGCAGGGGGCACAATAACCTAAGCCTGAAAATACCAGCTCCTAGCTGTCGGCTTTATCATGGCTGGGTATCAAAATTAGGGGACCGCATACCATTTTTTAAAATTATTTATTTAAATAAATTAAAAAAAGCTGCATGCAGTTCCTCTTATTTTAATACACATCCAAGATAAGCACGGGGCTGCAGCCTGTAGCCGTCTGATTTATCTGTGCTGGGTATCATAATAACGGGGGGACCCTATGCTAATTTTTTTAAAAATATATTTATTTTACACCACAATAGGAACATGCAAACAGGATCTATCAGGATCTATGATTGAAAGCAGTCAGACACAATGTCACCCAGGATGTGGGTGTGTCTGACTGCAACCAATCACAGATGCCGAGACTGCCCAAAATTGCTCTCCCAGATAGGTTTGCATGGGGTAGAGGCAAATTGTAAACTGTACTTTAAATTAAAGAAATTGTGTATATTGCCCACAAATAAATGTAAACAAGTATCCAGCCGGGCAAATAATATTTGATGAGGTGTTTAATCACAAATTTAAAATTAACTTTTAATCTTAATAAAATTAAAATATAAAAAACACCCACAAACACATATAATTGGTTACAGCCGCAACCAATAATAGGACAGAAAATAGGAAGGTATCTGCAAGGTAAAAAACACAGAAACCTCCTTCCTAATCCCACAGAAGAAAATAGCTGAAGATGAGTGACCAGAGGTATCAAACATAGCATGCGTGGTACACAAACATCATAACAGCTTTTATCAAGGTAAAATACAATACCAATGGTAGTGTTGTCAGTAGAGATGAGCCACCCCCCTAGTGTTCGAGTTCGGTTCGTCGAACGGCGGGTGTGTTCGTCGAACGTTTGACAAACACCTTCGAACCCCATTGAAAACAATGGCAAACACAAACACATACAAACACATAGAAAACACCTTCTATGGTGTCCAAAAGGTGACAAACAACTCAGAAGACGCCACAAATACATGGAAAAGTTACAAGTACATATACTCATGCGAAAAGAAAAGAGCTGGACGAGTAAAAGGAGGAGGAGACACAAATGTAGTAGTATCCGCAAATAAACATCGATGCCATGACTGTGCAACTGAAGCCTTGCTCATTTTGGGCTTCCAATCTGGAAAAATGGCCTGAGATCGCCACTTATGCCTTGGGGATCTTGTCGTGTCTTACAGCGTTCTCTCAGAACGTGTCTTCAGTGCTGCTGGGTGTGTGCTGACAGATAAGCGCACGCATCTGTCCAGTGACAATGTGGACAAACTAACGTTCATCAAGATGAACAAATCAGTGATCCGCAAGGACTTTTCTATCCCTGTGTCATCCTGGGGAGAGTAAAGGCTTGTGTATTTTTGATCATGCTTCATGCAAATAACCATTTTAAGTTTGCAACTGTGGGACAATTGATGTCACTTAAGTGGTGTCTGTGGCCAAATTTTTGGAAAACATGGAGACTCTTGTTGGAGTCCCCTTGCTGTATTTTACATGATTTTAGAATGGCATGACATGCCTAAGAGGTTGACATTCAGCATCTGCAAGCTGTTGGCTACAGAAATGTTGCTTTTCCGCCCGGTGGACACACAGAATTTTTGAGACCTTATGTCCATCGCAGTGCCCCAAGAGCACATGCCCAGTCACCACTACTTGTCCTAGAAAGGTGTGCCTGCGCTACGCCCGCAAGTCGCACACAACATCACCACTTCCTTGAGAAACTCTGTGTGTGACAGGGTGCATTTCTCCACAGATACTTGGAACAGTAAGCATGAACAGGGGCGTTAAATGTTGCTGACTGGGCACTGGGTAACTATTGTGAGAGATGGAGAAGGGTCTGCTGTACAAGTCTTGCCATCCCCACGAGTTGCGCGGCAATCCTCTGTATGTAGAAGTTCCTCCACTGCTTCTGCCTCCTCAACCTCGTCTCGGTCCTCCACCTCCGCCCAAATCCTGTCTGGTAAGTCCACCCGCGTTGTAACTGTGCACAAGGAATTCCGCACACCTCCTTACTATGCTGGCAGCAGAGCTCAACAGCATCAGGCGGTCGACTCTTTACTTTGATATGTATGGGAAATGTGAGTCACATCGCTGAGGAGTTGTGGACGGATAGCTCTGGAGACCGATTATCATCAATGGTTGTCTCCACTCAACCTGCAGCCAGGGAAGACAGTGTGCGATAATGATGGAAACCTGGGTGCAGCCCTTCGCCAGGACAATGTGACACACGTGCCTTGTATGGCTCACGTGTTGAACCTGGTTGTCCAGCAATTTTTAAACCACTATCCCGGCCTACATGGGCTTCTGCAGAGGGCACATTCGTTATGTGCTCACATCCACCGTTCACACCCTGCAGCTGAACGACTTGCATCGCTCCAGAATTCTTTCGGCCTGCCGATTCACCGCCTGAAATGCGATGTGCCGACATGCAGGAATTTGATTCTGCTCATGCTGTAGCGACTGTGGCAGCACCACCGAGCACTGGTGCAATACATTATGACGTATTGCCTGGGAAAACGAGATCCAGAGGTGGGGCAGATCACGTTGCTGGAGTGGTCTCAGATCAAGGAACTATGCACCCTTCTGCACAGTTTCGAAATGGTTATGAAGATGTTTAGCGCTGACAATGCCATTATCAACATTACAATTTCTGTCATCTACATGCTGGAGCACACTCTAAACAGTATTCGGAGTCAGGGGGTGGGACAAGAGGAAGGGGAGGAAGTACAGGAGGAGTCATATGCAGAAGGGATAACAAGATCTACAAGGTCCAGACGGTCAGCAGCACCAAGGTGGCAGGCATGGGACGGTGGGGGAGAGGGATTTTCAAGGGCGCATGGTAGCAGCCAAACTGTTGAGGAAGGTGCAGGAGAGCCCAGGAAGAAATGGAGGACGAACTGGCGATGGGCAAGGAAGACTCAGCAGAGGAGGGAGACCTTGATCACATTTCTGTTGTGAGAGGTTGGGGTGAAAGGGCGCAGAGGAAGGAAGCATGATTCTCACCTTGCCGCCAACAACACAGCAAGGACTTGTTCCTCCTGGATGCGCAAGACACATGAGCACCTTCTTGCTGCACTACCTATAACATGACCCTCGGATTGTCAGAATTAGAAGTAATGCTGACTACTGGGTTGACACACTCTTAGATCCCCGGTACAAGACAAAATTTGGCGAAATAAGTCCTGCCATAGAAAGGGACGCACGTATGCAGGACTATCAGCAATAGCTGGTACGCAATCTTAGATCAGCTTTTCCATTAAACACCAGTGCTGCACCGAGTGAATCTCACATTTCTACCTTGCCAAACAAGGGACTGTGGAGTCATCATCACTCAAACCATACCAGCCACACTGTATCTGGTGGTAACAGCAATTTTATGGAATCGTTTAATGGATTTTTTCGACCATCCTTTGCAAGGCCACAAGACACAAGAAGTCTGACACATAGTCAATGCCTCGAGAGGATAATACAGGAGTATCTCCAAGTGAATATCGATGCCATGACTCTGCAACTTGCTCATTTTGGGCTTCCAATCAGGAAAAATGGCCTGAGCTCGCCACTTACGCCTTGGAGATCTTGTCGTATCCCGCAGCCAGCATATTCTCGGAATGTGTATTCACTGCTGCTGGGGGTGTGCTGACAGATAAGCACACGCATCTGTCCAGTGACAATGTGGACAGACTAACGTTCATCAAGATGAACAAGTTATGGATTCCCAAGGACTTTTCTACCCCTGTGTCATCCTGGGGATACTCAAGGCTTGTGGATTTTTGAATGTGCTTCATTAAAATAACCATTTTAAGTTTGCAACTGTGGGAAAATGTATGCCACTTAAGTGGTGTCTGTGGCCAAATTTGGCAAAATAAATTCTGCCGTAGAAAGTGACGCACGTATGGAGGACTATCAGCT
Source organism: Anomaloglossus baeobatrachus (assembly GCF_048569485.1). Taxonomy (NCBI): domain Eukaryota; kingdom Metazoa; phylum Chordata; class Amphibia; order Anura; family Aromobatidae; genus Anomaloglossus; species Anomaloglossus baeobatrachus. The sequence continues at coordinate 629,501,740 of NC_134354.1, forward strand.
GAAGCTATTACGCAATCTTAGATCAGCTTTTCCACTAAACACCAGTGGTGCACAGAATGAATCTCACTGCTTTGCCATGGCTAAGAGGAAATGATCTTTTACTTGTCCACATCTGAGGGACCGAGGGCTGGCTGCTGTACTGAGACGGCGTTGAGTAGGATGTCCCTGCAGAGTTGCAAATTTGGTCATATACAAAATGGGTGGAAAAAGGCCAGTTGCTGGTGGAAAGGGGAACAGGCATGTTGGAAAGGGAAAAAAAGTTTGTGTCCGTGTGGTTGGTGGTAAAGCAACAGTAACATCTGTTGAAGAAACACCATCTGTTATGGGGGGACTGGCAGATTAAGATAAGGTGGTATATATCCCAATCATTAGTCTGGGTCCACCGTGCTCCCAGATGGAAAAGGAGATGCTGGCAACCCGAAGGTGAGGCAGAGGATTCAGAGCTGGGTGGCTCTGAAACTAATAGGAGCCTGACCCAAGTTAGATGACACTCGGATCAGGAGACTGTGAACCCTATTAGCATCACAGGGTACACACACCCAGCCCAGGAACTCCCTGTTAACAACACAGGGACCCTGGGGTATGCTGTCTGTGTGCGTAGGGAGCACACTTGTGGACAGCAGGCGCAGCAGCAGTAGCCCATTTAATGCCACTGGGCTGCACTAGCAGGACTGGTAGGACAGGAGCTGGCCGTAACCGTGCCGCGTTACCAAGTGTGGTGGCGACCAGCCCCGACGCCCTATCCCTGCCTACCTCTGTCCAAAAGCCGCAATGGGTTCAACACATGGAGGTGTGCTCTGTCTGAGCATAATAGACTAAGCACCTCCATGTTGTCTCCAGCCCCTTTTATAACCTGGGTCCGCCCCTACCCAGGGTGGACAACAATGCACCTCCAGGAGCCAATAGCAGAGTGCCACGTCATCAGTGACATAACCAGTGGCCTATCCGGAATGGCCACTTCACTGATGACCTCATGGCAGCTATGCCCCAAACACCTCACCAGTCATCGTCTGACGAACAATGATGAGGTGCCAAGTCATAGGGGCGGGCCTCTGCAAGCCAGTCCGGAGTGGCCACATCATCAGTACACCTGATGCCCTCTGGCCTATCAGGGTCTGCCACCTCACGGACATGGCCAGTGAGGTCCTTACCAGACCTAGCCTCTAATTAAGTGCCTGAGCATGCTCAGTAGCCTGAACAACAGTCTCAGAAAATAGACTATCAGCTTGAGCATGCTCAGTAGGCACAACACAGGACTTAGACATAAGCTTATCGCTTATTTGGTTAGAGCGATAAGCACGGCCGCTCCTGCCACGTGCATGTTATTAGAAGCTAGGTCCATGGCTTATGGAACCTGAATTGGAATTACCGCTTACATGACTCCCTATTGAGTCTATGTTTATTGCATATTATGGATATTTTGGACTCATTTTTAATGAGACCTGAGATGAAATTGCCACAATTATAAGCTCCCCTGATGAGTTTGCTTTTCGAACGAAACGCGTTGGGAGGTACATTTTCATAATCATGAGGTTCCGCCAGGAGGATGCCTGAACCCATTTGAATCTAATATGTGGTATATAAGAATTTGGTGAGATAAATCCATTTCTTTATTTATCAGTGGACTTTTCTGAAACTGGCACCTGGTTCATGGGTGAGATAAGTTCCACCTTGTATAGCGGTACTAGCTTATTTATGGTTTGCATTGAACCCTTGAAAAAGTAGGAGGGGCCAAACCTTATTTGTATTGTTTGCCCTTTTATTAGTGAGGATTATCCTCATTTTTATGAATGAATTAATTAAAGGGTAATTTTTAAAAAATTCGCATATGGTGACCCTGATGCTTATTGCTGTTCTGATTTTGATAACTTTTGAATTTAACCCAGTGGCTATTTATATATAGCGACCTAAAACGATCGCAAAAGTGGCAAAAATCGTTTGCCGCAGAGAGGTCGTCCTAAAACAAAAAATCGTTTACCTCTCATTAGCGATGTTGTTCCTTGTTCCGCTATGTGTGACACCGCAGGAGCGAGGAACATCTCCTTACCTGCCTCCACCGCCAATGCGGAAGGAAGGAGGTGGGCGGGATGTTCCAGACGCTCATCTCCTTAGAAAGGAGGCAGATCGACGGCCAGAGCGACGTCGCAGGGCAGGTAAGTCCATGTGACGGGGGTAAGCGAGGCTGTGCGCGACGGGCAGCGATTTGCCCATGTCGCACAACCAACGGGGGGCGGGTACAATCGCTTGCAATCTCGCTAGCGAGATCGCAGTGTGTAAAGCCCGCTTTAGCCTCAGGAATGGCACAGTCAGGCTGAGCATGCTCACTAGGCGAAACACTGGACTTAGGCTGTGGCTGGGGTAAATCGGCACACGCATGCACCCTAGCCGCCTCTCCAGACTTAGACGTGGAGGAGGAAGCAGCCATCTGAATGACCCGAGGCACAGACAAAAATGGCAGACGATGCCTGGACGCACCTGGCACCGCAACAGGCTGCTTGCGGCTATGGTGGCACCGATTTGTAACACCATCTTCCAGCAAAGAAAAATGTGTACTTCTTCCTGTGGATAATCTGATATGATCCCTTTGTTACTAACACGACCATTGCTACCAAATGTAGATGAGGCACCAAAACAGCAGGTGCTTGAATGGATCTCAAGTGCTCCATAAAGTGGCCTCTCCTCCATTTCAACTTCAATATCCCAAATACTCCATTCCTCTGTGGTGTCATCCCAATCGCACTTGCTTTCTACCAGCTCTCAAGTCTCCACCCGCCCTGCTGAGTATGGGGTAACAGAGATGGTTTAGTATGCAGAGCTGTTCAGTCACATTATAGCCTAGAAATCAGAGATCTGCTCCAAAGCTGCAGTGAGTCCAGATAAGGAAATTATCTGCACTGATGCCCAGAAGCTTTGTGAGTCGGATCCACGCCCCGATGAAGAAGGTTCTGAGCATAATGTAGACCCTCATTCCCAAGCTGTAACTCCTCTTGGTGGAGACAATGGGCAACATGCTGATGATACTCAGATACCTGATTGGAATGACAACTTTACTATTTGGTCAGGGCAGGAAGAGGTTTACTCTGAGGAGTCACGACAAGGGAAGTGAAAACACACAGGGTGATGATGGTGTTGGAGATCCCACTTACTGTCAACCCACAGTCAGCCAGTCGATGAGGTCATCAGAGTAGGTGGAGAAGGATTTGTCTTCCTGGACAGAGACGAAGTACTGGAAGCACATCAACAACTGAATCCTTAGCCACAACTCTGCCTCTGAGCAGAAGTCGTGGTGGCTCTGAAGGTCACATGGGCTGTAAGCCTTGCCTAACCTGGGCCTTTTTTGACATTGCAAAGGATCACCCAACCCATGTCATCTGTAAGATTTGTCACCAATCTGTAAGTAGAGGCCAAAAACTCACTAGTTTGAGTACTTCGTCCATGAACCGTCACATGGATATGAAGTGATAGGGTGAGGGTGTATTGATGACCTTTATCCATTGTGAATGCAAGATGCTTATTTGCCGTTCATTGTATGCATTGTTGCTGACCAACCACAAGGGGGCACTGTTTTCCATCTGCCTTTGACTGTTTGATCACTATAGCAAAACGGTCTTCGGCTGTGGACTTGGAGACCGGAGGAGGTGCTGTATGTGAGCTGAAGGAAAAGCGAATGGTGTGCGTAACAGAAAGGAGCCGCCGCAGAAACACTTAGGTGGATTGTGAGGAGACTTGTGTTGGAGTTTGGTGAGGAGGACTGTAATGCCTGTGAGCAGCATCCTGTGCGAGAGACCACCATTCTTCAGTTGCTGGTTATACTGATTACCGTGAGAGGATCATCAAGTCTGTATTTATGGCAACTGAACACCACAGTACCTGGGTACGGTAGACTGGGCCAAGCCAGGACTGCGTGCACGCAACACTTTGTTTTGGTAACAAAACAAATATCTGTTCTGCTTAGGCCGACTATATAGACAATAAGACTTGCTGCCTCTGCTCTGTCAGTTTGTCAGTTACAGTTAAAATTCTAGAGGGACAGCAACACATGTTTGCATTGACTGTTGCTTTACAAGATTTACAGGACTATGTTGCTGAGCTGTGTGGTTTGCCTTTCCACTTTTATCATCTGCCTTATCTGTGAGGCTTCAGCAAACAAGGGTATTCAGGGGGGTTAATGGGTTTTGTCTATGTTTAGGTAGATAAGTTGTAAGCTCTTGTGCTGCGCCACTGGTAGGTCGTGTTCGCACACACACGCACACTCACACACACACACACACACAAACTACTCCTGCTACGCAGAGGGATTACCAGGTATTAGGCAACTGTTTAGACAGTCCCTTGGTGAGGCAAAGTTTGGTGAGAAGGGGTATAAATCGCCATGATGAGTGGCGCAGCATAGGGGTGTAGGCTTTTGGACTTGTGAATAGATTGTTCTATTCTTTCTGTTTTATGCATGGTTGTTATTGTTTGTTTTGGTAAAGTTAAACAATCATTTATCAACCCATCTGCCTAGAGTCCTTTTCCTGGTGCGTGGTTTTGCTGTATACTGGGGAGCCCACCCTGTACACGACTTTAAATGAAGCATAAGTCGCAGTGGGAAGGTCACTGTGCTACAATGCGGCCTAGCGGGGCCGGGCAACCACCGTCTGCCCCATCAAGAGCATCTGCGTGCTCTTTATCCTCTGCGACTGTGGGGACAGCAGTCACACATGCTTTTGGATGCAGACCTTCCACCTCTTTACCTGCAACAGGCAGTGTGATTAGCAGGTCGTCAGTTGTTTTGGAAGTGGAAACAGCTGCTGGTGTTGAGCTCTCTCAGACATCGAGAGCACCACCTTTGGATGAACGCAACATTATATCTATGCCTGCACCTTCCTCACAGATTGGCTGGACTACATGCAGTTAAAAATTGTGTAGCAGAAATGGAGAGGTGGTGTAGCTTTCTTGACAGCAGTGGTACATCACTGACTTTCACAGACACTGATACTATGCCCCAAAGAATTGCCTGCACTTTTTGCAGTTAAAAATTGTGTAGCAGAAATGGAGAGGTGGTGTAGCTTTCTTGACAGCAGTGGTAGGTCACTGACTATCCCAGACACTCATACTATGCCCCAACAAATTGCCTGCACTTTTTGCAGTTAAAATTGCGTAGCAGAAATGGAGAGGTGGTGAAGAAAAGCAGAGGTGGTGTTGCTTTCTTGTCAGCAGAGGAACATCACTGACTATCCCAGACACTCATGCTATGCCCCAAAAAATTGCCTGCAATTTTTGCAGTTAAAATTGTGTAGCAGAAATGGAGAGGTGGTGTAGAATGCAGAGGTGGGGTAGCTTTCTTGTCAGCAGAAGAACGTCACTGACTATTCCAGACACTCATACTATGCCTCAAAGAATTGCTTGCACTTTTTGCAGTTAAAATTGCATAGCAGAAATGGAGAGGTGGTGTAGAATGCAGAGGTGGTGTTGCTTTCTTGTCAGCAGAGGAACGTCACTGACTATCCCAGACACTCATACTATGCCCCAAAGAATTGCCTGCACTTTTTGCAGTTAAAATTGCGTAGCAGAAATGGAGAGGTGGTGTAGAATACAGGGGTGGTGTTGCTTTCATGTCAGCAGAAGAACGTCACTGACTATCCCAGACATTTATACTATGCCCCAAAGAATTGCCTGAGCTGATTTAACAGATGCTGTGAAAAACCCTTGCACAGCGCTGGCACAGACCTGCCTAGCAAAAATGGCTATGAACTGCTCTAATCTTGCCCTGAAAAGGGCTGAAATTACAAGTAGTCCCTAATCCCTAAACCGATGTGTAGATTGCACTTTTTAAGTGTATAGCGCCCACAGCAGCAGCAGCGGGAGCAGTGACTGTCACACACCCGCAGCAGTGAGATAATGGTGGCGATGGGGAAAATGGCCAGGTCTTATAGGGCAAGGACATGGGACATGCAAAGCCAATACAAAAAGACACATGCCCTTGCTTGTCTGGCAAAAATCCACTTTGCTGTGTGTGTGTCTGTGATTGGCTGACAGCCTGGCCCGCCCCACTGTACGCGCGGTTAGGAAAAAAAAAAGGCGATCGCCATTCTTTCAGCACTCTGCAGCACTGATCTAAACCCCGTCCCCCCGCACACTATACACTTACTTTTGATAATATTATTAGTAACAGTGACTGACAGTATTACAGTGAACAGCCAGCTAGTAACTAGCTACGCTTTTGGTGATCGAACCGTTATCGAACGGTAACTCGAGCAGTCGAACATGAAGCAAATCGTTCAAGTTCGTCGAATAACTCGAACACCGCCCAAAACAACTCGAATTTGAAATCGGCGAACGGTTCGCTTTGAACATCGCTCATCTCTAGTTGTCAGATCCAGGGGGAGGGGCATTTTTCAGCCTCACAGTACCCCTCAGTGACAAAACTCTGACCTTAATTGGTTAAAAATGCTCCTGGACCTTCCGTGTGGTTTCAATTTATCGGTGCCCCTGCAGTCTATGTTGAACTGCCCTGGTTAGCCCTGCAGTGACTCACACAGCAGTGTGCGAGCAGCCGCATGATGACAAGTGCCAACATCAGGAAGTTAGCTCAGTTCATTACCTGCTGTAATGACTTCCGCTGAACTCGTGACGTCAGCGCTCATCACTGACTTATATGACGTCGCGTTCTCACATCAGGTCTCGCGGGCGGCCCAAGACTGTGACTAGAGGTGACATCACAGGCTCACGGGACAGTTCATGTGAGAACACGGCAGCCATGGAACTCATTGACGAGCGCTGACATCATGAGTTCAGCGGAGTTCATCACTGCAGGTAATGAACTCAGCTAATCTCGTGACGTCAGCGCTCTTTATGCCCTGCTGTGACCTGGCCTGACCTAATGATGTTAGCTCAGGTCACTGCACTGCTCTCCCAGCCAATGACAAAAATTCTGTTGTTCATTGACTGGGCCAGTGAGTATGGTATGGATTGTCGTGGGACCCCTAACCGGATTATGCCGGACCCAGATTTGTTTTTTCTTTTCAATAAATTGGTGAAAAAGGGAATGTTTTGGGTAGTGTTTTTTCGAATAAAAATTTTTTTGTTGTCTATTTTTTTTTTAGTACTGACTGGGTTAGAGATGTCGGGTATCTCATAGATGCAGTGACATCACTAATGCCAGGGCTTAATGCCAGTTGACATTTTACAGCTGGTATCAGCCCCATATATTACCCCATTTGCTACCACACCAGGGCAATGGGATGAGCTCGGACGAAGATAATAGATGTGCCACTTCTGGGGCGGCTGCGGCCTGTTATTTTTAGGCTGGGGAGTTTCCAATAATTGTGGACCTCCCTAGTCTGAGAATGTCCTGGTTTATTGAAAATGGCCCAATTTGAGCACATTTTCCCCCCACCTCTGGACCTAGTGTTGGTGTCTCTCCCCATTAATCCTTGGTGTTGATAAGAGTCGGTAACTGTGCCGCCAGCATTGTCTGAGGTTGATGTTTTCATCAATTGATCTACAATGACCCTTTTAAAGGATTGCATTGTGCAACCCTTTGGTGACTTCCAAAGGAGAGAAGGAAATTACTCCTTGTACCGTGGGTCCAGAAAGGTGGCCAACCAGTATAGGTTGATGGATAAAATGTGTATCACGCAAGGGTCTTGCCACAGACACTTACACATGAACTGTGCCATGTGGGCCAAGCTGCATACAAGCAAAGATTCTGTGTCCCCACCAGGAGGAACAACACCCATCCTTTCTTCATGCTGACTCGCCTCCTTCTTCTCCACCTCCTCCTCTCCAGCCCATACATGCTGGACAGACATGAAGCTGGGGTTGAGAGTCTTCTGTGTAGCATTGGGAGTCCACTGGGTAGCACAGAAAAACAAGTTTTCTTTGTCCTCATCCTCCTCATCCTCCTCATTATCACCCAATGTTACCTCAGAATATTGGCTGGGCTGCATAGTATCACCCATTGGGAAATCTGGCACCATTGCCACATGCTGGGCACTCAAAGCTTCCTCTTTGAGATTATGCAGTAATTTTTTCAACAGACACAGCAGCGGGATGGTTAAGCTGATAATAGCCTGATCACCGCTCATGAGCTTGGTGCAGTACTTAAAGTTCTCAAGAACCTCACCAAAGTCAGCGATCCACACCCACTTGACAATTGTTATGTGTGTGGCTGACTCTCAGTCTGACAGGCATGATGAAGCTGGTATTCAGCTACTGCCCTCTGCTGCTCAGTAGTGCTTGCCAACATATAGAATGTATAGAATGTATAGAACTTGGGCCACAGTGGGAGTGCTCTTGGAAACAGTTGACCAAGTTCTCACTCTGGGCAAACCACTACACCTTGGTGCCTGTGTTGGTGCTACATATCCATCTTCCTCTGTGTTGCTGTGCTTGCTATGCATGTCAACGGTCCAGGTCGGATCAGTGGACTCATCATCAACCACCTCATCTTCCATCTCATTCTCCTTCCCACTTGAGATTGTAGGTTGATCTGATGGCAACTGTGTCTCTTCATCATCAGGTTTTCTGACAGAAAACAGTGGAAACTTTTTGCCAAGAAATGCAAGTTTGGTGTGGAAATTTTTACACCATATTCCTGCACCAAATAAACACTTCCTGGCAAAAAAAAGAAAAATCACATCACTGATGCATCTACGCCGCATGGTGTTTTGAAGCATTTTTTTTGCCAGAAGCTGAGATTGGGTGCAGGAATATGGTGTAGAAATTTCAACACCAAATCTGCATCTCTTGCCAAAAAAACGTGGGTTTTCTGCCAGGAGATGCAGGTCTATGAACTCAGTGATTTCACTTATGGTGAGGTCACTCAGTTCAATGAGGTCACCTGGGGTCAGGTTACCTACATTCACATGGGGAGGACCATGGGAACCTCCATCTGTGACTGCAAATGACCTGAGTAACATCACCGTTCATTGTTGTAGCTAACTCTCTGCCTGAAGCTCACAGCAGACGGTCATGTTCTATGCCCACACCCTGTGCCTTCAGTAATGTAGCAGAGCTTGAATCATCATGGGACCTTGTGTGGATTACATTGGATCTGGGTGTTTCGGGGGTTAATTAAGTGGGGAAAGAGGGTTTTTTTTGTATTTTATTTCAAATAAAAGATTTTATCAGTGTTTGTCTATTTCTTTTCACTCACAGATTAGTAATGGGGGGGTATCATAGACTATCCACATTACTAATCTAGGGCACCAGAGAGACTCAGTAAGTATAATGCCCCTGCTTTCCCTTTTTTTGTTTCTTTTTCTTTTTTTTCAATTACCCCAGTTGCCAAAACCACGTCTTTACCCGGAGTCCCCTGAGAACTCTGGGCCTAGAGTCGGTGTTCAGGTACTTTTGAACCCATGCGGATCTGGACTTTTACAGTCTGGGTCAGCCCATCACTATTCATCAGTACTGGTGTAAACAATATTGGTCTTGAGGAGGGGTTGTGTTGGACTCCGGCACTCCAGATTCATTAAGCAGCACATGCCGCTTAATGAATCAGGCACGTCTTTAAAAGAGGTTTGGGTCTTGCCACAAATCTCACTCCAGTCCTGTATTGGAGACTCCCTGTTCTGCCCCAACTCCACCCATTTTGGCAGAATTAAATGAAACTGGCATGAAATCTTCTTAGTAAAGTCTTATCAAAGGGTTTTATATCAGAAATCTGGTAAAAAGATTTTGATTAATTATGTTCTTAGTCATTTATAATTGAATACATGATGGTATCACCTTATTGTATTTTTTATGTATTATGTAAATACATATAGTTAAGATAAGGCTGTCAGCAAATTACCGTATTTTTCGGACCATAAGACGCACTTTTTTTCCCCCAAATGTTGGGGGAAAGTAGGGGGTGCGTCTTATGGTCTGAATATAGGGCCATGGCCGGGAATGAGGATGCTGCGGTGGAGCGGATCATCTGTGGCGTGAGCAGGCTGTAGCAGCCTGCTATGACCACGTGGGCCCACTCATTACATATGCATGCCCATCCTCTCGCCCATCATCTCTCAGTGCTAAAGCCAGCGCTGACAGGTGGGCGGAATGATGGGCGGGGGGTGCGAGCATATTAAACAGCCGGCCGTGATCACCCCTGGCAACTACAGCCTGGAGTGATCATGTGCGGTTGTATTCACTGCCCCCCACACATCATCATCAGCGCGGGGTCAGTGAATAAGTACGGTACACTCACCAGTCACCGTTCCCCTGCAGCACCGCGATCTTCTCCTGTCTGCCGGCCAGCTGATCTGTGTAGCAAGCGGTGAGCATAGAGATGACGTCATCCCTGTGCGCGCTCTCCACACACATCAGTTGGCAGACAGGAGGACATTGCGATGCTGCAGGGGAACGGCTCCACACAGGTCAGCGTCGGGGGCAGTGAATCAGTACACTCACCCGTCACCGTTCCCCTGCAGCACCGCGATCTCCTCCTGTCTGCCGGCCAGCTGATCTGTGTAGCGAGCGGTGAGCACAGCGATGACGTCATCGCTGTGTGCGCCGCTAGTCACGCAGGTCAGCTGAGTGGCAGACAGCAGGACGAGTGATGCTGCAGGGAACAGTGACGGCTCCACACAGGTCAGCAGTGCTGTTGCCGCCACAGACAGGGGGAGGAGCGATGCTGCATGGAGCAAGGAAAGGTGAGTATAAACGTTTATTTTTTGTGTGATACAGGATACATGCCATATAGCAGGATGGGGCCATATAGCAGGATGGGGCCATATAGCAGAATGGGGCAATATAGCAGAATGAGGCCATATAGCAGGATGGATGGTGGTATATAGCAGGATAAGGGCATATAGCAGGATGGGGCCATATAGCAGGACGGGGCCATATAGCAGGATGGGGCCATAAAGCAGGATGGGGCCATATAGCAGGATGGTGCCATATAGCAGGATGGATGGGGGTATATAACAGGATGGATGGGGGTATATAGCAGGATAAGGGAATATAGCAGGATGGCAGTATATAGCAGGATGGGGGTATATAGCAGGATAAGGGCATATACCAGGATGGCAGTATATATCAGGATGGGGAGCATATAGCAGGATGGCAGTATATAGCAGGATGGGGGTATATAGCAGGATGGGGGTATATAGCAGGATGCCCGTATATAGCAGGATAAGGGCATATACCAGGATGGGGTACATATACAAGGCAGGAGGATCTTTACCAGGATGGGGTACCTTAGCAGAGAATTTGGGGACATTACCCCCATAAGAGTGTAGGCAGCAGATCCTCGCCCCATAACAGTGTGTCATGACCACATTTTTTGCTTAAAATTTTATTTTCCTATTTTCCTCCTCTAAAACCAGGGGGCGTCTTATGGTCCGGTGCGTCTTATACAGTAGTCCGAAAAATACGGTAAGTCTAGTATTCTTTATCTCTGAACACTGATTGACATAAGATGCCACAGGTAACATGTATAGTATATTATGCTCACAAAGCAGAAGTGAATCCTATAGATAGATAGCTATTAAATGTAAACTCATATCCCCAATGTGGGTGTCACCCTGATTTAGCCGGTGAGGCACCTTTGGGCCCTCTGCATCTTTGTACATTATCTTGTCAGTAGCAGAAAATAGGATTTCTCACCTACAGATGGTCAATTGTCAGAGTGATAGCTGTGAACATTAGGTTGAAATTGCTTGTCAAGTTTGATCATTTCAAACACAAACAAAGTCTCTTCTGGAGAAAAGGCTGGCATGTTGTCTGTGAATGTAAGAATACCTTTAAAAGATCCATTACACCCTATCTTGATATTACTTTCAAACAATTTTCATCACATTTTATTGTAGAATTATATTTTTTGTGCAAATCAAAGCACTTTGGGGTATTCAGTTCATAGTTGTAATGGGTAATGAATGATGTTTAAAATGCGTTAAGTTGTTTCCATTGCATTTTAATTGCTTTAGAAATGTACGCTACTTATAAAATATAATTGCTTATTGTTTCACCACCTTCATGCAAGATATTTTTCCATCAGTTTCACAGAAACCTCCCCAATTAGCCTGAATAGATCATCGTGTAAAACAAAATGTTGTAGTAGCAAATTAAAGTTTGCTTTATTTGCTTTATTCTTAAAGGAAATCAGTCAGCAGGTTTTTTCTAGTTAATCTGAGTGCAGCATGATGTAGAAGCAGAGATCCTGAATCCAACAATGTGTCACTTACTGGGATGCTTGTTGCAGTGTCCATAATATTTGTGTTTTATTAGCAAGAGATTATGAAATGATGACTCGATGTCTCATCCCATGTAGTCATCCTGCACTATATTACCCCGGCCTCACCACTGATTAGCAACTTTTTGCCAATGGACAGTCTACACAGAAAGCTGCCAATTAGTGGTGTGGGTGGGGTTATGCAGAGCTCAACATTCAAATAACTGATAGATTAGCAGGAGAGAAAACAGGAGTTTTATCAAAATGACAGCAAGCTGCCAAGTAACTAACATTTTGTTGAAATCAGGGTCTCGGACGCTATATCATGCTGCTCTCATATTATATAACAAAAACATAGTGACAGATTCCCTTTAAAGAAATGTTCTTATTTTAGAATGTCAAAACACATACAGTATCTGAAGATCTGGAAGTAAATGCAGAAAGATGGATGAAATCTCAAAAAACACAAGTTTGATAGACATGTTAAGGATATGCAAATGATGTAAAAATAGAAACAATAGTGACTGAATTGAGACATTTTGAAAATATGAAGAATATTAAGTACTAGCTCTAGCACCCGGCATTGCCCGGGATAGTAACTGTCTCTCTGTTTCTCTCCCAGTCTCTGTCTGTCTCCCTTTCTGTCTGTCTCTTTCCCTGTGTCTGTCTCTCTCTGTCTCTTTCCCTGTGTCTGTAACTCTGTCTCTTTCCCTGTGTCTCTCTCTCTTTCCCTGTGTCTGTCTCTCTCTGTCTCTTTCCCTGTCTCTTTCCCTGTCTGTCTGTCTGTCTCATTCCCTGTCTGTCTTTCTCTTTCCCTGTTGATCTTTTTCCCTGTCTCTTTATCTGTCTGGCTCTGTCTGGCTCTGTCTTTCCCTGGCTGCATTGTGATATGCCAACATTCCATTTAAGGGCGTGGCTGCACATTCTTCTGAAGTTCTAGCTGCATTGTGGCTCCCAGCTCCATTGACTTTAATGGAGGCAGTTTTTTTGGCGAATAACTGTAAAGCACGGGGTTAACATTTCCCCTCAAAACATAGTCTATGACGTTCCCTGAGTCAAATGAAGTGTCTGTGTAAAATTTTGTGATTGTACATGAGACAGTACGAATTCCTTTAGTGGACATACATACGTACATACATACATACATACTTACACTCAGCTTTATATAATAAAAGATGAGCACCACATGCAGAGAAGCGCACACTTAGATGACTTGGCTTACTATTAGTGATGGGCGAGCTCTAAAATACTCGGGTGCTTGATACATGAATCGAGTAAATCGAACTGCTTGGGTGCTCATCTCCAATAATGAGTAAAATAGAAATCAAAAGGAAACTCAAGCATTTTTATGGTTGACCCTCCCAGGAGGTCTAGTGGGCAGTAAAGTAGCTGGAATGGATGAAAAAAGTGCTCAATTGGAATGGGAACAGCATGAGTCTGGACACATCTCTGACTCCCAGGTCGATGTTGGGAACAATTTTGTCAGAGTATTACGCCACTTTTAAGGAGTGACAATAAAACATGCCAAACTAAAGATAACATGGTGTTTACAGGAAAAAAATGTTAGGATGCAATCTTTCTTGTATAATGACTTGTATACAAGGCAAAATACAAAAAGAGAAAAAAAACATCTCCACCACTTAGGCTATAGAGTGTTTAACCTATAGAGTGTTTGCAGCAGCATTTTTGACTCATTGTTTTCAATGGTGAAAAAAAGCTGAAAGAATTTACTTTCCCTTCTTTAAAAAATGCAGAAGTTTTCCTTTTGTCAGGGGAAAAAAAGGAATCATGTGCATGAGATTTCTCTTTTTTTTCATATTTGAAAGGAGTGGGTGACTGGTGAAGCCTAAGCACTATCAAAGGCCTATCCAAAATTCAAAGGAGGAATTGCAATACACCCTGGAAAACACAAAGAATTACCTCAGAAAATATTTTTCCCCATATGGAGTCCTAGACTGAAAAATGTGCAAGGGCTTTCAAAAATTAGGGGACACTTAAATAGTCCCTGGAACATATATAGAGTAGAACCTCAGAAAACATTTATACAGTGTTTAGAAGAAGTGGGATTCTGTGGCCAACAATAAGGAGTCCCAGATCTCACTTCTCAGACTACAGGTGGCAAAACAAAGACATTTAGGCATTCAACTCTAATTTTGTTCCAGCTATGGTGAGCAGCAGTTCCTCCTGTGCCGGATAAGGGTATTAGGCAGCCCCAAGGCCTCAGAAAGATAAAACGGGGGTTTCCAATCATTTTTTTTATTTCCCTGGAGAACTTTGCCAATGAAAATTCATGAACCATGTGGGGTAAACGTCTCCAATCCATCCCGAGGAAAGAACACCACAAGTCATTTGTCCAATTATTCACAAAAGAGGTGAATTTTGGCCTTTCTCCCATTGTATGAATGCATTTGTATTGTTTTGTACATAGAGTTGAGGCAAATCTGAGGCTCGGAAGCTGATGTCACTGTTCCCTCCTTGCTTAAGTTGATTGCATAGGTTTTTAGTGCCACTGCGGGCATAACAACTACTGGATGCATCCCCCTGTCAACTGAAAATGTTGGCAGGCTGACTGTTCTCTAAATGAACAAGGCTTGGATTGGTCTAGACTTCCTAACACCACCGGATGAAAGCATTGGATGATAAAGCCAATTGAAATGTTTATTTTTTTCTGGTTCTTTCCCATAAACCCATTCTTACCCAAGAAAAAGTATACAATTCATGCTTTATTTGTTTTCTTGTCTTCTTCCTCCACCATGATATCCAGAGTTATCAAGTGGCACTTGCTCCAAATTATTAGAGGAACATCAGGCTGCTCTTACTCAATTTTTAGAAGACCATCGGGCATCCTGCACTCAATTTTTAGAGGGCCATCAGGCAACCCTACCCACAATTCTTAGAGGGCCATCAGGCATTCCTCACTCACAATTTTTAGAAGACCATCAGGCGGCCCTCAATCAGTTTTTATAGGGCCATTAGAGACAGTGGGGTGGCCAGAGGGAGAAAGCAACAACTTTTCCCCAGAACACCTACACATGGCAAGTTCCAAGGCCAAGAGTTAGCTATTTCTCAGTCTGGAATTTTTTTTAACGAAAGTGGGGACAATAAAATAATGACTATTTGCAACCTGTGCTATACCAAGATCAAAGGGGCCAGATCACTATCAACCTGACCACTACAGCATGCTCAGGCACATGATATCAAAGCAGTTGAATAGGTTGGCCGAATACCTGTCTCCACAATCACTGTCTTCGGGTGACACCACTACCTCTTTCCCTGTGCTGCAAGCTTGCCAATCCCCTGTCTAGGATGCCTTCCACCCTCCACTTGTCGTTACATATTTGCAAGCACCATCAGCAACATTCTCCGATTCATTGTCTAATAACAGCATTTAGATGTCCTACTCCTTACCCCCAAACATAAATACTCAGCCAGTCACCCATCCACATTATACGCAGTTTTGGCCAACACTGATTATTGGTTGTTCACCCTAGACCCACGCTACAAGGAAAACTTTACATCTCTCCTTCTTGAGGTGGAGAGGACTATTAAGGTGGGGAAATGCCAGAAGGCCCTATTTGAACAACTAGTACAAAAATTACCTGTCTGATAAAGATGGAGGCAGATGTAATAGTTCCTTGAGCAACTAAGGAGAAGAGACACGAGAGTCACACACCAGGTGCAACAGAGGCTGGGGAACACTATCAAAGGTCTTGGACAGTTTCAGTAGACATTTCAAACGTCCAGGCCCTAATAGTCTAACATGGAGAGATATTTTTGGAAGATGATGGAGTACCTAGCTGGCTGTAGCAGCATGCTTTGGGATTCTTCAGTGCCACACAGCTATTGGGTATCCAAGCTGAACACGTGGCATGAACTGTCTCGCTATGCTTTGTAGGTGTTGGCCTGCCCTGTTGCTAGTGTTTTGTCAGAAGGGGTTTTTAGTGCCAACGGGGGCATAATAACTGATCAACTGAAAATGCTGACAGGCTGACAGGTCTCAAAATGAACAAGGCTTGGACTGGCCCTGACTTTTCAACTCCAGCAGATGACAGCAGTGGAACATAAATACAAATCAAATGTTCTTATTTTTTCTTGTGTATTCCCATGCACCCCTTCCCACCCCAAAAAGAGTATACTTTTGATATTTTTTTTCTTGTCTTACTTCTTCTCCTACACTACATTAAAAGGTTTATCATGTGGCCCTTGCTTCAAACATATTTGAGGGTCATCAGCCGACCCTCAATCATAAATTTTGTTGTGGCTGAGGTGGCTCTCACTGATACATTTTGGAGTGCCAGCAGGTGGCTCTCAAAAATATCCTTTTCAAAGTACATTTTTTATTTAAAAAAAATAAAACAATACAGTTTGCAGGTGGGAGCAAACAAAAACCATGGTCATCCAACTGATCTAGCTTCCTGTACCACTTTGTAGGTGGGCGCAGGACAACGCTCTTGAAGTCAGCAAACAGGTGGTCAATGGGATGGCACAAAATGCTTCCAATGTGATTCCCAGCACCCCCCTGCATTCCACATGGTCCACTCTCAGTAGTCAAGAGTCTGGACCACATTATCCTTAACCGGATTCTCCGTCCTCCCACCTTGGCTTGTCCCAGGAGACAAACGATCCCACACTCGGAAACTCAGAGGAGCGTGTCTTTACATATACATTCCGACCTCTGCACGTTTCAAGAATGACATGAGGAGATTGTTTGTAGTGATGTCCAAATATTTCAGCAGAAATGGTCAGAAGAAAGTGAATATTATCCCGGCATGTTCAGTGGCTGAAAAAAGCCGTAATACATGTAGGCCGGAACTTGAGCATGTCGCTCGAGTACCAGGATACTCGATTGAGTATTAAGTGTCTCAAGTAGAGTTGAGCGCGGTTCGCGGTTCGAGGTTCTCCAGTTCTAAGCTCGAGTGATTTTGGGGCCTGTTCTAGATCAAACTAGAACTCGAGCTTTTTGCAAAAGCTCGATAGTTCTAGAAACGTTCGAGAACGGTTCTAGCAGCAAAAAAACAGCTAATTCCTAGCTGGCTTTCCGCTGTAATAGTGTAAGTCACTCTGTGACTCACACTATTATGACATTTCAGTGTATAGTGTGCGGGAACAGCGCCTTCAGATCACTGCTGTTTGTATAATGGCGATCGCCATTTTGTTTTTTTTTTTCCTTGTCTTCCTTCCCTAAGCGCGCGCGTCTTGTGGGGCGGGCCAGCATGTCAGCCAATCCCAGACACACACACAGCTAAGTGGACTTTTAGCCAGGGAAGCAACGGCATGTGTGATAGGATGTCCATGTCACATGTCCCTGCATTATAAAACCGGACATTTTCCTCCAGGACGCCATTATCTCTTCTGCGTCTTTGGTGTCAGACATCACTGTCGCAGCTCCGTCCTGAGTCCTATCGCTGATACAGCTGTATGCGCTCCATACACAGCGCTGGACAGCATAGGGAGAGCACTTTCTATCAGTCCTTTTAAGGGCTCAAACCGGTAGGGTCAGAGCCATAGGTGACAGGTCCTGAAAACAGCGACAGCGTCTGTGTAGCCAAGGTCAGGGATTTCGTCGCTGCATTTCAACATTAGGAGGGAATAGAAAGGCAGGCTTCCATTCCTCTACCCAGAGCCCCACAATCCTGGCACTGTACCCTCTTGTCCTCTGCACACTCCAACTCTTTTTAACTAAGCCATTATGCTAGCAAACAGTCAGTGTACCTAGTGGCATCCTAAACGTGGCTATTGTACTTTTGTGTAGTCAAACTAGTGCAAAGATATTTGCAGCACGTCTGCCTGCATTGCACACTCCAACTCATTATAACTAAGCCATTATACTAGCAAACAGTCAGTGTACCTAGTGACATCCTAAACGTGGCTATTGTACTTTTGTGTAGTCAAACTTGTTACATCTCGTGGCTCTCCTGAGGCAAGGACTGAGGCAGTCTCCCATTCCTTGCCTGCCACGAGCATTCCTGCTCAGCAGCGCCGAAGGTCTGCCAGACTGCGCAGTGTGCAGGAGATACCTTCTCAGAGAGGCAGCAGAAGGGTGACACCTAGTGGTTCTCCTGTTACAAGGAGTGAAGCGGTCTCCCATTCCTGGCCTGCCGCAGACTCTCCTGCTCAGCGGCCCCGAAGGTCTGCGAGGCTGCGCAATGTGCAGAGGTTTACTGCTCAGGGAAGCAGTGAGATTCCCGTTATCTCTGCACATTGTGAGACCGAGGATCCCGCCTCTATTTCCCAGAGGCAGGAGGGTGAGCATGTGCAATGCGTGGTGGGTCCTGATTCGCTCACTGACGTCACACGGCTTGATGACAAGGCTGGTGACGTGGTGAATCCTGACTGGCCAGGCTGGGACGTCGTGGACCCTGATTGGGTCAAGTCCGTAATCTCCGCCTCGCGCCCGCCCTCGGGTGGAGCTGCACCTCCTTAAAAGCTCCCCCTGCCATCAAGGTGGCGCGTGACCGTCCTTCTATGTTTGGATGTCTGGCAGCGTGCTGCCACGCCACTGCTCAGGCATTACTGTCTCTTGTGGGCTTGGCCCTTGCTGCTCCGGCAGTACCTCGTTTGCAGGCCGTGTTCCTGCCTTGCTGCTCCGGCAGTACCCCCGTCAACAGGCCGTGTTCCTGTCCCAGGTGAGCTCCTCAAGTCTCCTTTGGACTCACCTGGTTATTGAAAGCACACGTGCGTGGGCACCTCTGTGCTACCCTCGTGCCATATTCTCGTGACTTCCACTGGCACACGTGCGTGGGCACCTCTGTGCTTCCCCGTGCAACAGGTACACCGAGCCGTGAGATCTGTGCCATACAACCCTCACGGGTTAGGGCAGATCGGTGTACATAGATCGTCTGTGACATTCCAGACGATCGCTAGCAGCAACCCGCTCACTCTTCACCCACCATAGCGGCGGTCCCTTACACCGCACAGTGGACCTTGACCGGCGGAAGCAGTCCATTTCCCATCTTGGCACGCTTCCCCGGGTCCCCCTCGTAACATTACGGTCGCGCCAAAGGTCTGGCTATGGCTGAAGAGCAGCAGCAGTTGCTGCGTTATGTGGAGCAGTTGGAGTCACGATTGGCAGCAGTGGAGCAGTCTTCCTCCGATAAGACTACTCTGACGACAGTCGCCACCAAGGCGGCTACCCAGGCTGTGCTATTGGGTGGAAGGTCTCCTCACCTTGCGCTTCCAGAGTGCTTTAGCGGCAACAGCTTTGAGTGCCGTGGGTTTATAAACCAGGTTACCACCTACTTAGAGCTGTCCGCGACTCTTTACGCTACCGAGAAGGCGAAGGTAGCCTTCGTCCAGTCCCTGCTCACAGGGAGAGCGCTGAAGTGGTCCACGCCGTTGTGGGAGCGCGGAGATCGTGTGGTGAATAACTTAGCAGCTTATCTTGGGGCCATGAGAATGGTGTTCCTCGGGCCTCAAGTCACCCACGATTCCGCGCTGCGCCTCCTACGACTTCGGCAAGGGTCTGCTTCAGTCGGGGACTTTGCTGTACATTTTAGGACACTGGCCGCAGAGCTGGACTGGCCGGATAAGGTCCTTGTCCCTGTGTTTTGGGAGGGCCTGGCAGGGTTTGTCAAAGACGCACTGGCCACACGTGAGGTGCCTGCCACTTTAGAGTCCTTGATTCAGGTTGCCTCTCGCATAGACATCCGCCAGGCGGAGCAAAGGCTCGAGGTCTCTTCAGCACCCACGTCTTCTCGGCCTAAAAAGCGTCTGACTCCCGTCTTCCATCAGACAGGTCCCCCAGCCAGTCCTGTAGACGACTCCGTGGAGTCAATGGAGGTGTCCAAGGTGGTCTCCTCTGCCCCAGGTTCTCGGTCTTGTGTCATCTGCTTTTCCTGTGGGCAGAGGGGACACATAGCTACCCGATGTCCCAAACCGTCGGGAAAAGACAGCGTCTAGTTTCTATCAGAGGGGGGGACTCTAGACGCTACTTCTCCCTCTAGGTTGACTATCAGCGCCCAGTTGCAGTTCGGCACTACTCTCTTCTCTGCCCTGGCTTGCTTGGACTCAGGCGCTGAAGGCAATTTCATCTCGACCTCCCTGGCAACCCGATACTCAGTTCCCCTGGTTCTGTTGCCCAAGCCACTCAGGGTCCGGGTAGTCGACGGGTCCATACTACTCGATCCTATCACCCAGATCACCATCCCTCTCAGGATGGATGTACCACCGGGACACCATGAGCAGGTGTCCTTCCTGGTGCTTCCAGGGGGGACGGATGAGATCCTACTGGGTCTTCCCTGGTTGAGACAGCATGCTCCTATACTCAACTGGGCAACAGGGGAGATCTCATCCTGGGCAGGATCCTGTAGAGAGCACCTCGTGACTACCGAACCACCCGCTACCATTAGGTCGGTTGGGTCCTCAGGGAATACTGAGGGGCCGGGTTTACCGACACCTTATGAGGCCTACAGGGATGTCTTTTCCAAAAGGGCCGCAGATACTCTTCCTCCCCACCGGCCATATGATTGCCGAATAGACCTGAAGCCAGGCTCCGAGCCCCTCAGGGGCAGAGTGTATCCACTCTCTGCTCCAGAGACGGAGGCTATGTCCAAATATATTCAGGACAGCCTGGCGAAGGGGTTCATTCGCAAGTCTATTTCACCGGCTGGTGCAGGGTTCTTTTTTGTGCAGAAGAAGGAAGGGGATCTGCGCCCCTGTATCGATTATAGGGGATAGGGAGTTACTGGCGATGAAACTAGCATTCCAGGAATGGCGGCATCTCCTGGAGGGTGCGAAGCATCCATTTGAGGTTTTTTCTGACCACAAAAACCTCACATACCTCCAGACAGCACAACGCCTGAACCCAAGGCAGGCCCGTTGGTCTTTATTCTTCTCCCGGTTCCGCTTTATTATCCGCCACCTGGCCGGTGAGAAGAACGTACGGGCTGATGCCTTGTCACGTTGTATGGTTGTGTTGGAGGAGGACGAGGAGGAGCCTCGTCTTATACTACCCCCGGACAGCTTGAGGATGGTCACTCCCACTTCTTTGGACCAGGTGCCACCTGGCAAAACCCTCGTTCCCCCTGAACTACGGAACGAGGTGCTATTGTGGGCCCATGCCTCCAAGGTCGGGGGTCACTTCGGGGTCAAAAGGACCAGAGACCTGGTGACCAGGCATTATTGGTGGCCGAGACTACCCCAGGACATACAGGAATATGTGGGAGCCTGTATGTCGTGTGCTCGGAATAAGCCGTCCCGGCAGAGACCGGCAGGTCTTCTTCACCCACTGCCAGTGCCGGATCGTCCCTGGGAAGTGGTAGGGATGGACTTCCTGGGAGATCTGCCCAAGTCAGCAGGGCACAGGGTCGTATGGGTCATCACGGACCACTTCTCTAAAATGGTCCACTTGGTGCCTCTCCCACGACTCCCGACGTCACGTGCTCTCGCCACCTTGTTCATTCGGCATGTATTTAGGTTGCATGGCATGCCTGACAAGGTGGTGAGCGACCGGGGTCCCCAGTTCGCGTCTCGCTTCTGGAGAGAGCTCTGTAAGCTCCTGCAGATAGAGCTGAACATCTCCTCCGCATACCATCCCGAGACCAATGGACTAGTGGAGAGGACTAATCAGACCTTGGTAACTTACCTCCGCCATTTTATATCTGCGCACCACGACAACTGGGCTAACCTCCTTCCTTGGGCCGAATTTGCCATTAACAATTCGGTCCATGAATCCTCTGGCCAGACTCCGTTCCTACTCAATAACGGACAACATCCCAGAATCCCGGTTCTGATGCCCATTACGTCACCCGATACTAGAGTGGAGGATTGGGCGACCAAGGCCCGGGAGATCTGGGATGACACCCAAGAGGCTCTTAAAAGGGCTAAAGACCGGATGGTGACAACGGCTGATGTTCGCCGCCGCCCTGCACCATCCTTCGCCCCTGGTGACCTAGTATGGCTGTCCTCTAAAAATGTTAACCTACGGGTACAGGCAGCCAAATTTGCCCCTAGGTATCTGGGTCCGTTTAAAGTACTACAGCAGGTAAACCCAGTGGCATATCGACTCCAGCTCCCTCCACGCTGGGCTATAGCCAACACCTTTCACGTGTCCCTCCTGAAACCCGTACGACTTAATAAATTCTCGGGGTCCCTGCCGGCTCAAACCGACTCCCCGTCCGACGACCCTGAGGTGGCAAAACTTGTGGAGACAAAAGTCATACAGGGCAAGAGGTACTACCTCGTGGAGTGGGCCGGCCGTGGTCCGGAGCATAGATCCTGGGAGTTGGAGGATCATATCCGCGCCCCGGGTTTGATAGCGGCCTTCGAGCACGGACAGGGGGGGCCTAGACGGGGGGGTAATGTTACATCTCGTGGCTCTCCTGAGGCAAGGACTGAGGCAGTCTCCCATTCCTTGCCTGCCACGAGCATTCCTGCTCAGCAGCGCCGAAGGTCTGCCAGACTGCGCAGTGTGCAGGAGATACCTTCTCAGAGAGGCAGCAGAAGGGTGACACCTAGTGGTTCTCCTGTTACAAGGAGTGAAGCGGTCTCCCATTCCTGGCCTGCCGCAGACTCTCCTGCTCAGCGGCCCCAAAGGTCTGCGAGGCTGCGCAATGTGCAGAGGTTTACTGCTCAGGGAAGCAGTGAGATTCCCGTTATCTCTGCACATTGTGAGACCGAGGATCCCGCCTCTATTTCCCAGAGGCAGGAGGGTGAGCATGTGCAATGCGTGGTGGGTCCTTATTCGCTCACTGACGTCACACGGCTTGATGACAAGGCTGGTGACGTGGTGAATCCTGACTGGCCAGGCTGGGACGTCGTGGACCCTGATTGGGTCAAGTCCGTCATCTCCACCTCGCGCCCGCCCTCGGGTGGAGCTGCACCTCCTTAAAAGCTCCCCCTGCCATCATGGCGGCGCGCGACCGTCCTTCTATGTTTGGATGTCTGGCAGCGTGCTGCCACGCCACTGCTCAGGCATTACTGTCTCTTGTGGGCTTGGCCCTTGCTGCTCCGGCAGTACCTCGTTTGCAGGCCGTGTTCCTGCCTTGCTGCTCCGGCAGTACCCCCGTCAACAGGCCGTGTTCCTGTCCCAGGTGAGCTCCTCAAGTCTCCTTTGGACTCACCTGGTTATTGAAAGCACACGTGCGTGGGCACCTCTGTGCTACCCTCGTGCCATATTCTCGTGACTTCCACTGGCACACGTGCGTGGGCACCTCTGTGCTTCCCCGTGCAACAGGTACACCGAGCCGTGAGATCTGTGCCATACAACCCTCACGGGTTAGGGCAGATCGGTGTACATAGATCGTCTGTGACATTCCAGACGATCGCTAGCAGCAACCCGCTCACTCTTCACCCACCATAGCGGCGGTCCCTTACACCGCACAGTGGACCTTGACCGGCGGAAGCAGTCCATTTCCCATCTTGGCACGCTTCCCCGGGTCCCCCTCGTAACACAAACTAGTGCAAAGATATTTGCAGCACGTCTGCCTGCATTGCACACTCCAACTCATTATAACTATGCCATTATACTAGCAAACACTCAGTGTACCTAGTGGCATCCTAAACGTGGCTATTGTACTTTTGTGTAGTCAAACTAGTGGGAAGATATTTGCAGCATGTCTGCCTGCATTGCACACTCAAACTCTTTTTAACTAAGCCATTATACTAGCAAACACTCAGTGTACCTAGTGGCATCCTAAACGTGGCTATTGTACTTTTGTGTAGTCAAACTAGTGCAAAGATATTTGCAGCACGTCTGCCTGCATTGCACACTCAAACTATTTTTAACTAAGCCATTATACTAGCAAACACTCAGTGTACCTAGTGGCATCCTAAACGTGGCTATTGTACTTTTGTCTAGTCACACTAGTGCAAAAACATTTGCAGCACCTCTGCATGCATTGCACACTCAAATTGTTTTTAACTAAGCCATTATACTAGCAAACAGTCAGTGTACCTAGTGGCATCCTAAACGTGGCTATTGTACTTTTGTCTAGTCAAACTTGTTACGAGGGGGACCCGGGGAAGCGTTCCAAGATGGGAAATGGACTGCTTCCGCCGGTCAAGGTCCACTGTGCGGTGTAAGGGACCGCCGCTATGGTGGGTGAAGAGTGAGCGGGTTGCTGCTAGCGATCGTCTGGAATGTCACAGACGATCTATGTACACCGATCTGCCCTAACCCGTGAGGGTTGTATGGCACAGATCTCACGGCTCGGTGTACCTGTTGCACGGGGAAGCACAGAGGTGCCCACGCACGTGTGCCAGTGGAAGTCACGAGAATATGGCACGAGGGTAGCACAGAGGTGCCCACGCACGTGTGCTTTCAATAACCAGGTGAGTCCAATGGAGACTTGAGGAGCTCACCTGGGACAGGAACACGGCCTGTTGACGGGGGTACTGCCGGAGCAGCAAGGCAGGAACACGGCCTGCAAACGAGGTACTGCCGGAGCAGCAAGGGCCAAGCCCACAAGAGACAGTAATGCCTGAGCAGTGGCATGGCAGCACGCTGCCAGACATCCAAACATAGAAGGACGGTCGCACGCCGCCATGATGGCAGGGGGAGCTTTTAAGGAGGTGCAGCTCCACCCGAGGGCGGGCGCGAGGCGGAGATGACGGACTTGACCCAATCAGGGTCCACAACGTCCCAGCCTGGCCAGTCAGGATTCACCTTGTCACCAGCCTTGTCATCAAGCCGTGTGACGTCAGTGAGCGAATCAGGACCCACCACGCATTGCACATGCTCACCCTCCTGCCTCTGGGAAATAGAGGCGGGATCCTCGGTCTCAAAATGTGCAGAGATAACGGGAATCTCACTGCTTCCCTCAGCAGTAAACCTCTGCACATTGCGCAGCCTCGCAGACCTTCGGGGCCGCTGAGCAGGAGAGTCTGCGGCAGGCCAGGAATGGGAGACCGCTTCACTCCTTGTAACAGGAGAACCACTAGGTGTCACCCTTCTGCTGCCTCTCTGAGAAGGTATCTCCTGCACACTGCGCAGTCTGGCAGACCTTCGGCGCTGCTGAGCAGGAGTGCTCGTGGCAGGCAAGGAATGGGAGACTGCCTCAGTCCTTGCCTCAGGAGAGCCACGAGATGTAACATTACCCCCCCGTCTAGGCCCCCCCCTGTCTGTGCTCGAAGGCCGCTATCAAACCCGGGGCGTGGATATGATCCTCCAACTCCCAGGATCTATGCTCCGGACCACGGCCGGCCCACTCCACGAGGTAGTACCTCTTGCCCTGTATGACTTTTGTCTCCACAAGTTTTGCCACCTCAGGGTCATCGGACGGGGAGTCGGTTTGAGCCGGCAGGGACCCCGAGAATTTATTAAGTCGTACGGGTTTCAGGAGGGACACGTGAAAGGTGTTGGCTATAGCCCAGCGTGGAGGGAGCTGGAGTCGATATGCCACTGGGTTTACCTGCTGTAGTACTTTAAACGGACCCAGATACCTAGGGTCAAATTTGGCTGCCTGTACCCGTAGGTTAACATTCTTAGAGGACAGCCATACTAGGTCACCAGGGGCGAAGGATGGTGCAGGGCGGCGGCGAACATCAGGCGTTGTCACCATCCGGTCTTTAGCCCTTTTAAGAGCCTCTTGGGTGTCATCCCAGATCTCCCGGGCCTTGGTCGCCCAATCCTCCACTCTAGTATCGGGTGACGTAATGGGCATCGGAACCGGGATTCTGGGATGTTGTCCGTTATTGAGTAGGAACGGAGTCTGGCCAGAGGATTCATGGACCGAATTGTTAATGGCAAATTCGGCCCAAGGAAGGAGGTTAGCCCAGTTGTCGTGGTGCGCGGATATAAAATGGCAGAGGTAAGTTACCAAGGTCTGATTAGTCCTCTCCACTAGTCCATTGGTCTCGGGATGGTATGCGGAGGAGATGTTCAGCTCTATCTGCAGGAGCTTACAGAGCTCTCTCCAGAAGCGAGACGCGAACTGGGGACCCCGGTCGCTCACCACCTTGTCAGGCATGCCATGCAACCTAAATACATGCCGAATGAACAAGGTGGCGAGAGCACGTGACGTCGGGAGTCGTGGGAGAGGCACCAAGTGGACCATTTTAGAGAAGTGGTCCGTGATGACCCATACGACCCTGTGCCCTGCTGACTTGGGCAGATCTCCCAGGAAGTCCATCCCTACCACTTCCCAGGGACGATCCGGCACTGGCAGTGGGTGAAGAAGACCTGCCTGTCTCTGCCGGGATGGCTTATTCCGAGCACACGACATACAGGCTCCCACATATTCCTGTATGTCCTGGGGTAGTCTCGGCCACCAATAATGCCTGGTCACCAGGTCTCTGGTCCTTTTGACCCCGAAGTGACCCCCGACCTTGGAGGCATGGGCCCACGATAGCACCTCGTTCCGTAGTTCAGGGGGAACGAGGGTTTTGCCAGGTGGCACCTGGTCCAAAGAAGTGGGAGGGACCATCCTCAAGCTGTCCGGGGGTAGTATAAGACGAGGCTCCTCCTCGTCCTCCTCCAACACAACCATACAACGTGACAAGGCATCGGCCCGTACGTTCTTCTCACCGGCCAGGTGGCGGATAATAAAGCGGAACCGGGAGAAGAATAAAGACCAACGGGCCTGCCTTGGGTTCAGGCGTTGTGCTGTCTGGAGGTATGTGAGGTTTTTGTGGTCAGAAAAAACCTCAAATGGATGCTTCGCACCCTCCAGGAGATGCCGCCATTCCTGGAATGCTAGTTTCATCGCCAGTAACTCCCTATCCCCTATGGAGTAGTTCCTCTCGGCCGGAGAAAAGGTCTTGGAGAAAAAGAAACACGGATGTTTCCTTCCTCGTTCGTTTTTCTGGTACAGGACTGCACCTGCACCGACCGAAGAGGCGTCTACCTCCAGTAGGAAGGGTTTGGAGATGTCTGGACGATGAAGGATGGGAGCTCTGGAGAAGTGAGTTTTGAGAGTGTGAAATGCCTCTACCGTTTCCCGTGTCCATGCTTTGGGATTAGCGCCCTTGCGGGTAAGGGCAATGATGGGTGCTGCCACCGTCGAGAAGTTGGGAATGAACTGGCGATAATAATTGATAAACCCCAAGAATCGCTGGATCGCCTTCAGCGAGCGGGGCTCAGGCCAGTTGATCACTGTCTCCAACTTCCCCGGATCAATTGCTAACCCCTGACTGGACACTATGTACCCCAGGAACGGCAAGGATTCCTGTTCAAAAACGCACTTTTCCAGCTTAGCATATAACGAATTGGTGCGGAGCCTCTTAATTACTCAAATGACATCCCTCCGATGGGTGGTAAGATCGGGGGAGAAGATAAGAATGTCATCCAGGTATGCAACCACGGAAAGATACAAATCCCGGAAAATGTCATTCACAAAGTCTTGAAATACGGCGGGGGCATTGCAGAGTCCGAAGGGCATTACTAGATACTCGTAGTGACCGTCCCTGGTGTTAAAGGCGGTCTTCCACTCATCGCCCTTTCGGACTCGCACTAGATTATACGCCCCGCGTAGATCCAGCTTTGTGAAGACCTTTGCCCCGCGGAATCGATCAAATAGCTCAGTAATGAGGGGCAAGGGGTATTTGTTCTTGATTGTGATTGCATTTAATCCCCTGTAATCGATACAGGGGCGCAGATCCCCTTCCTTCTTCTGCACAAAAAAGAACCCTGCACCAGCCGGTGAAATAGACTTGCGAATGAACCCCTTCGCCAGGCTGTCCTGAATATATTTGGACATAGCCTCCGTCTCTGGAGCAGAGAGTGGATACACTCTGCCCCTGGGGGGCTCGGAGCCTGGCTTCAGGTCTATTCGGCAATCATATGGCCGGTGGGGAGGAAGAGTATCTGCGGCCCTTTTGGAAAAGACATCCCTGTAGGCCTCATAAGGTGTCGGTAAACCCGGCCCCTCAGTATTCCCTGAGGACCCAACCAACCTAATGGTAGCGGGTGGTTCGGTAGTCACGAGGTGCTCTCTACAGGATCCTGCCCAGGATGAGATCTCCCCTGTTGCCCAGTTGAGTATAGGAGCATGCTGTCTCAACCAGGGAAGGCCCAGTAGGATCTCATCCGTCCCCCCTGGAAGCACCAGGAAGGACACCTGCTCATGGTGTCCCGGTGGTACATCCATCCTGAGAGGGATGGTGATCTGGGTGATAGGATCGAGTAGTATGGACCCGTCGACTACCCGGACCCTGAGTGGCTTGGGCAACAGAACCAGGGGAACTGAGTATCGGGTTGCCAGGGAGGTCGAGATGAAATTGCCTTCAGCGCCTGAGTCCAAGCAAGCCAGGGCAGAGAAGAGAGTAGTGCCGAACTGCAACTGGGCGCTGATAGTCAACCTAGAGGGAGAAGTAGCGTCTAGAGTCCCCCCTCTGATAGAAACTAGACGCTGTCTTTTCCCGACGGTTTGGGACATCGGGTAGCTATGTGTCCCCTCTGCCCACAGGAAAAGCAGATGACACAAGACCGAGAACCTGGGGCAGAGGAGACCACCTTGGACACCTCCATTGACTCCACGGAGTCGCCTACAGGACTGGCTGGGGGACCTGTCTGATGGAACACGGGAGTCAGACGCTTTTTAGGCCGAGAAGACGTGGGTGCTGAAGAGACCTCGAGCCTTCGCTCCGCCTGGCGGATGTCTATACGAGAGGCAACCTGAATCGAGGACTCTAAAGTGGCAGGCACCTCACGTGTGGCCAGTGCGTCTTTGACAAACCCTGCCAGGCCATCCCAAAACACAGGGACAAGGACCTTATCCGGCCAGTCCAGCTCTGCGGCCAGTGTCCTAAAGTGTACAGCAAAGTCCCCGACTGAAGCAGACCCTTGCCGAAGTCGTAGGAGGCGCAGCGCGGAATCGTGGGTGACTTGAGGCCCGAGGAACACCATTCTCATGGCCCCAAGATAAGCTGCTAAGTTATTCACCACACGATCTCCGCGCTCCCACAACGGCGTGGACCACTTCAGCGCTCTCCCTGTGAGCAGGGACTGGACGAAGGCTACCTTCGCCTTCTCGGTAGCGTAAAGAGTCGCGGACAGCTCTAAGTAGGTGGTAACCTGGTTTATAAAACCACGGCACTCAAAGCTGTTGCCGCTAAAGCGCTCTGGAAGCGCAAGGCGAGGAGACCTTCCGCCCAATAGCACAGCCTGGGTAGCCGCCTGGGTGGCGACTGTCGTCAGAGTAGTCTTATCGGAGGAAGACTGCTCCACTGCTGCCAATCGTGACTCCAACTGCTGCACATAACGCAGCAACTGCTGCTGCTCTTCAGCCATAGCCAGACCTTTGGCACGACCGTAATGTTACGAGGGGGACCCGGGGAAGCGTGCCAAGATGGGAAATGGACTGCTTCCGCCGGTCAAGGTCCACTGTGCGGTGTAAGGGACGGCCGCTATGGTGGGTGAAGAGTGAGCGGGTTGCTGCTAGCGATCGTCTGGAATGTCACAGACGATCTATGTACACCGATCTGCCCTAACCCGTGAGGGTTGTATGGCACAGATCTCACGGCTCGGTGTACCTGTTGCACGGGGAAGCACAGAGGTGCCCACGCACGTGTGCCAGTGGAAGTCACGAGAATATGGCACGAGGGTAGCACAGAGGTGCCCATGCACGTGTGGTTTCAATAACCAGGTGAGTCCAATGGAGACTTCAGGAGCTCACCTGGGACAGGAACACGGCCTGTTGACGGGGGTACTGCCGGAGCAGCAAGGCAGGAACACGGCCTGCAAACGAGGTACTGCCGGAGCAGCAAGGGCCAAGCCCACAAGAGACAGTAATGCCTGAGCAGTGGCGTGGCAGCACGCTGCCAGACATCCAAACATAGAAGGACGGTCGCGCGCCGCCATGATGGCAGGGGGAGCTTTTAAGGAGGTGCAGCTCCACCCGAGGGCGGGCGCGAGGCGGAGATGACGGACTTGACCCAATCAGGGTCCACAACGTCCCAGCCTGGCCAGTCAGGATTCACCACGTCACCAGCCTTGTCATCAAGCCGTGTGACGTCAGTGAGCGAATCAGGACCCACCACGCATTGCACATGCTCACCCTCCTCCCTCTGGGAAATAGAGGCGGGATCCTCGGTCTCACAATGTGCAGAGATAACGGGAATCTCACTGCTTCCCTGAGCAGTAAACCTCTGCACATTGCGCAGCCTCGCAGACCTTCGGGGCCGCTGAGCAGGAGAGTCTGCGGCAGGCCAGGAATGGGAGACCGCTTCACTCCTTGTAACAGGAGAACCACTAGGTGTCACCCTTCTGCTGCCTCTCTGAGAAGGTATCTCCTGCACACTGCGCAGTCTGGCAGACCTTCGGCGCTGCTGAGCAGGAGTGCTCGTGGCAGGCAAGGAATGGGAGACTGCCTCAGTCCTTGCCTCAGGAGAGCCACGAGATGTAATACAAACTAGTGCAAAGATATTTGCAGCACGTCTGCCTGCATTGCACACTCAAACTTTTTTTAACTAAGCCATTATACTAGCAAACACTCAGTGTACCTAGTGGCATCCTAAACGTGGCTATTGTACTTTTGTGTAGTCAAACTAGTGGAAAGATATTTGCAGCATGTCTGCCTGCATTGCACACTCAAACTCTTTTTAACTAAGCCATTATACTAGCAAACAGTCAGTGTACCTAGTGGCATCCTAAACGTGGCTATTGTACTTTTGTCTAGTCACACTAGTGCAAAGACATTTGCAGCACCTCTGCCTGCATTGCACACTGAAATTCTTTTTAACTAAACCATTATACTAGCAAACAGTCAGTGTACCTAGTGGCATCCTAAACGTGGCTATTGTACTTTTGTCTAGTCACACTATTGCAAAGATATTTGCAGCACCTCTGCCTGCATTGCACACTCAAACTCTTTTTAACTAAGCCATTATACTAGCAAACACTCAGTGTACCTAGTGGCATCCTAAACGTGGCTATTGTACTTTTGTCTAGTCACACTATTGCAAAGATATTTGCAGCACCTCTGCCTGCATTGCACACTCAAACTCATTATAACTAAGCCATTATACTAGCAAACACTCAGTGTACCTAGTGGCATCCTAAACGTGGCTATTGTAGTTTTGTCTAGTCACACTATTGCAAAGATATTTGCAGCACCTCTGCCTGCATTGCACACTCAAACTCTTTTTAACTAAGCCATTATACTAGCAAACACTCAGTGTACCTAGTGGCATCCTAAACGTGGCTATTGTACTTTTGTGTAATCAAACTAGTGCAAAGATATTTGCAGCACTTCTGCCTGCATTGCACACTCAAACTTTTTTTAACTAAGCCATTATACTAGCAAACAGTCAGTGTACCTAGTGGCATCCTAAACGTGGCTATTGTACTTTTGTCTAGTCACACTATTGCAAAGATATTTGCAGCACCTCTGCCTGCATTGCACACTCAAACTCTTTTTAACTAAGCCATTATACTAGCAAACAGTCAGTGTACCTAGTGGCATCCTAAACGTGGCTATTGTACTTTTGTCTAGTCACACTATTGCAAAGATATTTGCAGCACCTCTGCCTGCATTGCACACTCAAACTCTTTTTAACTAAGCCATTATACTAGCAAACAGTCAGTGTACCTAGTGGCATCCTAAACGTGGCTATTGTACTTTTGTGTAGTCAAACTAGTGGAAAGATATTTGCAGCATGTCTGCCTGCATTGCACACTCAAACTCTTTTTAACTAAGCCATTATACTAGCAAACACTCAGTGTACCTAGTGGCATCCTAAACGTGGCTATTGTACTTTTGTGTAGTCAAACTAGTGCAAAGATATTTGCAGCACGTCTGCCTGCATTGCACACTCAAACTTTTTTTAACTAAGCCATTATACTAGCAAACAGTCAGTGTACCTAGTGGCATCCTAAACGTAGCTATTGTACTTTTGTGTAGTCAAACTAGTACAAAGATATTTGCAGCACGTCTGCCTGCATTGCACACTCCAACTCATTATAACTAAGCCATTATACTAGCAAACACTCAGTGTACCTAGTGGCATCCTAAACGTGGCTATTGTACTTTTGTGTAGTCAAACTAGTGGAAAGATATTTGCAGCATGTCTGCCTGCATTGCACACTCAAACTCTTTTTAACTAAGCCATTATACTAGCAAACACTCAGTGTACCTAGTGGCATCCTAAACGTGGCTATTGTACTTTTGTGTAATCAAACTAGTGCAAAGATATTTGCAGCACTTCTGCCTGCATTGCACACTCAAACTTTTTTTAACTAAGCCATTATACTAGCAAACAGTCAGTGTACCTAGTGGCATCCTAAACGTGGCTATTGTACTTTTGTCTAGTCACACTATTGCAAAGATATTTGCAGCACCTCTGCCTGCATTGCACACTCAAACTCTTTTTAACTAAGCCATTATACTAGCAAACAGTCAGTGTACCTAGTGGCCTCCTAAACGTGGCTATTGTACTTTTGTCTAGTCACACTATTGCAAAGATATTTGCAGCACCTCTGCCTGCATTGCACACTCAAACTCTTTTTAAGTAAGCCATTATACTAGCAAACAGTCAGTGTACCTAGTGGCATCCTAAACGTGGCTATTGTACTTTTGTGTAGTCAAACTAGTGGAAAGATATTTGCAGCATGTCTGCCTGCATTGCACACTCAAACTCTTTTTAACTAAGCCATTATACTAGCAAACACTCAGTGTACCTAGTGGCATCCTAAACGTGGCTATTGTACTTTTGTGTAGTCAAACTAGTGCAAAGATATTTGCAGCACGTCTGCCTGCATTGCACACTCAAACTCTTTTTAACTAAGCCATTATACTAGCAAACACTCAGTGTACCTAGTGGCATCCTAAACGTGGCTATTGTACTTTTGTGTAATCAAACTAGTGCAAAGATATTTGCAGCACGTCTGCCTGCATTGCACACTCCAACTCATTATAACTAAGCCATTATACTAGCAAACACTCAGTGTACCTAGTGGCATCCTAAACGTGGCTATTGTAGTTTTGTCTAGTCACACTATTGCAAAGATATTTGCAGCACCTCTGCCTGCATTGCACACTCAAACTCTTTTTAACTAAGCCATTATACTAGCAAACACTCAGTGTACCTAGTGGCATCCTAAACGTGGCTATTGTACTTTTGTGTAATCAAACTAGTGCAAAGATATTTGCAGCACTTCTGCCTGCATTGCACACTCAAACTTTTTTTAACTAAGCCATTATACTAGCAAACAGTCAGTGTACCTAGTGGCATCCTAAACGTGGCTATTGTACTTTTGTCTAGTCACACTATTGCAAAGATATTTGCAGCACCTCTGCCTGCATTGCACACTCAAACTCTTTTTAACTAAGCCATTATACTAGCAAACAGTCAGTGTACCTAGTGGCATCCTAAACGTGGCTATTGTACTTTTGTGTAGTCAAACTAGTGGAAAGATATTTGCAGCATGTCTGCCTGCATTGCACACTCAAACTCTTTTTAACTAAGCCATTATACTAGCAAACACTCAGTGTACCTAGTGGCATCCTAAACGTGGCTATTGTACTTTTGTGTAGTCAAACTAGTGCAAAGATATTTGCAGCACGTCTGCCTGCATTGCACACTCAAACTTTTTTTAACTAAGCCATTATACTAGCAAACAGTCAGTGTACCTAGTGGCATCCTAAACGTAGCTATTGTACTTTTGTGTAGTCAAACTAGTACAAAGATATTTGCAGCACGTCTGCCTGCATTGCACACTCCAACTCATTATAACTAAGCCATTATACTAGCAAACACTCAGTGTACCTAGTGGCATCCTAAACGTGGCTATTGTACTTTTGTGTAGTCAAACTAGTGGAAAGATATTTGCAGCATGTCTGCCTGCATTGCACACTCAAACTCTTTTTAACTAAGCCATTATACTAGCAAACACTCAGTGTACCTAGTGGCATCCTAAACGTGGCTATTGTACTTTTGTGTAATCAAACTAGTGCAAAGATATTTGCAGCACTTCTGCCTGCATTGCACACTCAAACTTTTTTTAACTAAGCCATTATACTAGCAAACAGTCAGTGTACCTAGTGGCATCCTAAACGTGGCTATTGTACTTTTGTCTAGTCACACTATTGCAAAGATATTTGCAGCACCTCTGCCTGCATTGCACACTCAAACTCTTTTTAACTAAGCCATTATACTAGCAAACAGTCAGTGTACCTAGTGGCCTCCTAAACGTGGCTATTGTACTTTTGTCTAGTCACACTATTGCAAAGATATTTGCAGCACCTCTGCCTGCATTGCACACTCAAACTCTTTTTAAGTAAGCCATTATACTAGCAAACAGTCAGTGTACCTAGTGGTATCCTAAACGTGGCTATTGTACTTTTGTGTAGTCAAACTAGTGGAAAGATATTTGCAGCATGTCTGCCTGCATTGCACACTCAAACTCTTTTTAACTAAGCCATTATACTAGCAAACACTCAGTGTACCTAGTGGCATCCTAAACGTGGCTATTGTACTTTTGTGTAGTCAAACTAGTGCAAAGATATTTGCAGCACGTCTGCCTGCATTGCACACTCAAACTTTTTTTTACTAAGCCATTATACTAGCAAACAGTCAGTGTACCTAGTGGCATCCTAAACGTAGCTATTGTACTTTTGTGTAGTCAAACTAGTACAAAGATATTTGCAGCACGTCTGCCTGCATTGCACACTCCAACTCATTATAACTAAGCCATTATACTAGCAAACACTCAGTGTACCTAGTGGCATCCTAAACGTGGCTATTGTACTTTTGTCTAGTCACACTATTGCAAAGATATTTGCAGCACCTCTGCCTGCATTGCACACTCAAACTCTTTTTAACTAAGCCATTATACTAGCAAACACGCAGTGTACCTAGTGGCATCCTAAACGTGGCTATTGTACTTTTGTGTAGTCAAACTAGTGCAAAGATATTTGCAGCACGTCTGCCTGCATTGCACACTCAAACTTTTTTTAACTAAGCCATTATACTAGCAAACAGTCAGTGTACCTAGTGGCATCCTAAACGTGGCTATTGTACTTTTGTCTAGTCACACTATTGCAAAGATATTTGCAGCACCTCTGCCTGCATTGCACACTCAAACTTTTTTTAACTAAGCCATTATACTAGCAAACACTCAGTGTACCTAGTGGCATCCTAAACGTGGCTATTGTACTTTTATGTAGTCACACTAGTGGAAAGATATTTGCAGCACTTCTGCATGACACCCTCCTGCTCTCTTTTTAATAAGCTATAATGATAGCAAAAAATACTGCCATTTAGTGGCATCATAGAACTGGCTGTTGTATTCCATTAGTGCCCCACTGGTGCCAAGCTATTTCTAGCACCTCTGCATGACACCCTCCTGCTCTGTTTTTAATAAGCTATAATGATAGCAAAAAATACTGCCATTTAGTGGCATCATAGAACTGGCTGTTGTATTCCATTAGTGCCCCACTGGTGCCAAGCTATTTATAGCACCTCTACATGACACCCTCATGCACATTTTCCTACGCTAATGTTATAGCAAACTCAGGGAATTCATTGCTGCATTTGATAATTCGGAGGGATAGAAAGTCAGGCTTCCTTTAGCTTTTCCTTCTGTTCATAGACAGCATCTCCAAGAGCAATTTCTCCTCCACGTCTAAGTGTGGAGAGGCAGCTAGTGCGCATGCGTGTGCCGATTTACCCCAGCTGCAGCCTAATTACAGTGTTTCGCCTAGTGAGTATGCTCAGCCTGACTGTGCCATTCCTGACGCTAAGTCTTCATTTCGGGATACAGCGCATGCTCCCACACTAAGTGTGAAAAGCCTCTTTGCACAGGTGCTTGCATTCCGTGCCGGGTCTAAGTCCTGTTTTGTGCCTAGACACCATGCTAAAGCTGATAGTCTTTTTTCAGAGACTGTATTTCATGCTACTGAGCATTCTCAGGCACTTACTGCATCAGAGACTAGGTCCGGTAATGAACTCTTTGGCCCTGCCCCTGATGTGGGGGTCCCATATAGACCACAGGGCATCAGGTGTCCTCCCAAATGGCTTGCAGAGGCCCACCCCTATGACTTGTCACCGCATTATTGATGGTCAGACGATGACTGGTGAGGTGTTTGGGTCATGGCAGCCATGAGGTCATCATTGAAGTTGCGGTTCCAAATAGGACGCTAGTTATGCCACTCATGACGTGTCACTCTACTTTTGTCTCCAGGAGGTGCATTGTGGTTCACCCTGGTTTGGGGCGGACCCAGGTTATAAAAGGGGCTGGAGCCAACAAGGAGGTGCGCAGTCTTCTATTATGCTCCGAAAGAGCACACCTCCATGTGTTGAACCCATTGCGGCTTTAGGCCAGAGGTAGGCAGGGATAGGGTGTCGATGCAGGCCACCACCACAGTTGGTAACGCAGAACGGTTAAGACCAGCTCCTGTCCTACCAGTCCTGCTTGTGCAGCCCAGTGGCATTAACAGGCCTGCTGCTGCTGATGCGCCTGCTGTCCACAGGTGTGCCCCTACGCACACGGTCAGCGTACTCAATGGCCCCTGTGTTGTTAACAGGGAGTTCCTGGGCTGGGTGGGCATGTAGACCCTGTGACGCTAACAGGGCTCCCAGTCTCCAGATCCGAATGGCGTCTAACTCGGTTCAGGCTACTATTAGTTTCATAGCCACACAGCTCTGTATCCTCCACCAAACCTTCCAGTTGCCAACCTCTCCTTTTCCAACTGGGAGCACGGTGCACACTGACTGCTGATGGGGATATATACCTTTCTCTTTCTTTTCTTATTAATTTTCGTTATATAGCGGTAACATAGTATATACCACTTTATCCAAATCTGCCAGTCCCACTGTAACAGATGGTGTTTCTTCAGCAAATGTTACTGTTGCTTAACCACCAAATCCACGGACCAAAACTTTTTTCCCCTTTCCAACACACCTGTTCCCCTTTCCACCAGCATCTGTCCTTTTTCAACTCATTTGGTATATGACCAAAAGTGCAACTCTGCAGGGCCAGGGACACCGTACTCAACGCCATCTCAGCACAGCAGCCAGCCCTCGGTCCCTCAGATGTGGACAAGTAAAAGACCATTTCCTCCTATCCATGACAAAGCGTTGAGATTCACTCTGTGCAGCACTGGTGTTTAGTGGAAAAGTAGATCTAAGATTGCGTACCACATTCTGCAGATACTCCTGTATACGTGCGTCCATTTCTATGGCAGGAATTATTTCGCCAAATTTTGTCTTGTACCGGGGATCTAACAGTGTGGCAACCCAGTATTCTGGATTACTTTGAATTCGTACAATCCGAGGGTCATGTTGTAGGTAGTGCAGCAAGAAGGCGCTCATGTGTCTTGTGCATCCAGGAGGACCAAGTCCTTGGTGTGTTGGTGGCAGAGAGGTGAGAATCGTGCCTCCTTCCTCTGCCCTCTCCCCACAACCTCGCACAACCGAAATGTGAGCAAGCTCTCACTCATCTGCTGAGTCTTCCATGCCCATCGCCAGTTCGTCCTCCATTTCTTCATGGGCTCCTGCACCTTCCTCAACACTTTTTGCTGATACTATGCGCCCTTGTTAATCCCTCTCCCTCACCATGACTGCCGCATAGGTGCCGCTGACCATCTGGACCTCGTAGATCTTGTTATCCCTTCCGCATATGACTCCTCCTGTAATTCCTCCCCTTCCTCTTGTCTAACACCTGACTCCGAATAATAATTACAGTGTGCTCCATCATGTAGATGACCAGAATTGTCACGCTGAGAATGACATTGCCAGTGCTAAACATCTTCGTCGACATTTGTAAACTGTGTAGCAGGGTGCATAGGTCCTTGATCTGACACCACTCCAGCAGCGTGATCTGCACCACCTCTGGATGAAGTTATCCCAGGCTATATGTCATAACGTATTGCAGCAGGGTTCGGCGGTGCTGCCACAAACGCTGCAACATGTGCAGATTCAAATTCCTGCATGTGGGCACATCGCATTTCAGGCGTTTAACCACCAGACCTAAAGACTTCTGTAGCGACGAAAGTTGTTGAGCTGCTGTGTGCGCACGATGGAAGTGAGCACATAGCGAGCGTGCCCGCTGCACAAGGCCATGTAGGCCGTGATGGTGTTTTAAAAATTGATGGAGAATTAGGTTCAACACGTGAGCCATACAAGGCACGTGTGTCACATTGACCTGACGATGGCCCGCAGCCAGGTTTGCATCATTGCCGCACACGGCTGTTAAGTCACCAACGGAGTCCGCTCCGTCAATTTGTACTCCGGTCGCCAGGTGACAACGTGTTCCTTTCATGCATAGTGCTTGACTATGGGAGAGGAGTCGATGCCAGCGGCGCAGGTGGACGCAGGTTATGCTCACCCACTGGGCTGCATTACCTTGACAGATGCAGAATCTCTGGCTGAATGTAGCTGGTGGGTATCTCACAGATGAAATACCATCATTCAGCTACAACCAATGGGAAGACACCACAACCTTTTTTATGCCCATCTTGTCTGCAGACCACTGCTAGACATAGCTCTGCTTTTACCCCCAGTTCAGTTTTATGATTTTGTGTG
Source organism: Anomaloglossus baeobatrachus (assembly GCF_048569485.1). NCBI lineage: Eukaryota > Metazoa > Chordata > Amphibia > Anura > Aromobatidae > Anomaloglossus > Anomaloglossus baeobatrachus. The sequence goes on from NC_134354.1 coordinate 629,540,282, forward strand.
CTTGTTACCTGACTACTTTTCCTGCTTGCTGTTTATGTACCTTGTTGGCCGATTCGCATTTCACCTCTGCTTGTTTTCTGATTAAGTCCTGGCCGTCCCATTCTGTTCATGTTCCTCAATTAATGTTTTGACCCTGCCTGACTACTATTCTCTGGAACTGCAGCCTTCCACAGGTATTAATCACCTTGGGCCCTGTGTAATTCCTAATCCCTGTATAGGGGTAAAAGGGTTTCAGGCTTCTAGGGGTCCTGCTTGGTGAGTGGCTTCCCTCTAGCCTATCATTTACAGCCCATCTGAGTGTGTGGATCAAGGAAGGCGTTACACCGTGCTCTCTGCAGAAGGCCATGTGGGCCAGGATAGTGCTTTAAAAATTGCTGGACAACCAGGTTCAACACGTGAACCACACAAGACACGTGTGTCACATTGTCACAGCGAAGGGCCGCACCCATATTTGCATCATTGTCGCACCCGGCCTTCCCTGGCTGCTGGTTGAGTGGAGACAACCATTGATGAAACTCGGTCTCCAGAGCTAACCGTCCACAACTTCCCAGCGGTGTGACTCACATTTCCCATACATTTCAAAGTAAACCTCTGACCGCCTGATGGCATTGAGCTCTGCTGCCAGCATAGTAAGGAGGTGTGTGGTAGTCCTTGTGCGCAGTTACAAGGAAGGGTGGCCTGACCACACAGGGTTTGCGCCAAGGTGGAGGACCCACACGAGGTTGAAGAGGCAGAAGCAGTGTATTAACTTCTACATACAGAAGAAAGATTGAAACAACTCGTGGGGACGGCAAGACGTGTACAGCAGACCCTTCTCCATCTCTCCCCACAGTAACCCATTGCCCAGTCAGCGACATGTAACGCCCCTGTCCATGCTTACTGGGCCAATTATCTGTGGTGAAATGCACCCTGTCACACAGAGTTTCTCAAGGAATCAGTGATGTTTAGTGCGACATGCTGGTGTAGCGCGTGCACACCTTTGTTGGAGAAGGAGTGGCGCCTGGGCATCGGCTCTTGGGGCACTGCGATGGGCATAAGGTCTGGAAAATCCTCGGTTAAAAAGGTTGGAAAGGCAGCATTTTGGTAGCCAACAGTTTCCAGATGCTGAAAGTCAAGCTCTAAGCCATGTCATGCCCTTCTAAAAGCATGTAAAACACAGCGAGGGGACTCCAACCACAGTCTCCCTCGTTTCCACTAACTGGGCCACACACACCCCACTTGACTGGCATCGGTTGAGCCCCCTTTTGAAAAAGAAAAAGATGCTTTGCATGAAGCACTCTCAAAAATACGCGTGCCTTTCCCGTCCCCTGGCTGACCCAGGGGAAGAAAAGTCCTCTGAGAGCCATGACTTGTTCATCTTGGTTCTTTTAGAAACACAGCGAGGGGACTCCAACCACAGTCTCCCTCGTTTCCACTAATTGGGCCACACACACCCCACTTGACTGGCATCAGTTGACCTTCCCTTTTGAAAAAGAAAAAGATGCTTGGCATGAAGCACTCTCAAAAATACGCGTGCCTTTCCCGTCCCCTGGCTGACCCAGGGGAAGAAAAGTCCTCTGAGAGCCATGACTTGTTCATCTTGGTTCTTTTAGAAACACAGCGAGGGGACTCCAACCACAGTCTCCCTCGTTTCCACTAACTGGGCCACACACACCCCACTTGACTGGCATCGGTTGAGCCCCCTTTTGAAAAAGAAAAAGATGCTTTGCATGCAGCACTCTCAAAAATACGCGTGCCTTTCCCGTCCCCTGGCTGACCCAGGGGAAGAAAAGTCCTCTGAGAGCCATGACTTGTTCATCTTGGTTCTTTTAGAAACACAGCGAGGGGACTCCAACCACAGTCTCCCTCGTTTCCAGTAATTGGGCCACACACACCCCACTTGACTGGCATCAGTTGACCTTCCCTTTTGAAAAAGAAAAAGATGCTTGGCATGAAGCACTCTCAAAAATACGCGTGCCTTTCCCGTCCCCTGGCTGACCCAGGGGAAGAAAAGTCCTCTGAGAGCCATGACTTGTTCATCTTGGTTCTTTTAGAAACACAGCGAGGGGACTCCAACCACAGTCTCCCTCGTTTCCACTAACTGGGCCACACACACCCCACTTGACTGGCATCGGTTGAGCCCCCTTTTGAAAAAGAAAAAGATGCTTTGCATGCAGCACTCTCAAAAATACGCGTGCCTTTCCCGTCCCCTGGCTAACCCAGGGGAAGAAAAGTCCTCTGAGAGCCATGACTTGTTCATCTTGGTTCTTTTAGAAACACAGCGAGGGGACTCCAACCACAGTCTCCCTCGTTTCCACTAATTGGGCCACACACACCCCACTTGACTGGCATCAGTTGACCTTCCCTTTTGAAAAAGAAAAAGATGCTTGGCATGAAGCACTCTCAAAAATACGCGTGCCTTTCCCGTCCCCTGGCTGACCCAGGGGAAGAAAAGTCCTCTGAGAGCCATGACTTGTTCATCTTGGTTCTTTTAGAAACACAGCGAGGGGACTCCAACCACAGTCTCCCTCGTTTCCACTAACTGGGCCACACACACCCCACTTGACTGGCATCGGTTGAGCCCCCTTTTGAAAAAGAAAAAGATGCTTTGCATGAAGCACTCTCAAAAATACGCGTGCCTTTCCCGTCCCCTGGCTGACCCAGGGGAAGAAAAGTCCTCTGAGAGCCATGACTTGTTCATCTTGGTTCTTTTAGAAACACAGCGAGGGGACTCCAACCACAGTCTCCCTCGTTTCCACTAATTGGGCCACACACACCCCACTTGACTGGCATCAGTTGACCTTCCCTTTTGAAAAAGAAAAAGATGCTTGGCATGAAGCACTCTCAAAAATACGCGTGCCTTTCCCGTCCCCTGGCTGACCCAGGGGAAGAAAAGTCCTCTGAGAGCCATGACTTGTTCATCTTGGTTCTTTTAGAAACACAGCGAGGGGACTCCAACCACAGTCTCCCTCGTTTCCACTAATTGGTCCACACACACCCCACTTGACTGGCATCAGTTGACCTTCCCTTTTGAAAAAGAAAAAGATGCTTGGCATGAAGCACTCTCAAAAATACGCGTGCCTTTCCCGTCCCCTGGCTGACCCAGGGGAAGAAAAGTCCTCTGAGAGCCATGACTTGTTCATCTTGGTTCTTTTAGAAACACAGCGAGGGGACTCCAACCACAGTCTCCCTCGTTTCCACTAACTGGGCCACACACACCCCACTTGACTGGCATCAGTTGAGCCCCCTTTTGAAAAAGAAAAAGATGCTTTCCATGAAGCACTCTCAAAAATACGCGTGCCTTTCCCGTCCCCTGGCTGACCCAGGGGAAGAAAAGTCCTCTGAGAGCCATGACTTGTTCATCTTGGTTCTTTTAGAAACACAGCGAGGGGACTCCAACCACAGTCTCCCTCGTTTCCACTAATTGGGCCACACACACCCCACTTGACTGGCATCAGTTGACCTTCCCTTTTGAAAAAGAAAAAGATGCTTGGCATGAAGCACTCTCAAAAATACGCGTGCCTTTCCCGTCCCCTGGCTGACCCAGGGGAAGAAAAGTCCTCTGAGAGCCATGACTTGTTCATCTTGGTTCTTTTAGAAACACAGCGAGGGGACTCCAACCACAGTCTCCCTCGTTTCCACTAATTGGGCCACACACACCCCACTTGACTGGCATCAGTTGACCTTCCCTTTTGAAAAAGAAAAAGATGCTTGGCATGAAGCACTCTCAAAAATACGCGTGCCTTTCCCGTCCCCTGGCTGACCCAGGGGAAGAAAAGTCCTCTGAGAGCCATGACTTGTTCATCTTGGTTCTTTTAGAAACACAGCGAGGGGACTCCAACCACAGTCTCCCTCGTTTCCACTAACTGGGCCACACACACCCCACTTGACTGGCATCGGTTGAGCCCCCTTTTGAAAAAGAAAAAGATGCTTTGCATGAAGCACTCTCAAAAATACGTGTGCCTTTCCCGTCCCCTGGCTGACCCAGGGGAAGAAAAGTCCTCTGAGAGCCATGACTTGTTCATCTTGGTTCTTTTAGAAACACAGCGAGGGGACTCCAACCACAGTCTCCCTCGTTTCCACTAACTGGGCCACACACACCCCACTTGACTGGCATCGGTTGAGCCCCCTTTTGAAAAAGAAAAAGATGCTTTGCATGCAGCACTCTCAAAAATATGCGTGCCTTTCCCGTCCCCTGGCTGACCCAGGGGAAGAAAAGTCCTCTGAGAGCCATGACTTGTTCATCTTGGTTCTTTTAGAAACACAGCGAGGGGACTCCAACCACAGTCTCTCTCGTTGCCACTAATTGGGCCACACACACCCCACTTGACTGGCATCAATTGACCCCCCTTTTCAAAATGAAAAAGATGCTTGGCATGAAGCACTCTCAAAAATACGCGTGCCTTTCCCGTCCCCTGGCTGACCCAGGGGAAGAAAAGTCCTCTGAGAGCCATGACTTGTTCATCTTGGTTCTTTTAGAAACACAGCGAGGGGACTCCAACCACAGTCTCCCTCGTTTCCACTAACTGGGCCACACACACCCCACTTGACTGGCATCGGTTGAGCCCCCTTTTGAAAAAGAAAAAGATGCTTTGCATGAAGCACTCTCAAAAATACGCGTGCCTTTCCCGTCCCCTGGGTGACCCAGGGGAAGAAAAGTCCTCTGAGAGCCATGACTTGTTCATCTTGGTTCTTTTAGAAACACAGCGAGGGGACTCCAACCACAGTCTCCCTCGTTTCCACTAATTGGGCCACACACACCCCACTTGACTGGCATCAGTTGACCTTCCCTTTTGAAAAAGAAAAAGATGCTTGGCATGAAGCACTCTCAAAAATACGCGTGCCTTTCCCGTCCCCTGGCTGACCCAGGGGAAGAAAAGTCCTCTGAGAGCCATGACTTGTTCATCTTGGTTCTTTTAGAAACACAGCGAGGGGACTCCAACCACAGTCTCCCTCGTTTCCACTAATTGGGCCACACACACCCCACTTGACTGGCATCAGTTGACCTTCCCTTTTGAAAAAGGAAAAGATGCTTGGCATGAAGCACTCTAAAAAATACGCGTGCCTTTCCCGTCCCCTGGCTGACCCAGGGGAAGAAAAGTCCTCTGAGAGCCATGACTTGTTCATCTTGGTTCTTTTAGAAACACAGCGAGGGGACTCCAACCACAGTCTCCCTCGTTTCCACTAACTGGGCCACACACACCCCACTTGACTGGCATCGGTTGAGCCCCCTTTTGAAAAAGAAAAAGATGCTTTGCATGAAGCACTCTCAAAAATACGCGTGCCTTTCCCGTCCCCTGGCTGACCCAGGGGAAGAAAAGTCCTCTGAGAGCCATGACTTGTTCATCTTGGTTCTTTTAGAAACACAGCGAGGGGACTCCAACCACAGTCTCCCTCGTTTCCACTAATTGGGCCACACACACCCCACTTGACTGGCATCAGTTGACCTTCCCTTTTGAAAAAGAAAAAGATGCTTGGCATGAAGCACTCTCAAAAATACGTGTGCCTTTCCCGTCCCCTGGCTGACCCAGAGGAAGAAAAGTCCTCTGAGAGCCATGACTTGTTCATCTTGGTTCTTTTAGAAACACAGCGAGGGGACTCCAACCACAGTCTCCCTCGTTTCCACTAATTGGGCCACACACACCCCACTTGACTGGCATCAGTTGACCTTCCCTTTTGAAAAAGAAAAAGATGCTTGGCATGAAGCACTCTCAAAAATACGCGTGCCTTTCCCGTCCCCTGGCTGACCCAGGGGAAGAAAAGTCCTCTGAGAGCCATGACTTGTTCATCTTGGTTCTTTTAGAAACACAGCGAGGGGACTCCAACCACAGTCTCCCTCGTTTCCACTAACTGGGCCACACACACCCCACTTGACTGGCATCGGTTGAGCCCCCTTTTGAAAAAGAAAAAGATGCTTTGCATGAAGCACTCTCAAAAATACGCGTGCCTTTCCCGTCCCCTGGCTGACCCAGGGGAAGAAAAGTCCTCTGAGAGCCATGACTTGTTCATCTTGGTTCTTTTAGAAACACAGCGAGGGGACTCCAACCACAGTCTCCCTCGTTTCCACTAACTGGGCCACACACACCCCACTTGACTGGCATCGGTTGAGCCCCCTTTTGAAAAAGAAAAAGATGCTTTGCATGCAGCACTCTCAAAAATACGCGTGCCTTTCCCGTCCCCTGGCTGACCCAGGGGAAGAAAAGTCCTCTGAGAGCCATGACTTGTTCATCTTGGTTCTTTTAGAAACACAGCGAGGGGACTCCAACCACAGTCTCTCTCGTTGCCACTAATTGGGCCACACACACCTCACTTGACTGGCATCAATTGACCCCCCTTTTCAAAATGAAAAAGATGCTTTGCATGAAGCACTCTCAAAAATACACGTGCATTTCGCCTCCCCTGGCTGACCCAGGGGAAGAAAAGTCCTCTGAGAGCCATGTCCACATTGTCAGTGGACATACACGTGTGCTTATCTGCCAGCAGACCCCCAGCAGCACTGAAGACAGGTTCCGAGAGAACGCTGGCTGCAGGACACGACAAGATCCCCAAGGCGTACGTGGCGAGCTCAGGCAATTTATCAAGATTGGAAGCCTAAAATGAGCAGGGCTCAAGTTGCACAATAATGGAATCGATGTTTCCTTGCATATACTCATATATCTGTGTGTCCTCCTCTTTTTCCTTGTCCAGCTGTTTTGTTTTCGCATGAGTATATGTCCTTGTCACTTTCCCATGTGTTTGAGTTGTTTGTCACCTTTTGGACACCTTTGAGGGTGTTTTCTAGGTGTTTTTCCAATTTTGTGATTGCCTGCCATTGTTTCCTATGCAGTTCGAGTTCGGTTCGTCGAACGTTCGACGAGCCGAACTCGAACGGGACCTCCGTTCGGCGAACCGACCTCGAGCAGAACCGGGACCGGTTCGCTCATCTCTAGTCTCAAGCACCCCAATGCTCGATCTTTTCAAATCAATATTAGGTGGATGTGCAGTTCCCAGCTGCAGCCACTATTAAAAGACAGAGCAGCTTCAAAACTGAGCATTTCTGGCCTCAGGCTGCCTCTGCCGGCACCAAGAACTGCTGAACTGTGGGGATGTCGGACCATGGCAAATTATACATTGATCACCTAGCTTAATGATAGGCCATCAATGTTTAAGTCTTTAAGTAGGGGACAAGCTCTTTAATTGATCATACTGACTCAGAGAATCAGATTGGCAGGTAATTTTTACCATACAATGAAAACCAACCCCAGAAAACAATAGCAGAATTGCAATTTTTTCACCAACTATCCTAATTGGAATTTGTTTTCCATTTTCTCTGTACATTATATGGAAACCTGAATGGTATCATTAAAATTGACTACTTTTCCTGCACAAAAGAAGCCCTGTATGTTGAAGGAAAATTTTAAAAAGTTATAGGTCCTCAGAGAAGAGGGGAAAAAAAAAATCGTAAAAAAGGAAAAATTGTTTTGATTTTGAAGAGATTGATAGTATGTGCACACTCTGTGTAAGTTGCTTGTGGTATCTGTTATTTTTAAAGACAGATCAAGGACACATTGCAATCAAAGTGAAAGAAATGAAGACTAGTGATGAGTGAATATGTGACGCCCCTGGACTATTCAGGTCGTAACAGGGTACAGCACAAACTGCCCTCCCCATACAGTATTCAACCCCCCATGGTTCTGGATCTCTAACTTGCAGTACTGCCTCCACCAGCATTCACAAATCCTAGATACACTTTGCACCACACCTGTCAGGCACACCAGTGGGCTGCTTAGGGCCGCCCACCTAAGGGTCAGACAGGGAGGTGGGAGGTGTCAAGCTCAGTTCAGTGGTAGCCCTTAAGCTGTAAGTATCTCTGAGGAAGCTGGAAGTTGTAGCTCCCAGGAGAGAAGCAGACTAGGTCGCAGATGGTGGTCTGGACCTAGAGGAGTCTGACCCCCGGTCGCAGGGGATTGAGGTTAGGTGCCTGGAACCTGTCAAGGAGGACGGTCAGCAGCCTGGTCCTATCACCGGTCCGGGACCAAAGGCACAGATTCACGGATCCTAGGTTGGGGAGAAGCTTCAGGCGACCCGGCAATTAACCTGCGGAGGACAGGGCCTTTACGAACTGTTCCCACCAGCTCAGAGATCGGGGGCACTAGCACAATGAGGGGGATAGGGCTTTCCTTGCAAGCAGCCCACTGAAATCCTAAGCGTGAGCTCCTGAGAGCAGGCTCTTACACTTAGCCATAGTGGGGAGTGGGGCCTGGACAGCTCCAAGCTACTGGGCCACAACGGACACTTTAAAACTTTTGTGCCAGGAGGCAGGTTATGGCCCACCAGCAGTACTGCATGGGACGGGACCTGGACGAGCTCCCCTCGAGAGGCAATAGCAGTCAGAGACTTAGTTTACCCTGTTGTCAGCATCTGCTTAATTGCTGAGTGAGTACTAGAGATGAGCAACCCCCTAGAGTTCGAGTTCGGTTCGTCGAACAGAGGACAAGTTCGTCGAACGTTCGATGAACCAATTCGAACCCCATTGAAAACAATGGCAGGCAAACACAAACACATAAAAACACATTATACATGTACACATACAGTTAATAAACATTGCCATTACACTTACAGGTCCCCGCGATGCATCTGTGCACTCTCATACCTCCCAACTTTTAAAGAAGGAAAAGAGGGACAAAGTTTGCGGCGCGCGTAGCGCGCCGCGGCAAATTTTTAGGCCACGCCCCCTAACCACACCCATTTCACAGTCACGCCCATATCCACTCCCCATCCACACCCATTCAGCACAAACACGCAGGCAGCCGGCGGGCCTCCAGCACGGACACGCAGGCAGCCGGCGGGCCTCCAGCACGGACACGCAGGCAGCCACAGTGAGGCGGCCGGTCGCCTTCACAGACAGGCGGCCGGCCGCCTTCACAGACAGGCGGCGGGCCGCCCGCACAGAGAGGCGGCCAGCCGCCCGCAGAGAGAGGCGGCCGGCCGCCCGCAGAATGAGGCGGCGGGCCGCCCGCACAGACAGGCGGCGGGGGGCGCCCGCACAGACAGGCGGCAGGGGGGCGCCCGCACAGACAGGTGGCGGGCCGACCGCACAGACAGGCGGCCGGCCGACCGCACAGACAGGCTCCGGCCGGGGGTGAGGGGGGAGGGAGGGAAATCAGCGCTGGGGAGATTAGTTTACTGTACCAGCAGCAGCACAGGCAGCGCTCCTCTCTATGCCACGTCTACTAGGATGGTAGGAGGGAAAAGCAGGGAGGCGGAGAGAGAGTGGGTGGGCGGAGCCCGGGAGCCGGCCGTCCCGCCCGTGGCAACGGGACAAACAACGTAAAGCGTGAAAGTCCCGCTGTATCCGGGACGGTTGGGAGGTATGCAGCATGTTAGAATGTGTACATAAGATCCTGCTGGTGGTGGCCGCAGCTTATAGGCCCCAAATCTGGTGACAGGTTCCCTTTAAAGTGAACCTGTCAGGTGCAATCTGCACTCAGAGCCAGGAGCAGTTCTGGGTACATATTGCTAATCCCTGCCTAACCGTCCCTGTATACACTAGCATAGATAAAGAGATCAAGAACAAATATTTTTAAAGATCTTATATCTTATGCTAATGAGCGCGGGGACTAGTCACAAGGGCGTTACTTCACTTGGCTAGTCGGCTCGCATAGCATGTTAGCATGTTATTACGCCCCTGTGTGAGTACTAACACGCTATGTGAGCCGACTAGCCAAGTGAAGTAACGCCCTTGGGACTAGTCCCCGCGCTAATTAGCATAAGATATAAGCTCTTTAAAAATACTTTTTCTATAGATGCCTTTATCTATGCTAGTGTATACAGGGACAGTTAGGGAGGGATTAGCAATATACACCCAGAACTGCTCCTGGCTCTGAGTGCAGATTGCACCTGATAGGTTCCCTTTAAAGGGAAACTGTCACCAGAAATTTAGCAAAAAAAATAAAAGATTCCCCTCTGCAGCTCCTGGGATGAATTCTGGAAAGGTTCCTGTTGCTATTGAGACTTAAAATAATACTTTATGAAGTCTTACCTTTTTGTATGCAAATCTGTTTTTATGGTCACGGGGGCGGGCTGCCTGGCGTCCGTTATTCCCCCTCCTGCCGTTGTACGCCGTCCCCCATTGCTCATTTCCATACATGAGGACGCCTTCCTCATGTAACTGTCCTCCTGAAGTTTTGTGCATGCCCAGTGCCACTCTCGCGGGAGTAAGCACTGTGCAAAGTGTGAACGCTTTTGAGGTGATTGCGCAGGCGCGAGATTATGGGCGGCGCTGTGATTGTCATCAGCAGCGTCATCCAAGTACCCGCCCATAATCTCGTGCCCGCGCTTCTCACTCTGCCTCCACCGTTATGCGCAAGCACTGGCCATATGAACCATGTTACCTATTACCGTGGGCGCGAGATTATGGGCGGCGCTGTGATTGTCATCAGCAGCGTCATCCAAGTACCCGCCCATAATCTCGTGCCCGCGCTTCTCACTCTGCCTCCACCGTTATGCGCAAGCACTGGCCATATGAACCACGTTACCTATTACCATGGGCGCGAGATTATGGGCGGCGCTGTGATTGTCATCAGCAGCGTCATCCAAGTACCCGCCCATAATCTCGTGCCCGCGCTTCTCACTCTGCCTCCACCGTTATGCGCAAGCACTGGCCATATGAACCACGTTACCTATTACCGTGGGCGCGAGATTATGGGCGGCGCTGTGATTGTCATCAGCAAAGTCATCCAAGTACCCGCCCATAATCTCGTGCAAGCAGTAATAGGTAACATGGTTCATATGGCCAGCACTTGCGCATAACGGTGGAGTCAGAGGGAAAAGTGCGGGCACGAGATTATGGGCGGGTACTTGGTTAACGCTGCTGATGACAATCACAGCGCCGCCCATAATCTCGTGCCTGCGCAATCACCTGAAAAAGCGTTCACATGCGCAAAACTTCGGGAGGACAGTTACATGAGGAAGGCGTCCTTGTGTATGTAAATGAGTAATGGGGGACTGCGTAAAGCGGCAGGAGGGGGAATAACGGACGCCAGACAGCCCGCCCCCGTGACCATAAAAACACATTTGCATACAAAAAGGTAAGACTTCATAAAGTATTTTTGTAGGTCTCAAAGGGGGCACAATAACAACAGGAACCTTTCCAGAATGCAGCCCAGGAGCTGCAGAGGGGAAGCTTTTACTTTCATTGTGAAATTTCTGCTGACATGTTCCCTTTAACTGGTAGAGGAGCCAGGATAAAGCAGAGCTGAACCTGTTGGGAAGCTAGGACCCAGCAGCTCTGCTCCACAGGCAGGAGACCACTGATCGGTAATAGAAGCCTGCAGATGTCACTCTGCATAGGTTATTGTCACTGCTATCTGCAGGAGAGAGAAGTGCTGATTGCACGGTCTCCTCCTCAGCTTCCTGATCCCCGTGTGTCTGCAGCAGTGAGAAGCCGCACACGGGAAATCAGAGAACAGCTGCAGACAAACGCAGGCTCCGGGACTGGGGGGGGGGTCGGCTCTGGTGCAGGGGGGGGGGGCTCTGCTGCAGGGGGGGGGTCGCTCTGCTGCAGGGGGTGATTCATACCTCAGCAGCAGTCACAGGAGTAGGTGCGCGCTCGGCTCTGTAATGAATAGTAGAAGGGAGAAACAGCGAGGCGGGGCTACAGTGGGTGGGTGGAGCCGGGATAAACAGCCTCACGGGCGGGACCCGGGATCAAAGGCTCAGAAGAGGGACTGTCCCGCTGTATCCGGGACGGTTGGGAGGTATGCACTCTGTCTCCCGCTGCTTTTCCTTCCGATAATCGCTGCGTCCTCCCAGTAACCAGCACTGATGATAGGACCTTCCGTGACGTCAAAATAGCATGTGACCAGTCACGTGTCTATTATCTCATTGGCTACAGACTAGTCACATGGCTAGACGTCATGCTAGGTCCTGTCAGTGCATCTCTCCGGTACGGGGTGCTCGTTCCAGCATCTCCGTGTACCAGCGAGATGCTCTGGCACATGGTCAGCTTCCCCGTTCCTGCATGTGGGCGCTCTTTACAGAGTCAGCCCACATGCAGGGACTGGCTGCCACAGCCGGTAAATAGCGGCACCGAGAATCACGTGATTGCAGATTGCCGTTGCTATAGTAACAGTGGCAGTGGTGACATCACCGCTTACAGCCCGCAGCCTCTGCTCACTCACTGAGTGATTAGACTGCACGGGGAGCAGCAGCATCTTCCTCCCATGCAGTGCTGTCTGATGTAGCAGAGCTGCATGGGTTGAAAGAGAAAGAAGACAGAAGACCAGGATCTTGGAGGGTTGAGAGGGAGTAATAAACATGGATTCTCACATGTGTTTGTGTATTTATTTCTATTAAAGTATTTTTTCTCTGTGTGGTGTCTTTTTTTTAACCCTTTATTGGAGATTCTTAATGGCCGGGTAAAACTTAAAAATTAAGAATCTCTGGCTTAATACTAGCTAGTAAAACAAAGCTAGTATTAACCCATTATTACCCAGCAAGCCACCCGGCTTCAGGGCTGCTGGAAGAGTTGGATACAGCGCCAGATGATGGCGCTTCTATGAAAGCGCCATTTTCTAAGGTGGCTGCGGACTGCAATTCACAGCAGAGTGGCCCAGAAAGCTCGTGCTCTAAATAATTTAAAAAAAAAAAAAAGGGGGCTTCCCTATATTTTTGATTTCCCGCCGGGTACAAATAGGCAGCTGGGGGTTGGGGGCAGCCGTACCTGCCTGCTGTACCTGGCTAGCATACAAAAATATGGCGAAGCCCACGTCATTTTTTTGGGGGGCAAAAAACTTCTGCATACAGTCCTGGATGGAGGATGCTGAGCCTTGTAGTTCTGCAGCTGCTGTCTGCTCTCCTGCATACACTGGTAAATGGAGCATGCTGAGCCTTGTAGTTATTCTCCCCCTGTCTCTCCCTCCAGCATACAGTCCTGGATGCAGCATGCTGAGCCTTGTAGTTCGGCAGCTGCTGTCTGCTCTCCTGCATACAGACAGACAGCAGACAGCAGCTGCAGAACTACAAGGCTCAGCATACTCCATCCAGGACTGTATGCAGGAGTTTTTATTACGTTTTTTATTACGCTTTAAAATTACGTGGGCTTCGCCATGTTTTTGTATGCTAGCCAGGTACAGCAGGCAGCTACGGGCTGCCCCCAACCCCCAGATGCCTATTTGTACCCGGCTGGGAACCAAAAATATAGGGAAGCCCTTTTTTTTATTATTATTATTTCATGAATTTCATGAAATAATAATAAAAAAAATGACGTGGGCTTCGCCCAATTTTTGTGTCCAGCCAGGTGCAACTAGGCAGCTGGGGATTGGAATCCGCAGCGCAGGGTGCGCAAGCTTTCTGGGCACCCCTGCTGCAAATTGCAGTCCACAGCCGCCCCAGAAAAGGGCGCCTTCATAGAAGCGCCATCTTCTGGCATTGTATCCAACTCTTCCAGCTGCCCTGGTGACGGGTGGCTCGCTGAGTAATAATGGAGTTAGGGCTAGCTGTATATTATCAGCTGGCCCTAAGCTCGAAATTCATGGTGTCACGCCAAAATTAGACATGGCCACCATGAAATTCTAGTACAGATAAAAAAAAAAACACAACACACAGAAAAATATTTTTATTAGAAATAAAACACAACACAATTAGTGACTCCATCTTTATTGAAATAAAGAACCCCCCTCCGCAGTAATCCTGGGTCAAGGGTCCCGCGCCGTCCAATCCGGATCCAATATCATCTGATCGGTTTGCTGGAAGGCAAAGCGATCAGATGATGTGTCAGGTTGTAGGGCCTGAATCACATGACACAGCACCTGATTGTATAAACGGCTTTTATACAATCAGCAGATGCATCAGTGCAAAAAAAACCAAACAAACTACACACTTCTGTGCAGACTCCTGTCCGACAGCAGCAGCTGATAGTTTAGCCGGGGGGGGGGCAGTAAAAAGTCGGCCTCACCGCTCGACTTTTAGTGTCAGCTGATTCTGAGGGGGGGAGGAGAGAGAGAGAGAGCAAAGAGAGAGAGAAGAGAGAGAGAAGAGAGAGGAGAGAGCAATGAAGCCTCATTCCGTGAACTGCTCCGATTTTTGAGGCGTGTCCCGCGGCTTACAGCTGATGTCCGGCTCCTCCCCTCAGTGCATAATTAAATTAAATTAAAATTAAATTATAAATAAATAATAATTATAATTTAAAATTAAATTAAATTCTTTACCTGGGCGGCCGGGACTTGAACTCGTGAACTAATGTGTCCTTGGCAGTAGCTCTAACCATTGAGCTACTGCCTCTAATGGGAAACATAGGCAGATTTGGTAATCTTGATGTCTGCATTGCAGAGTGAAGTCTCCAGTGACAGCGCGGCTCACTTCAGGTGCTGCGTGGAGAGGACACATATCGCTCGTGTTCTACGGGGCTCTCTGTCATCTTCATGTAGCAGAGCTGACAGTGTCGTGTGGATTACTTCGGACCTGGATTGTTGTTTGGGGATTAATAAAGAAGTAAATGAGGGTTCTTTCGACTTTATTCCAAATAAAGGATTTTTCGTTGTGTGTTTATTTACTTTCACTTACAGGTTAATCATGGAAGGTTTCTCGGGGAGACGCTTGTCACGATTAACCTCGTTATTATCCTCATTGCCACCGCACCAGGGCAATTCGGGATGAGCTGCGTAGAGTCCCGGGACTGCCGCATCTAATGGATGCGGCACTTCCGGGCGGCTGCTGGGTGATATTGTTAGGGTGGTGGGCTCCCCATAACGTGGCGTTCCCCATCCTGACAATCTTGGCTGGTATCAAAATTGGGGGAACCACATTTTTTTTTAAATTTATTTATTTATTTATTTTACTGCATGATATAGACCCGCCCGCCGGCGGCTGTGAGTGGTTGCAGTGAGACAGCTGTCACTCATCGTGGGGGCGTGTCTGACTGCAACCAATCATGGGCGCCGGTGGGCGGGGAAGGCATGGAATACCTGATTGAATAATGAAGCGGCAGCCATTTTCAAAAGAGGAATAGCCACTGGTGATTTGTGACAGCCGTGCAGCGAGGCGCCTGTGATCGGTGAGTAGGAAAGAGAGAGGGATTGTGCTGGGGACGCAGGACGCATGCAGATACGCAACGTGCGCACATACTTACTGTGAAAAGCCACGCTTTTGGTGATTGCACCGTTCTCGAACGGAACTCTAACTGCCGAACTTTAAGCAAATCGTTTAAGTTCGTCGAACGACTCGAACACCCCCCAAAATCACTCAAACATGAAATTCGACTCGAACATCGCTCATCTCTATTGAGTACCCAACTGACATCTGCACTGCGTCCCCGCATCTCCTTCCCGAGTCCCAGGGCCTACCCCTACCTGTGGAGGGTAACGTCATCAAGCTGCCCCACTGCATCACCCCGGGTACTCCCAACGGCAGCGGCAGTACTCCCAATTACCGCACACCACGGGTAGCGTCATGAACTATACAAAATCCCCTGTAAATACTCCCTTTTCATTTGAGTGTGGCCACGAAGCCCCCAGGTCCGGAGACCCTCGAGCCACGAGCAATTACCACCCCCGGATCTGAGCGGTTCAATACGTTGCTGGGGCGGCACAAATATAATCGGCAATATTCGTTACTGGCACGAATATTTGTTGAGTTTTTTGGTATTCTCTTTGTGAGTTTTTAGTCTCTTCCCCACATGTTTGGTGCCTGATTTTCAGCCACAAGAGAGATATTTAGTTTATGTATTGGCCAATGCATGTAAGCCCGGAGACCAGCAGTAATGCAGTGCCATATTTTCCCTTGTACATTTTTGGCTTTTTCACTGTGCGACTGTATGCATTTATAGTTACTATGTTTTTTCAGTTAGCACCTGTTCACATTTGTTGGATGTGCGGGTCAGTTTTTTGATATTTCTAGTGAGTCTTTTTCTGACTGAGCACTCCGCCCTAAGACCTGGCTGTGTTCATAACCATTATAGCCGGAGCCTAGCTGCCCATACATGGAGGTTTGTAGTCCAAATAGTGGCATTTTGCCCAGATAAGGATGTTTTTAACCTAGATAGTGGCATTTTAAGTTAGGTTCCCGGATTACAGAGATATACCTTGCCGTTGGTCTCCGGGCTTACATGCATTGGCCAATACATAAACTAAATATCTCTCTTTTGCAGTAATGCAGTGCCATATTTTCCCTTGTACATTTTTGGCTTTTTCAGTGTGCGACTGTATGCATTTATAGTTACTATGTTTTTTCAGTTAGCACCTGTTCACATTTGTTGGATGTGCGGGTCAGTTTTTTGATATTTCTAGTGAGTCTTTTTCTGACTGAGCACTCCGCCCTAAGACCTGGCTGTGTTCATAACCATTATAGCAGGAGCCTAGCTGCCCATACATGGAGGTTTGTAGTCCAAATAGTGGCATTTTGCCCAGATAAGGATGTTTTTAACCTAGATAGTGGCATTTTAAGTTAGGTTCCCAGATTACAGAGATACACCTTGCCGTTGGTCTCCGGGCTTACATGCATTGGCCAATACATAAACTAAATATCTCTCTTTTGCAGTAATGCAGTGCCATATTTTCCCTTGTACATTTTTGGCTTTTTTAGTGTGCGACTGTATGCATTTATAGTTACTATGTTTTTTCAGTTAGCACCTGTTCACATTTGTTGGATGTGCGGGTCAGTTTTTTGATATTTTTGTATGCTAGCCGGGTACAGCAGGCAGGTACGGGCTGCCCCCAACCCCCAGACGTCTATTTGTACCCGGCTGGGAACCAAAAATATAGAGAAGCCCTTTTTTTTTAATTATTTCATGAATTTCATGAAATAATTAAAAAAAAAAAAATAACGTGAGCTTCGCCTAATTTTTGTGTCCAGCCGGGTACAACTAGGCAGCTGGGGATTGGAATCCACAGTGCAGGGTGCCCATGCTTTCTGGCCACCCCCACTGAGAATTGCAGTCCGCAGCCACCACAGAAAATGGCGCTTTCATAGAAGCGCCATCTTCTGGCGCTGTATCCAACTATTCCAGCTGCCCTGATGCCGGGTGGCTCACTGGGTAATAATGGGGTTAGGGCTAGCTGTATATTATCAGCTGTCCCTAAGCCCGAAATTCATGGTGTCACGCCAATATTAGACATGGCCACCATGAATTTCTAGTAAAGATAAAAAAAACACAACACACAGAAAAATATTGTTATTAGAAATAAAACACAACACAATTAGTGACGCCATCTTTATTGAAATAAAGAACCCCCCCTCCGCAGTAATCCTGGGTCAAGGGTCCCGCGCCGTCCAATCCGGATCCAATATCATCTGATCGGTTTGCTGGAAGGCAAAGCGATCGGATGATGTGTCAGGATTAACTGCCTGAATCACATCACACATCAGCTGATTGTATAAACGGCTTTTATACAATCAGCAGATGCATCGGTGCAAAAAAAACCCAAACTCACTTATGTGCTGATTACCGGCAGCTCCTAGAGAGAGTCTGATCCCGACCGATCGCTGCAGCAGCTGCCGGTAATCAGGGATGAAGTCTCCTGATGCATCCGCTGATAGGTTAAACCGGCCTGCCGCTGGCGTCACCCCAAGACTTACGATCAGCTGATACGTCAGGTGACTGCGTCAGGTGACTGCATCAGGTGATCCATCGCCAGGTCATGCATCCTGCAGGCATACGTACCCGGGGAGACTGCACACACCCGGAGCGGCGGAGGAGCTGGGAGCGGGCATGGCACAGGGAGTCTGCAGACAGGTGAGTATGACTTTTTTTTTCTACTGTTCACTTTTGATTTCACAGCCGCTTCCACCTCCTGCCCGTACATGACGCCGCATGGCAGCATACATGGACTGGAGGTGGAAGCGGCGGTGACGGTACCGGGAGGATTCACGCTTCTGTGTTTACTGACAGAAGGAATCCTCTTTCTGTACATGTCACTTTACTACCCACCTCCTGCGTTTATAGCTGCGTTTTTGGTCTTAGAAACGCACCAAAAGGCACCTATTTGCATTTCTCATTGCGTCTTTCAACATCCCATTGCACTCAATGGATGAAAAGCGCTGTGAAAAACGCGGGAATAATTGACATGCTGCGTTTTTGTGGCACCACAAAAACGCAGCTGAAAAAAAACGCTGTGTGCAGACAGCAAAATTGAAAACTCATAGACTTTGCTGGGGAAGCAAAGTCATGCAGTTTTCTGAGCAAAAACGCACCCGAAAACTGCGCAAAAACGCCGTGAAAAACGCACTGTGTGAACTTACCCTAAAGATCCTTTATGATATGCTAATGAGCGGAGGGACTAGTCGTAAAGGCATTAGTTCCTGCACTTATTCCACCTTCTTAGCATGTTATCATGCCTACAGGTGCGTGCTAACATGCTATTCAATGTAGCATCATTAGCGGTGACGCGCGTGCCTATATTCGCTGTCACTGCTGATCAGAAGTCCGGTACTTCCAGTCATGCGCTCTAGACCTCTCTGAAGCTGGGACGCATACACCCAGCTTCATACTGCGCATGACCGGAAGTTCCAGGACTTCTGATCAGTGGCAGTCTGCTGTGATGCCATGTCCTGCAATCTGGCACTCCAGATATCTGGCAGCCGGTTAACTGGTGATCGCACTTGGTACCTTGGGAACCTGCTGCCCTCAGTGTGTCCCAGGAGCTGCACTGATCATTTGCGTTTTCCATCACTGCAACTTCTAGATGTAGCAGAGACAGATAATCGGGGGATGTCATGTTAGGACATAGGTTGAGCTTGATGAACTTGTGTTATCTTTCATCATCGAAACAATGGAAAATCTGCACCATCTCTGTATTAAAATACCCTAAATCTGCTGTAAAAAATTTGTGCCAACTAAAATCATGAGAAACTATAATTTTATGTATTCTGGATGCTATCTTATATAAACATATTTATTCTCATAGATTTTAGAATAAAGTTGATCTGACTGAATTACCAATGTGCTACATTACATTATTTACTCTGCATGGACAATTAATCTTCTCAGAATGCTGAATTTCAGAACATCTCATCTTTACTAGATGCCTATTTCTTGTGCAAAGCCACAAAGTACACCATAGACATAACCCCTGCCGAGCAGCGTTTCTGCTTTAATGATAAAACGTCTTAAAACAGTGGGGTGATTGCACATGCTGATCAAAATCATGTGTTTGTTGAGCAGGTGGTTGTATAATTGATGGGAATGCATGTCATTATTGTATTAATTATCTGGTGGAGTGTGAAGAAAAGAGCTTACTATATTAAGTCTTAACGCCATGCAATTTTCTGGTAAGAAGTGTTACAAATAAATTACACAAGATTTGCAATACGGTTGCTCACAGAATTAAGGAATTATGCAATCATTTTTAATTCAACCTTTAAACTTTTGTTACTTGAGTGCCATTCAAATGCATGTTATGGTAATGAGTGGCAATGAGCCATGTGAAGGCTAGTCAAGTTTGGCCATGTACTCATCTCATAGCCAAAGATTTCCCTTTGCTACACAACACAATATAAATGAAGCTGGTTGCATTGCAACCCTCAATCTTATGCGACTATTGAGATTTTTTGCGACTTGCATGTTGGACTCAACAACAAAAAGTTGTTGACTACGAGACCACATTTACTTATGATATGCTATTATTCAGCAGTGCCACACGAGGTGAAAGAACCTGTCCAGAGACATCAAGGAGCTCAGGGTTGCTTAAGGTAAGTGTCAGGGGTTGTTCCTCCCTATCCTTCCCTAGTGGCAGTGTATCCCTTCTCCCATCTGACCTTGCGCCAACAAGCCACTTTGGTGGAACAGAACACCCCGGATCTTCCCTGGAGCGGTGCCTGGTGGTTATCATCAGACAAGTTCATCCTCACCATCAGGGGCTCTGGTGAAGACAGGGTAGGCACTTAGTCACAGCATTCTCAGGATAAGCCTGGTTCTGGGAGCAGTGGGTCTATGTCCCTCTCTCCCCTCCATCTTGTAGTGTGGCACTACCCATAAACACAAAATAAAAATAAGTGATGGTCTGTGTTGTCTGAAAGAGAAATAGTCTTTGTTGTCCACAGCAACCAATCAGAGCTTAGATTTCATTTTTTAAAAAGCACTAGTGAACTGAAAGCTGTGCTGTGATTGGTTGTTATGGCCAACAAAAAGCTAGGAGAGCACATATAGGGAAAATATATCTAAATGTACCTAAAACATACAAAGCTATTCAACAGATGATTATAAACCTATACACACAGTGGTGAGGACAAAGAGAATTACATTTATTGACATAACTAATAATTAATGTTAATAATAATAAGTAGCATAACCATGTCTACTCCTGTCAGCGCGGCCCCTGTTACAAATAGCAGATTCCACCGCAGTAACGCTATGTGCGCACATTGCGTTTTTCAATGCGTTTCCACAACGTTTTGAACTGCAGCGTTTTAATGCCAAAATGCATGCGTTTTGATTTCCAAGCAAAGTCTATGGGCAATAGGGCTTTCTTTTGCGCACAATGCTGTTAAGAACGCAGCGTTTCAGTTGCAGAAAATTTGGCAAAAACTCAGCATTTAAAGAAGCAACATGTCAACTGTTTTTGCCTTTTTGGCAGCGTTTTGCTAATTTAAGAGTCAATGTGAACTTTCAAAACGCATCCTAAATCAAAATCCCAGCGTTTAACATGCTTTTTTGACAAAATAAACGCATGAATTTTTGACTTTATAATAAGGGCATGATATGTCCCTTTACACACATGTGGCGCCCTGGACAAGCCAGGTCGTCACAGGTACTACACCAACACACCCTACACCCCGGTTAGGCACACCGAAGCCAAACATAAAATCCTTGTTGCCTTCCTCCAGGGGCTGATGTCCACACCAGGGGGTGGGCCAGGCGGTTGGTCCCGCCCACCGAGGAGTTCACAGTCCTGGAGGCGGGAAAAGTAGAGGGTTTAGTTTTGGAGAGAAGTGGTAGAGGAGCAGACTGACCGTGTCCGGGTGTGTGGCCCAGGCACTCAGCAAGGTTGGCAGACGGTGGTGACCGTCTGCAGGAGAGGCTAATTGGAGCAAATCATATGGACCGTGGACGGGCGGTGGCCCGGCGGTACCGGATCGGGGAGTAAAGAGAAGCCAGCACCATCCGGCAGGGCCTACGGACCCCAACCAGGCTAGGAGTCACCGTAAAACCGGTCAAATCTGTTAGCGAAGGGAACCTCCGGCGTTTCCCAGCAGCCAAGACCCGAATGAAGGCAACAGCTCACACCGTAGAGGGAAACAGAGTCACCGCCAAGGCTACAGTTCCCAGGGCCAGAGCCTGCGGGCAAAAGGGGCTCCCTCAGCATCCATCCAAGCTGGGGAGCGGGTTACCGGTGGGAATCCATTGGAATCATAACACAACACAGGTGCAGGGAAAGGCAGTCACCATCAACCTGCCGGGAGGAGAACAACCGCAGCCACCTGTGGGACCCATCCATCCAGCCATTTGTTTGACCAGAGACTCTGTGTGGATTACTGGCTGAGTGAGTACCACAGCGCTGCCCCCGCGACCCTGCACCTCACCAGGCCCCGTAACCCGCCTGCATCCCCAAACCCTCACCGGGCCCCGGGACAACCAACCCCCTACACATGGAGGGGAGAACCAACATCCAAGCTGCTCCCTGTCATCGCTCCCGGGATCCCCGTGCAGAGCAGCGGTGGTGTCCCAACGCCGTGGGTGGCGTCACGGACAATAAATCCCCCAAATCATTCCCCTTTTCACTCACGGGCGAGGAGCGCCGCTCGAGTCCCCGGGATCCGGCCCACCGCTCGAGCCACCACCGAGCAGCAGCAGCCGAACCCGAGCAGTGGGTGAGCGCAGCATCCCCTCCTCCGCCCGCGACACACACACATAGTCCGACAATTAAATTAATGAAAAACCATAATTTAATGTTATTTTATGCATAAATATTCTAAAACCGTTATAATTTTAATAAAATTAGCTATTTTGTGCATGATTTTAATCATATTTGTTATAATTTTTTCCCGTTTTTTCCATAGTGTTTGAATATTTAAACTTTATATAGCATTGTATTTGTATTCAAAACGCATCTGACTTTAAGCAATTAAAAAAGCATGTAAAATGCGGTAAAAACGCAGCTAAATGCGGTAAAAATGCAAGCGTGTTTTTAGCATCTTTGTGGTCAAAACCAAATTTGACAAAGACAATTTCTGCCAGATGATGCTTTTAGAACTGCAAGAAACTCAACGCAAAGTGCGCACATGACCTTATAGGAGTATCTAATGTCAAGTGTGCACAAGAGGGTGCAGGGAGACAGGAAAAGAAGCAGGGTGCTAATGGGAAATGTAGTTTACATTGGTCACATGGTCATCACCAAAGGATTGCCCAGAAACAGTTCGGAAGAAGTGCAGCCAGAAAGAGGAGTAAGAGAATAACCAATATATGTCTATGATGTCATCGCTGGGTGACTATTTGGCTACAGGGAGTTTAATATAATAATAACAGATTCTGGGAAACCTCTTTATTGTGTGAAGCTATAACAGGGCTGCTGTGGTGGTCTATCTCCTAGACTTCCAGATGCTTCCAGTTTCATAGTAAATATTTCCAAGATAGAATCCATACAGATCCATCTGAAATAAAATCATGCCACTTTTTGGTAAACGCTCTGTGTATTGCTATGTCTTCCCCTAGAAGCATTGCTTTTTATTGGGTAGAAAATATCCCTGTACATATGGAGTTACGCTATGTCTTCGCAACAGTATGTAGAAACTGTATGGCTATATGCTAAAGAAGCTGTATAGCTGTAAATGCTTCAAGTACAGGCTCTGCCGTACAGATCCCATGCATAGGGTGCTGACACTGTTTTTTGTTTTTTTTATTAGGGTCCTGCATTGATTAAACTAGGATTGTCCACTAGTGGACACCCTTTAACAGAAATATATCAATTTTTGTATCAGCAAATTACTGGATTTTGATATATTCTTTTGAAGTGGCCATCTGGGATTCAGATATTGAAAATCAATTTATAACATGGGCCATCAATATGAGCTCGTTGGTGGTCTCATGCACCCACTTTGATCTGCTGATATCACTACTAGAGTTGAGTGCGGTTCGCGGTTCGAGGTTCTCCAGTTCTAGGCTCGAGTGATTTTGAGGGCTGTTCGAGATCGAACTAGAACTCGAGCTTTTTGCATAGTTCTAGATACGTTCGAGAACGGTTCTAGCAGCAAAAAGCAGGGCTTTTTACAGCTACAGCGTGCAGGAGCCATCGCTGGCAGCCTGCCAGAAGCTGGTAACCAAGATAAACATCGGGTATCCAACCAAAGCACTTTGGTTAGTAACCCGATGTTTATCCTAGTTACGTGCAGGAAGCCCACACTTCCCCGCTCAGCTCGCTCCGCCCCCTCCTGCCCACGGCATGTACACATACACACATACACACACACACACACACACACACACATGGTCCCGCTCGGCTTACCTGCGGTGATGAAGTTCCGCCATCCCGACCTCAGCGCTGTCACTGTCCTCCATGGCTGCCGCTTGTCACATCACCTTCTCTCGCTTCCAACCCGAGACTGACTAGCGGTGACGTCACGGGCCTCTCGCGATACTTGGTGTGAAGGCGCCAGTCATTGAACTCAGTGACAGGGGCTGTCAGTGTGCTGGAGATCAGCGCAGGTAATGTACCTCGCTGACAGCAGCACTTGTCATCCCCTGCAGTGACCTGGGCTGACCCATTGATGTTAGCTCAGGTCACTGCACTGCTCTCCCAGCCAATGGGGAACATCCTGCTCTTCATTGACTGGGACAGTGTGGATCGTCATGGCAACCCCTTGGATTACACCAGACCTGGATTTGTTTTTCTTTCTAATAAATTGTTTAAAGAGGGAATGTTTTGGGGAGTGTTTTTTTCAAATAAAAATGTGTTTGTCGTCTATTTTTTTTTATTACTGACTGGGTTGGTGATGTCGGGTATCTGATAGACGCCTGACCTCACCAACCCCAGGGCTTGATGCCAGGTGATATTACACATCTGGTATTAACCCCATATATTACCCCGTTTGCCACAGCACCAGGGCGCGGGATGAGCTGGGGCGAAGCACCAGGATTGGCGCATCTAATAGATGCGCCACTTCTGGGGCGGCTGCGGCCTGCTATTTTTAGGCTGGGGAGAGTCCAATAACCATGGACCTCCCTAGTCTGAGAATATCAGACCCCAGCTGTCTGCTTTACCTTGGCTGGTGATCCAATTTTGGGGGGACCCCTACGTGTTTTTTTTTTTAATTATTTATTTAATTTAAAATAACAGCGTGGGGTGCCCTCAGTTTTGGATTACCAGCCAAGGTGAGGTTGCCAGCTGTGGTCTGCAGGCTGCAGCCGTCTGCTTTACCCTAGCTGGCTACAAAAATAGGGGGAACCCTACGTCATTTTTTTTTTTTCATTTTTTTGGCTAAATACAAAGCTAAGCACCCCTTAGTGCCACATGAAAGGCACCAAAGGGTGCAAAATTACAAAATGAAGGAGAGTGGGACATTATGTGTCTTTCTGCCATTATAATGACAGAAAAGACTGATATGAAGTGCACAAGCACAAGAAAATCACCAGAGCGCTCTACGCTGTGAAAAGCAGTAGAAAATGGCACTGGAGTGAACATGTGACCGCCTCATGTAGGATGAAGCTATGGATCCTGGGTAAATTTATGCATTTACCCTCATTCAGTTTTTTTGCAGTACACAAAAAAAACGGAAGGCACACGGATGACAAACAGATGACATACGGACCGTCTACGGAACGGAAACGGATGCCACACGGATGCACCCGTGAAAAAAAACGGACTGTTTTTTGCAGACCACAAAAATGGATCGGTTGTGTTAATGTAGCCTTATTCTGATCTGCCGTTTATAAACAGCAGGCAGAAATAAGTGAATAACGCCCCTCAGCGTCAGAAAATCTCCGGGATTTCAGGGCTAGCTGAGACCCTGGAGATCATGATTCAGGACGGTTTTTCCGGTCCCCGCTCACGTGATCACAGGTATACACCGTACACCGATGATCACGTTACAGTAAATGACAGCGCAGGTAAAAAATTATTTATCTCCCATCTGGCATGAACAAACACTTCTCCACTTCTTCTCCACTTCTTCTCCACTTCTCCACTTCTTCTCCACTTTTTCTCCACTTTTTCTACATTTTTTCTCCACTTTTTCTCCACTTTTTCTCCATTTTTTCTCCACTTTTTCTCCACTTTTTCTCCATTTTTTCTCAACTTTTTCTCCATTTTTTCTCCACTTTTTCTCCATTTTTTCTCCACTTTTTCTCCACTTTTTCTCCACTTTCTCTCCACTTTTTCTCCACTTTTTCTCCATTTTTTCTCCACTTTTTCTCCACTTTTTCTCCACTTTTTCTCCACTTTTTCTCCACTTTTTCTCCATTTTTTCTCCACTTTTTCTCCACTTTTTCTCCATTTTTTCTCCACTTTTTCTCCACTTTTTCTCCACTTTTTCTCCACTTTTTCTCCATTTTTTCTCCATTTTTTCTCCATTTTTTCTCCACTTTTTCTCCACTTCTCCACTTTTTCTCCGTTCTTTTTCTATGGTCGGTCTACCCATTAGCTCTGCCATGCATAGTGTAGCTCTACACCTACTGCACATGTTACTTTATGATTGACATCTCTTTCGTACCAGAGCTGTCTAAGCCTACTCTGACCCCATATTTGTCATTACTATATTGTCCTTGTACTGTATTATGACATTTGTATCATGTGTTTCATTTCTTGCTGTGTTGCAATTTTTTTTGCTGCATCCCAATTGTACCTCTACATTGTTCGAGTTTATGTTATTGTTCTCTCACTCTTATGTGATACTGATTATTGTCATTTTTCATGATTACATGCAGATAAGTCCAATCTGACGAAGGCTCAGGCCGAAACGTCATTTGTAACTTGTTTTGGACAAAAACATATATGCTTATGAAAAAAAATTTTTTTCTTAATACGGACCAATAAAGAGTGATTTTGCATTACTATCCGTTGTGACTTACTGACTTAGTCTGGGAGATTTAGAGTGCCGAGGTTACTCACTAATTTTATCTATTATTACCTCTGAGCACCTATATACCAGTGAGCAGAGCTTCCTCTACAGTAGTTCTCCTGATTAGGCATGCCCTTACCTCATGAGCAGGGCATTGCAGCTTTGGTAGCAACCATTACGACATGGACTCTGCTGCTGTGGACCCGGGGAGAGTGAGTGCAGATTCATTGCACCCACACTCCTCACATGAAGGGTCCGCACTCCTAGAAAATGGGGGATACGTTCCCTGAGTGTCTCCCCCCCATATTCTAGACGGTCCAGAGTCGTCGTGGGACCCCTTTATTTTTTTTCTTACAATAAATTGGTGAAAGAGGAAATGTTTTGGGGACTGTTTTTTCAAATAAATTTCTTTTGTCGATTTTTTGTTTTTGTTAGTACTGACAGTTTATGATATTGGGTATCTAATAGACACCATGACATCACAAACTGCTGGGCTTGATCTCAGGTGACTTTACAGCTAGTATCAACCCGATTTATTACCCCGTTTGCCACTGCACCAGGGCACGGGGTGAAGCGCCAGGATTGGCGTATTTAGTGGATGCGCCACGTCTGGGGTGCCTGCGGCCTGCTATTTTTAGGCTGTGAAGGCCCAATAACTATGGACCTTCCCACCCTGAGAATACCAGACCACAGCTGTCCGCTTTACCTTGGCTGGTGATCCAATTTGGGGGGGACCCTACTTTTTTTGTGTAATTATTAATATTTATAAAATAATTATAAAAAAAGAGCCTGGGGGGACCTCCACATTGGATCCCCAACCACGGTAAAGCTGTCAGCTGTGGTTTTCAGGCTACAGACGTCTGCTTTACCCTAGCTGGCTATCAAAAATGGGGGGACCCAACGTCATTTTTTTTTTAACTATTTTTTAAATAGAAAAAATTAATGGACTTCCCTGTATTTTGATTGCCAACCAAGGTAACGACAGGCAGATGGGGGTGGCAACCCATAGCTGTCTGCTTTATCTGCGCTGAGAATCAAAAATACCGCGGAGCGCTATGTCATTTTTTTAAAGATTTATTTTTACAGCACTGCGATGTCCAGCAATCAAAATACAGGGAAGCCCATTTTGTTTTTAGTTATTTAAATAAATAATTAAAAAAAATATATATGGGCTCCCGCTGCATTTTTTTTATTGCTAGCTAAGGGTAATCCAAGCAGCTCCTGGCTGCTAACCCCCACTGCTTGGTGTTACCTTCACTGGCAATGGAAAATCCAGGGAAGCATTTTTTAATTTTTTGGCCAAAAAACTACAAAAAAAGGACGTGAGCTTCGCCATATTTTTGTATGCTAGCCAGGTATAGCAGGCTGGAAGAGTTGGATACAGCGCCAGAAGATGGCGCTTCTATGAAAGTGCCATTTTCTGAGGCGGCTGCAGACTGCAATTCGCAGCAGTGGGGCCCAGAAAGCTCAGGCCAACCTGTGCTGCGTATTCCAATCCCCAGCTGCCTAGATGTACCTGGCTGGACACAAAAATGGAGCGAAGCCTACGTCATTTGTTTTCTAATTATTTCATGAAATTCATGAAATAATAAAAAAAGGGCTTCCCTTTATTTTTGGTTCCCAGCCGGGTACAAATAGGCAACTGGGGGTTGGGGGCAGCCGTACCTGCCTGCTGTACCTGGCTAGCATACAAAAATATGGCGAAGCCCACATAATTTATTCAGCAAAAAACTTCTGCTTACAGTCCTGGATGGAGTATGCTGAGTATGCTGAGCCTTGTAGTTCTGCAGCTGCTGTGTGTCTGTATGGAGAAGAGCAGACAGCAGCTGCAGAACTACAAGGCTCAGTATACTCCATCCAGGACTGTATGCAGAAGTTTTTTGCCCACCAAAAAAATGACGTGGGCTTCGCCATACTTTTGTATGCTAGCCAGGTACAGCATGCAGCCACGGGCTGCCTCCAACCCCCAGTTGCCTATTTGTACCCGGCTGGGAACCAAAAATATAGGGAAGCCCTTTTTTTTAATTATTTCACTTATTTCATGAAATAATTAAAAAACAAATGACGTGGGCTTCGCCCCATTTTTGTGTCTAGCCGGGTACAACTAGGCAGCTGGGGATTGGAATCCGCAGCACAGGTTAGCCCGAGGTTTCTGGGCGCCTCTGCTGCGAATTTCAGTCCGCAGCCGTCCCAGAAAATGGCGCTCTCATAGAAGCGCCATCATCTGGCGCTGTATCCAACTCTTCCAACAGCCCTGGAGCCGGGTGGCTTGTTGAGTAATCATGAGTTAATACTGGCTTTGTTTTTCTAGCCAGTATTAAGCCAGAGATTCTTAATGTCAGGCACGTTTGACCCGGCCATTAAGAATCTCCAATAAAGGGTTAAAAAAAAGACACCACACAGAGAAAAAATACTTTAATAGAATTAAATACACAGACACATTAGATACTCCATCTTTATTACCCCCTGTCAGCCCAATAAATCCGCAATAAACCAGCGCTGATAAGAGGTTTTTAATAGAGGATTAAATTATAAGCAGCAATTTCAGCGTTCCAAGTGCCTTTAAATGAATTTGAAGAAACTGCACTTCAGGATTGTAGTGAGGATTGTAGTGAGGATGAGGTGCCCCAGCCCATTACTTGATGGGCTGGGGCACCTCATCCTCACTACAATCCTCACTAGTGTAGTAGTAGTGACGATTGTAGTGAGGATGAGGTGCACCAGCCCATCACTTGATGGGCTGGGGCACCTCATCCTCACTACAATCCTCACTACAATCGGGAAGCAGCGTGCAGCCTTCACTCCGTGAGTGATCAGTGCCGCTAGCGGTAACAGTGGTAACGCTGACAGACGTGTTACTATAGCAACGGTGCTCCCGGAGCCGTGGTTAGCGGTGACGTCACCGCTAACTGCGTTGCTATGGCAACGGTGATCTCTGTTAATGACCGGCTGTGTCAGCTGGTCCCTAACGGAACGGGGAGTCGACCGTGTGCTAGAGCATATCGCCGGTACACGGCGATACACAAATGTGCACCGTGTACCGGAGAGATGCACTCGCAGGTCCTACATGACGTGTCATAGTCATGTGACCAGTCTGTAGCCAATGAGATAATAGCCACGGCTATTTTGACATCACGATAGGTCCTGCTTCTCTGCTGGCAGTGCCGGTCACCGGGAGGATTCAGCGATCATCGGATGGAATAGCGGCAGGAGACAGAGTGCAGGAGGGATCGCGGGGACCGGTAAGTGTTATGGCAATGTTTATTAACTGTTTGTGTACATTTATCATGCATTTTTATGTGTTTGTGATTGCCTCCCATTATAGCCTATTGGTTCGAGTTCGGTTCGTCGAACGTTCGACGAACCGAACTCGAACGGGACCCCCGTTCGGCGAACCGACCTCGAGCCGAACCGCGACCGGTTCGCTCATCTCTGATCACTACTGGCACCGGCCAGTCATGGTCAATATGCAGAGTAGACCCAGTCTATAAATTGTTTAGTGGTCACTGTGAAGCGCTGCAGTTTATCTTTATGCCCAGTACTCAGTGAACTATCCATATTGATGACCTATCAATATGAGATTGAATGTCGGGTGTCAGACCGCTTCTGATCTCATATTGATATGCTATCCACTGGAATAAAGGAGCATAGTTCAACAATATTAGATTAGAACAGAGGGTGTCAGACCTCTGCAGATCTGAAATTGACGACCTCTCCTTCTGTAAACACGAAATAAAAAAAATTGGGTGGAAATTAAATTGGTTGTGTACTTTCATTTTTTTGTTTTCCATATGTTTATTGTACTGTATGTAAAAATAATTAATTTTACTTACCCTCTGTAAAAGTAGAAAAGACGCTCACCAAAGTCCTAAAGAACATGGAGTGAGCCAAGCAAGGAAATTACGGTAATCCCGGGCCCGATCCTGGATGATGATAGTGGCAAAAGGAAAACAAAGTCTTTTATCGAGCTCCCGCATGTATATATTCAAGTCAAGGACTTCTTAACAACATGAATTTTATTAGATATAAAGCATATCTTAAAAATAGTACAGGACTACGGGTTTTGAGTGCAAAAAACACTCTTAATTGTAGCAATGAGTATGAATGTATACAAAGCTTTTATAGCCATAGATTTTAGGCTGGATTCCACTTGATAATCATTACCATATCATTAATTTCACCTGACTTTTCTAACTACTCGGTTTAACCCTTCCTACCACTGCTGACTGACAGATATTGAAATATGCTAGTATATCACAAAAAAAATCTATAATTAATGCGTCAAAATTAATAATACATTGATATTAATAAGAAGATGTTATCACATATGTTATGATTTTAAATTATGCTTTATAGCTAATAACATTCATGCTTTTAAGATGTCCTTTGACTTGAATATATAGATGCGAGAGCTGAATAAAAGACTTAGTTTCCCTTTCACTTAAGGCTACTTTACACACTGCGATATCGGTCCCGATATCGCTAGTGTGGGTATCCGCCCCCATCTGTTGCGCGACACGGGCATATCGCTGCCCGTGCCGCACAACATCGCCCAGAGCCGTCACACATACTTACCTGTCCGGCGACGTCGCTGTGACCGGCGAACCGCCTCCTTTCTAAGGGGGCGGTCCGTGCGGCGTCACAGCGACGTCACTGAAACGTCACTGAACCGCCGCCCAATCGCAGCGGAGGGGCGGAGATGAGCGGGACGTAACATCCCGCCCACCTCCTTCCTTCCGCATAGCGGCCGGGAGGCAGGTAGGGAGAGTTTCCTTGCTCCTGCGGCGTCACACGCAGCGATGTGTGCTGCAGCAGGAACGACGAACAACCTCGTTACTGCTGAAGTAACGATAATTGAGAATGGACCCCCGTGTCGCCGATTAGCGATTTTGCACTGTTTTGCAACGATGCAAAATCGCTTATCGGTGTCACACGCAACGGCATCGCTAATGCGGCCGGATGTGCGTCACAAAATCCGTGACCCCAACGACTCCGCATTAGCGATGTCGCAGCGTGTAAAGCCCGCTTTAGCCTCTGCCATTACATCATTGCTTTACCTCTACTGCCCCAGTCTTTGATGATTTACAGTTAGGTCCAGAAATATTTGGACAGTGACACAATTTTCGCGAGTTGGGCTCTGCATGCCACCACATTGAATTTGAAATAAAACCTCTACAACAGAATTCAAGTGCAGATTGTAACGTTTAATTTGAAGGTTTGAACAAAAATATCTGATAGAAATTGTAGGAGTTGTACACATTTCTTTACAAACACTCCACATTTTAGGAGGTCAAAAGTAATTGGACAAATAAACCAAACCCAAACAAAATATTTTTATTTTCAATATTTTGTTGCGAATCCTTTGGAGGCAATCACTGCCTTAAGTCTGGAACCCATGGACATCACCAAACGCTGTGTTTCCTCCTTCTTAATGCTTTGCCAGGCCTTTACAGCCGCAGACTTCAGGTCTTGCTTGTTTGTGGGTCTTTCCGTCTTAAGTCTGGATTTGAGCAAGTGAAATGCATGCTCAATTGGGTTAAGATCTGGTGATTGACTTGGCCATTGCAGAATGTTCCACTTTTTTGCACTCATGAACTCCTGGGTAGCTTTGGCTGTATGCTTGGGGTCATTGTCCATCTGTACTATGAAGCGCCGTCCGATCAACTTTGCGGCATTTGTCTGAATCTGGGCTGAAAGTATATCCCGGTACACTTCAGAATTCATCCGGCTACTCTTGTCTGCTGTTATGTCATCAATAAACACAAGTGACCCAGTGCCATTGAAAGCCATGCATGCCCATGCCATCACGTTGCCTCCACCATGTTTTACAGAGGATGTGGTGTGCCTTGGATCATGTGCCGTTCCCTTTCTTCTCCAAACTTTTTTCTTCCCATCATTCTGGTACAGGTTGATCTTTGTCTCATCTGTCCATAGAATACTTTTCCAGAACTGAGCTGGCTTCATGAGGTGTTTTTCAGCAAATTTAACTCTGGCTTGTCTATTTTTGGAATTGATGAATGGTTTGCATCTAGATGTGAACCCTTTGTATTTACTTTCATGGAATCTTCTCTTTACTGTTGACTTAGAGACAGATACACCTACTTCACTGAGAGTGTTCTGGACTTCAGTTGATGTTGTGAACGGGTTCTTCTTCACCAAAGAAAGTATGCGGCGATCATCCACCACTGTTGTCATCCGTGGACGCCCAGGCCTTTTTGAGTTCCCAAGCTCACCAGTCAATTCCTTTTTTCTCAGAATGTACCCGACTGTTGATTTTGCTACTCCAAGCATGTCTGCTATCTCTCTGATGGATTTTTTCTTTTTTTTAAGCCTCAGGATGTTCTGCTTCACCTCAATTGAGAGTTCCTTAGACAGCTTCCAAATGCAAAACCACACACCTGTAATCAACTAATCAACCCCAGACCTTTTAACCACTTCATTGATTACAGGTTAACGAGGGAGACGCCTTCAGAGTTAATTGCAGCCCTTAGAGTCCCTTTTCCAATTACTTTTGGTCCCTTGAAAAAGAGGAGGCTATGCATTACAGAGCTATGATTCCTAAACCCTTTCTCCGATTTGGATGTGAAAACTCTCATATTGCAGCTGGGAGTGTGCACTTTCAGTCCATATTATATATATAATTGTATTTCTGAACATGTTTTTGTAAACAGCTAAAATAACAAAACTTGTGTCACTGTCCAAATATTTCTGGACCTAACTGTAGCTTCAGTGGTGATGTCACAGCATCATGTCACTGCTCAGTGGAGATACTAATGTTGACAGCAAAAGACCGCTAAGTGAAATGTTTGGTCACATTGGGACACACCTGTTGCAGCCATATAAACAACGAATGTATTTTTACATACTGGAATCCAATGGAATTAAATAATTAAAGATGGACAGCACCTTTGTTCTTGTCAGTGTTTTTACAGCAACAATACAACAGGTGACAATCTTCTGAAATTTGTTTTAGTTTTATTTCTACTCTTGGTGGCAGATGCTGGGGTAAGAAGAATAGGACTGTGGGATTTTATGCTGTATGGACATCTTAAGGTGTGTGGTTGAAGGAAGGCACGGACGCCGGACCATATGTGCTCCACGCTCCTTCGCCAAGGAGCCCCCATGTGCATGTGTGCCGCCCCGTGGCCCCGTTACCTTCACGTCATCTCAGGGTCTTCAGGGACTGCACGTCCTGGATCCTTCTGGTCACAGGTAGGTTGACTCCTATGGGATTCGTGACGTCACTCTCAGTATTGCGGTCAGGGCGACCGCCACTGCAGTTTAAGGGGCACCTGGGGCTGATGTTGGGTGCAGTTAGATGTGGTGGCCTCCTGAGAGTGAGGCTGGCCCCAAAGCCCGGTGTAGGTGGGTGGTACCACAGGTCGCAGAAGAACTCACACGCACAGCAGGAATGTCTTTCAGGGTTTTTACTCACTTCAGGTGGCAGGGGTGAGTAACCCAGGCGATGCTGTGATGCTCCAAGTAGGGAACCAGGCTCCTTCAGGCTGACTTAGGGGGTGGCTACTGACTCGCCTTCCTAGCCCTCTTGTTTTTGTGGTGACCCAGACTTGAAGTCCTACGGGGTCACCCAGGGAAGTTGCTTCCGCCTGTTCTCCCCTTTTCGGTCCGTTTGCTTGTAGCCTGGACCAGGTCACTCTGGCTGCATGCCTCTTGTCACCTATAGGCCCTCTCGTTGCTACGTGGCTGTGGACTCTGTGTTGGTGAAGTGAAGGGTATGAAGTGCCCTCACCAGCAGGTTGAGCAGGCCAACTGAATGGGCCCCTGCTCTGGGGACTTGTAACCCCATGCGGGCAGGGTCTACTGGCAGTCCCCGTACTCAGCCACCTCTCTGCACTCTGACCTCAGGTGGTTTTCGGGTGGCACTACCAGGTAGCCCTTTCTGCCTCACCAGCAACAACTGCACCTGGGGTGTCTGACTAGTGACAGCCTTCAGGTTTCCTCCTTATGACTGCTCTCTCTCCCTGAGCTTCACTAACTGACTCGGCTCACTACTCCCCCCCCTCTGTGCCTGCCTCTGCAACTTAGCAAGCAAACTCTCTACCACACCCCTTGAGTGGAGATGGAGGCCACGCCCCCTCCTGGATTCCCCAGAGGTCCCTTCAAAGGTCAATGTGGGAGACCTGGTTACTATGCGCCTGTGTGTCCACACCCCGGTCAGCCTTATGGATTGCCTGTGTTGTACTGCCCCCAGCATGGGTGCAGTACTCAGTGGCGCCTGACCAGGTCAGGGGCGCCACACATGCATGACATCGGGCAGTGGGTGTGACACTTCCGTGTCTCTTCAGGTCGCTGTTTATCGCCCTGCTGCTGGTACATGTCATAGACGAAGTAGTAAAACACTTTACACTAGCGTTTTCTTGCAAACCAAACTGTACAGTTTATTCTTCACACTGCTCTGACAGACATAGCTTCACTTCTCACTGTTCTGCTCTTTCTGTTATTGTGGTGCCACTCTCTCTTAACCTATCCACGCTATCATCTTGGATCTCATTCTCAAGCTGTCGGGCCTGTGTCTCTGTTCCCCATCTTCTATTCACCATCATCCACTTCTGGGCCCTGATAGCTGTCTAGTTGTACGAATTCCCTGAGCCCACCAGGGAGACTCCAGACCGCTTGAGGTTACATCAGGGTTCCATGATTGGCCCTGACACTGTAGCCACATCTTCTCTTACTCGAACCTTATTCAGTACTAGCACTCCAAGAGGACCACACCGCTAGGCAACCCACTTCCACCTTTCACTCCTCCCCCATTTAGTACAACTCTATCTTATAGAACATATAACCTATCGCTGCACCTGTCCAACCACTAGATGGTGCCATCCGCTAAACAATGCCAGCCGCTACATGGTTCTGGCTCTGCTACTGTGGGGCCCCGCATTACCTTCAGGTGCAGGCTGTCACAGGGTCTCCATGGGTTTGGAAATCTTCTGGTCACAGGTAGGTTAACTTCAATGGGGAATTCGTGATGCCACTCTCGGTATTTGCTGTCAGGGGTGACCGCCACTGCAGTTTAGGGAACGCTTGGGGCTGATGTTGGTTGCAGTCAGTTGTTGTGACCTCCCGAGAGTGAGGCTGGCCCCAGGGCCCGGTGTAGGTGAGTAATACCACAGGTCGCAGAAGACCTCACGCACAAACAGCAAAGTCTTTCAGGGTTTTTACTCACTTTAAGATGGCAGGGGTGAGTTAACCCGGGTGATGCCGTGATGCTCCAAGAGGGGAACCAGGCTCCTTCAGGCTGACTTAGGGGTGGCTGCTGACTCGCCTTCCTAGCCCTCTTGTTTTTGTGGTGACCCAGACTTGAAGTCCTACGGGGTCACCCAGTGAAGTTGCTTCCACCTGTTCTCCCCTTTTCAGCCCGTTTGTTTGCAGCCTGGACCAAGTAACTCCGGCTGCTAGCTTCTTGTCACTTATGGGCCCTCTCGTTGCTGCGTGACTCCGGACTCTGTGTAGGTTTGGTGAAGGACATGAAGTGCTCTCACCAGCAGGTTTGGCAGGCCAACTGAATGGGCCCCTGCTCTGGGGACCTGTAACCCCATGCGGGCCTGGTCCACCTGTCAGTCCCATTACTCAGCCACCTTTTAGCACTCTGGCCCTAGGTGGTTTTCAGGCGGCACTGCAGGGTGGCCTTTCTCCCCCGCCAGCAACCACTACACCTGCGGTGTCCGACTAGTGACAGCCTGCAGGTTCTCTCTCTGCGACTGCTCTCTCTCCCTGAGCTTCACTAACTGACTCGGCTCACTACTCCCTCCCCTCTGTGCCTGCCTCCGTAACTTAGCAACCAGCCTCTCTACCACACCCCTTGAGTGGAGATGGAGGCCACACCCCCTCCTGGATTCCTCAGGGGTCCCTTCAAAGGTAAGTGTGGGAGACCTGGTTACTATGTGCCTGTGTGTCCACACCCTGGTCAGCCTTCTGGATTACCTGTGTTGTACTGACCCAGCATGGGTGCAGTACTCAGTGGTGCCTGACCAGGTCAGGGGCGCCACACTACATTGAGGCCTATAGTTCACTAGCAGCAGTACATATCATATATATTTTAATATTCAACAACACCTACAATATGCTTAGTGTAAAACACATCTTTTACAGTCAGGAAAATGGCATAACAGTATGGGGACTAGACCACCTCTTAGATGGGCTTTTTAATCATTATCTGGGTCAAGAGATCAAGAACATGGCTGTATATACAAAGTATAATAGGACTGCCAAGTAAGTACATGAACCCTCTACTTTACCTAAAACGGTCCATAGACTGGAGGACTTTATCTGCCGATCATTGGCAGATGCAGCAGATTTTAGTAACATTTATTGAATTTATTTATTCGTATGAACATATACCTTACCATCATATAAAAATAAACACCAGTCAATAGACAATGATTGAAAAATATCAAAAGGATAAAAATCAAAGTCGAATATCAAGATTTTCTATATATGCAATAGCATTATCATTTACAATATAGAAATAATTCTTATCACCATGGTAGGATCTCAGGGGGCACTCCTCAACAATGTGCTGGATAGTTTGACAATCTGCTCCACAGTCACAGGTTGGAGAATTACATTTTCCCCACTTATACATAAAATCTGCACAGACGCCAAAGTTTGTTCTGATACAATTTAGAGTAAACCATGTTTCCCTTGGTAGATTGAAACCTGGTGGAGGGTTTTGTAAGTTAAGGAACAATTGGGGATTACCGTCTACTACACTGACCCAAAGTTCTCGCCATTTCTCCTCTAAGTTGAAGTCTTGTTCATGCAAGGTGATTGCAGTTCAGATGGGTGGGTGTCTTGATTTCAATCGTTGTATTATAACTAGAGTTGAGCGCGGTTCGTGGTTCGTGGTTCTCCAGTTCTAGGCTCGAGTGATTTTGGGGCATGTTCTAGATCGAACTAGAACTCGAGCTTTTTGCAAAAGCTCGATAGTTCTAGAAACGTTCGAGAACGGTTCTAGCAGCCAAAAAACAGCTAAATCTTAGCTTGGTTTCTGCTGTAATAGTGTAAGTCACTCTGTGAATCAAACTATTATCACATTTCAGTGTATAGTGTGCGTGAACAGCGCCTTCAGATCACTGCTGTTTCTATAATGGCGATCGCCATTTTTTTTCTTGTCTTCCTTCCCTAAGCGCGCGCGTCTTGTGGGGCTGGCCAGCATGTCAGCCAATCACAGACACACACACACCTAAGTGGACTTTGAGGCAGAGAAGCAACGGCATGTGTGATAGGATCTGCATGTCACATGTCCCTGCATTATAAAACCGGACATTTTCTTCACGATCGCCATTATCTGCCTTCTGCGTCTTTGGTGTCAGACATCACTGTCGCAGTTCCGTCCTTTGTCCTATCGCCGATACAGCTGTATGCGCTGCATACACAGCGTTAGACAGCTTAGGGAGAGCACATTCTAGCAGTCCTTTTAAGGGCTCGTACCGGCAGGGTCAGAGAGCCATAGGTGACAGGTCCTGCAAACAGCAACAGCGTCTGTGTAGCCCAGGTCAGGGATTTCCTCCCTGCATTTCACCATTAGGAGGGAATAGAAAGGCAGGCTTCCATTCCTCTACCCAGAGCACCACAATCCTGCCACTGTACCCTCTTGTCCTCTGCCCACTCCAACTCATTCTAACTAAGCCATTATACTAGCAAACACTCAGTGTACCTAGTGGCATCCTATACGTGGCTATTGGACTTTGCTATAGTCCCACTAGTGCCAAGACATTTGCAGAGCGCATCTGCCTGCGTTGCACACTCCAACTAATTATAACGAAGCCATTATACTAGCACACACTCAGTGTACCTAGTGGCATCCTATACGTGGCTATTGGACTTTGCTATAGTCCCACTAGGGCCAAGACATTTGCAGAGCACATCTGCCTGCATTGCACACTCCAAGTTTTTTAAACTAAGCAATTTTACTAGCAAACACTCAGTGTACCTAGTGGCATCCTATACGTGGCTATTGGACTTTGCTATAGTCCCACTAGTGCAAAGACATTAGCAGAGCACATCTGCCTGCATTGCACACTCCAAGTTTTTTAAACTCAGCCATTATACTAGCAAACACTCAGTGTACCTAGTGGCATCCTATACGTGGCTATTGGACTTTGCTATAGTCCCACTAGTGCCAAGACATTTGCAGAGTGCATCTGCCTGCGTTGCACACTCCAACAAATTATAACGAAGCCATTATACTAGCAAACACTCAGTGTACCTAGTGGCATCCTATACATGGCTATTGGACTTTGCTATAGTCCCACTAGTGCCAAGACATTTGCAGAGCGCATCTGCCTGCGTTGCACACTCCAACTAATTATAACGAAGCCATTATACTAGCACACACTCAGTGTACCTAGTGGCATCCTATACGTGGCTATTGGACTTTGCTATAGTCCCACTAGGGCCAAGACATTTGCAGAGCACATCTGCCTGCATTGCACACTCCAAGTTTTTTAAACTAAGCAATTTTACTAGCAAACACTCAGTGTACCTAGTGGCATCCTATACGTGGCTATTGGACTTTGCTATAGTCCCACTAGTGCAAAGACATTAGCAGAGCACATCTGCCTGCATTGCACACTCCAAGTTTTTTAAACTCAGCCATTATACTAGCAAACACTCAGTGTACCTAGTGGCATCCTATACGTGGCTATTGGACTTTGCTATAGTCCCACTAGTGCCAAGACATTTGCAGAGCGCATCTGCCTGCGTTGCACACTCCAACAAATTATAACGAAGCCATTATACTAGCAAACACTCAGTGTACCTAGTGGCATCCTATACGTGGCTATTGGACTTTGCTATAGTCCCACTAGTGCCAAGACATTTGCAGAGCGCATCTGCCTGCGTTGCACACTCCAACTAATTATAACGAAGCCATTATACTAGCAAACACTCAGTGTACCTAGTGGCATCCTATACGTGGCTATTGGACTTTGCTATAGTCCCACTAGTGCAAAGACATTAGCAGAGCACATCTGCCTGCATTGCACACTCCAAGTTTTTTAAACTCAGCCATTATACTAGCAAACACACAGTGTACCTAGTGGCATCCTATACGTGGCTATTGGACTTTGCTATAGTCCCACTAGTGCCAAGACATTTGCAGAGCGCATCTGCCTGCGTTGCACACTCCAACTAATTATAATGAAGCCATTATACTAGCAAACACTCAGTGTACCTAGTGGCATCCTATACGTGGCTATTGGACTTTGCTATAGTCCCACTAGTGCCAAGACATTTGCAGAGCACATCTGCCTGCGTTGCACACTCCAACTAATTATAACGAAGCCATTATACTAGCAAACACTCAGTGTACCTAGTGGCATCCTATACGTGGCTATTGGACTTTGCTATAGTCCCACTAGTGCCAAGACATTTGCAGCACGTCTGCCTGCGTTGCACACTCCAACGAATTATAACTAAGTTACATTGTCAGGGATATTTATTCTTTATTATTCTGCTGTTAATAAAGCTAGACCACCACTGCAATCTTCACCACCTCTCAATTTTTACTACCACATTTTCAGTCCACAATCTTGTCGCAATCAACATGAGTGGCAAAATGACAGATGCTGGTGGAAAGGGGAAGAGGCGTGGTGGAAAAGGCAAAAAATGTTTTGTCAGTGGGGAAGGTGGCAAAGCTCCATTATCATCTGCTGAAGATAGACCATCTACTAGCAAAAGTAAGATGTCTACTACTTATTGTGGACAATCCGATGTGCTCCCTTTTTTACGGACACGAACAAGAGGAACAAAGGTAGATGATGGGCAAAAAAGGAAAATGCTTGAATGGATCTCAAGTGGTCCAACAAGTGCCCTCTCAGCCACTTCAAGTACCGCATCCAAAAAACACCATTCCTCTGAGTTGTCATCCCAATCACACTTGATTTCTCCCAGCTCTGAAGTCTCCATCAGCCCTGCACAGTATGGTGGAACTGAGATGGCTGAGTCTGCAGAGCTGTTCAGTCACACTATAGCCTGGGAATCAGAGGTCTGCTCCCAAGCTACAGTGAGTACAGAACAGGAAATGGTCTGCAGTGATGCCCAGAACCTTTGTGACTCAGATTCAGGCCGTGAGGACCAAGTTTCTGAGCATAATGTTGACCCTTTGTCACAAACTGTAACACCTGTGGTTATAGACAATGAGGAACATACTGATGAAGATGAGACGCAGATACCCGATTGGGATGACAACTTAAATATTCGGTCAGGGCAAGAAGAGGCTCGGTCTGAGGGGGAGGGGAGTGCAAACACAACAATTGATGATGACGTTCTAGATCCCACCTACTGTCAACCCCCAGTCAGGCACTCGAGGAGGTCAACAGAGGCGGTGGAGGAGGATGCAACCGACGACGAAGTTACCTTGCGCCTTCCTGGACAGAGTCGGAGCACTGGTAGCACGTCTACAACTGCATCCTCAGCCACCACTCTGCCTATGAGCATTATTCGGGGTGGATCAACAGGTCGCATGGCCTCTAAGCCTTGCCTAGCCTGGGCCTTTTTTCACATCGAAAAAGATCGCCCAACTCATGTGATATGTAACATTTGTCATGATTCTGTTAGTAGAGGTCAAAACCTCAGCAGTTTGACAACTTCTTCCATGAATCGTCACATGAATAAATATCATAAGTCCCGGTGGGAAGCTCACCGTGCTGCAATGCCGGCTAGCGGAGCGAACCATCCACCGCCCGCCCCTTCCAGTGCATCCGCGCGCTCTTCATCTTCTAGGACTGTGGGGACAGCTGTCACACCTGTTTTTCCACGCAAAACTTCCACCACTGTAACCGCAACAGGCAGTTTGCTTGTAAGGTCGTCAGTTGGTTTGGAAGGGGAAACAAGTGAGTGTGTACAGCTCTCTCAGACATCGATAGCACCAACGTTGGATGAAGGCAACATCATGTCTCCGCCTGCACTTTCCTCACAAACCTGCATTTTTCCAGGGACACCCTACTCAACACCGTCTACACACAGCAGCCAGATCTCTGTCCCTCAGATGTGGTCAAATAAAAGGCCACTTCCTCCGACCCATGACAAAGCTAAGAGGTTGACTCTATCCCTCTGTAAGCTGTTGGCTACCGAAATGCTGCCTTTCCGCCTAGTGGACACACAGGATTTTAGAGACCTTATGTCTGTCGCTGTGCCCCAGTACCAGATGCCTAGTCGCCACTACTTCTCTAAGAAAGGTGTGCCCGCGCTACACCAGCATGTCGCACACAACATCACCGCTTCCTTGAGAAACTCTGTGTGTGAACGGGTGCATTTCACCACCGATACTTGGACCAGTAAGCATGGACAGGGACGTTACATGTCGCTGACTGGGCACTGGGTAACTATGGTGATAGATGGTGAAGGGTCTGCTGCACAAGTCTTGCCGTCCCCACGACTTGTGTGTCAATCCTCTGTCTGTCCAAGTTCCGCCACAGCTTCTGCATCCTCCACCTCATCTGGGTCCTCCACCTCCGCCCCAAGCCTGCCTGGTCAGGCCACCAGCGTTCTCACTGCGCAGAAGGAATCACGCACGCCTCATTACTATGCTGGCAGCCGAGCGCAACGGCATCAGGCGGTCTTTAGCTTGACATGTCTTGGTAATAAGAGTCACACAGCTGAGGAGTTGTGGTCAGCTCTGCGGTCCGAGTTTAATAAATGGTTGTCTCCACTCAACCTGCAGCCTGGTAAGGCCGTGTGCGACAATGCTGCAAACCTGGGTGCGGCCCTTCGCCTGGGCAAGGTGACACACGTACCTTGTA
This sequence comes from Anomaloglossus baeobatrachus, assembly GCF_048569485.1. Taxonomy (NCBI): domain Eukaryota; kingdom Metazoa; phylum Chordata; class Amphibia; order Anura; family Aromobatidae; genus Anomaloglossus; species Anomaloglossus baeobatrachus. Next base: position 629,581,990 of record NC_134354.1, read on the forward strand.
TGGCTCACGTGTTGAACCTTGTCGTGCAGCAATTTTTAACACACTATCCCGGCCTAGATGGCCTTCTGAACAGGGCACGAAAACTGTCTGCTCACTTCCGGCGTTCAAGCGCCGCAGCTGAGCGACTTGCATCGCTCCAGAAGTCTTTCGGCCTGCCGGTTCATCGCCTGAAATGCGATGTGGCGACACGCTGGAATTCAACTCTACACATGTTACAGCGACTGTGGCAGCACCGCAGAGCCCTGGTGCAATACGTCATGACGTATAGCCTGGGCCAACGAGATGCAGAGGTGGGGCAGATCACCCTGATGGAGTGGTCTCAGATCAAGGACCTATGCACCCTTCTGCACAGTTTCGACATGGCGACGAATATGTTTAGCTCTGACAATGCCATTATCAGCATGACGATTCCAGTCATTTACATGCTGGAGCACACGCTAAACACTATTCGGAGTCAGGGGGTGGGACAACATGAAGGGGAGGAACTACAGGAGGATTCATATGTGCAAGGGACAACAACATCACCAAGATCCAGACGTTCATCATCACCAACGCAGCAGGCATGGGACCATGGGGAACAGGGATCGACAAGGGCGCATAGTAGCAGGCGAAATGTTGAGCAAGGTGCAGGAGAACATGAAGAAATGGAGGACGAACTGTCCATGGACATGGAAGACTCAGCGGATGAGGGAGACCTTGGTCAAATTTCAGTTGAAAGAGGTTGGGGGGAGATGTCAGAGGAAGAAAGAACGGTTAGCACCTCTATGCCACAAACACAGCGTGGACTTGGTCCGCATGGCTGCGCAAGACACATGAGTGCCTTCTTGTTGCACTACCTCCAACATGACAGTCGTATTGTCAAAATTAGAAGTGATGATGACTACTGGATTGCCACACTATTAGATCCCCGGTACAAGTCCAAATTTTGTGACATAATTCCAGCCATAGAAAGGGACGCACGTATGCAGGAGTATCAGCAGAAGCTGTTACTCGATCTTAGCTCGGCTTTTCCACCAAACAACCGTGCAGGTGCAGGGAGGGAATCTCCCAGTTGTAACTTGACAAACATGGGACGGTCTCGTCATCTTCACCAGTCTACCCGTACCAGTAGGACCGTATCTGGTGCCGGTAACAGCAATTTTATGGAATCTTTTCATAATTTTTTTAGACCCTCTTTTGCAAGGCCACCAGAGACAACAAGTCTGACACATACTCAACGGCTGGAGAGGATGATACAGGAGTATCTCCAAATGAACATCGATGCCATGACTGTGCAACTGGAGCCTTGCTCCTTTTGGGCTTCAAACATAGAAAAATGGCCAGAGCTCTCCAGTTACGCCTTGGAGATTTTGTCGTGTCCAGCTGCCAGCGTTGTCTCTGAACGTGTATTCAGTGCTGCTGGGTGTGTGCTGACAGATAAGCGCACGCGTCTGTCCAGTGATAATGTGGACAGACTGACGTTCATCAAAATGAACAAGTCATGGATCCAGAAGGAATTTACTACCCCGGTGTCATCCTGGGGAGAGTAAATGCTTGTGGATTTGGAATGTGCTTGATGCAAATCAAAACATCCTGTTTGCAACTAGGGCCCAAGTGCTGCCACTGATGGGGTGGGTGTCTGTGTGGCCCAATTTTTGGAAAAAAGGGAGACTCCGCTTGGAGTAACCCTTGCTTGCTGTGTTTTTAAAAGAAGCCAAGATGAACAGAGCTGGGATCAGGAAAGACTTTGCTACCTACCCCGGTGTCATCCTGGGGACGGATAAGAATGGCGTATTTTTGAATGTGCTTGATGCAAATCAAAACATCCTGTTTGCAACTAGGGCCCAAGTGCTGCCACTGATGGGGTGGGTGTCTGTGTGGCCCAATTTTTGGAAAAAAGGGAGACTCCGCTTGGAGTAACCCTTGCTTGCTGTGTTTTTAAAAGAAGCCAAGATGAACAGAGCTGGGATCAGGAAAGACTTTGCTACCTACCCCGGTGTCATCCTGGGGACGGATAAGAATGGCGTATTTTTGAATGTGCTTGATGCAAATCAAAACATCCTGTTTGCAACTAGGGCCCAAGTGCTGCCACTGATGGGGTGGGTGTCTGTGTGGCCCAATTTTTGGAAAAAAAGGGAGACTCCGCTTGGAGTAACCCTTGCTTACATTGTTTTTAAAAGAAGCCAAGATGAACAAGTCATGGATCAGCAAAGACTTTATCTACGTACCCCGGTGTCATCCTGGGGACGGATAAGAATGGCGTATTTTTGAATGTGCTTGATGCAAATCAAAACATCCTGTTTGCAACTAGGGCCCAAGTGCTGCCACTGATGGGGTGGGTGTCTGTGTGGCCCAATTTTTGGAAAAAAAGGGAGACTCCGCTTGGAGTAACCCTTGCTTGCTGTGTTTTTAAAAGAAGCCAAGATGAACAGAGCTGGGATCAGGAAAGACTTTGCTACCTACCCCGGTGTCATCCTGGGGACGGATAAGAATGGCGTATTTTTGAATGTGCTTGATGCAAATCAAAACATCCTGTTTGCAACTAGGGCCCAAGTGCTGCCACTGATGGGGTGGGTGTCTGTGTGGCCCAATTTTTGGAAAAAAAGGGAGACTCCGCTTGGAGTAACCCTTGCTTACATTGTTTTTAAAAGAAGCCAAGATGAACAAGTCATGGATCAGCAAAGACTTTATCTACGTACCCCGGTGTCATCCTGGGGACGGATAAGAATGGCGTATTTTTGAATGTGCTTGATGCAAATCAAAACATCCTGTTTGCAACTAGGGCCCAAGTGCTGCCACTGATGGGGTGGGTGTCTGTGTGGCCCAATTTTTGGAAAAAAAGGGAGACTCCGCTTGGAGTAACCCTTGCTTACATTGTTTTTAAAAGAAGCCAAGATGAACAAGTCATGGATCAGCAAAGACTTTATCTACGTACCCCGGTGTCATCCTGGGGACGGATAAGAATGGCGTATTTTTGAATGTGCTTGATGCAAATCAAAACATCCTGTTTGCAACTAGGGCCCAAGTGCTGCCACTGATGGGGTGGGTGTCTGTGTGGCCCAATTTTTGGAAAAAAGGGAGACTCCGCTTGGAGTAACCCTTGCTTGCTGTGTTTTTAAAAGAAGCCAAGATGAACAGAGCTGGGATCAGGAAAGACTTTGCTACCTACCCCGGTGTCATCCTGGGGACGGATAAGAATGGCGTATTTTTGAATGTGCTTGATGCAAATCAAAACATCCTGTTTGCAACTAGGGCCCAAGTGCTGCCACTGATGGGGTGGGTGTCTGTGTGGCCCAATTTTTGGAAAAAAAGGGAGACTCCGCTTGGAGTAACCCTTGCTTACATTGTTTTTAAAAGAAGCCAAGATGAACAAGTCATGGATCAGCAAAGACTTTATCTACGTACCCCGGTGTCATCCTGGGGACGGATAAGAATGGCGTATTTTTGAATGTGCTTGATGCAAATCAAAACATCCTGTTTGCAACTAGGGCCCAAGTGCTGCCACTGATGGGGTGGGTGTCTGTGTGGCCCAATTTTTGGAAAAAAGGGAGACTCCGCTTGGAGTAACCCTTGCTTGCTGTGTTTTTAAAAGAAGCCAAGATGAACAGAGCTGGGATCAGGAAAGACTTTGCTACCTACCCCGGTGTCATCCTGGGGACGGATAAGAATGGCGTATTTTTGAATGTGCTTGATGCAAATCAAAACATCCTGTTTGCAACTAGGGCCCAAGTGCTGCCACTGATGGGGTGGGTGTCTGTGTGGCCCAATTTTTGGAAAAAAAGGGAGACTCCGCTTGGAGTAACCCTTGCTTACATTGTTTTTAAAAGAAGCCAAGATGAACAAGTCATGGATCAGCAAAGACTTTATCTACGTACCCCGGTGTCATCCTGGGGACGGATAAGAATGGCGTATTTTTGAATGTGCTTGATGCAAATCAAAACATCCTGTTTGCAACTAGGGCCCAAGTGCTGCCACTGATGGGGTGGGTGTCTGTGTGGCCCAATTTTTGGAAAAAAGGGAGACTCCGCTTGGAGTAACCCTTGCTTGCTGTGTTTTTAAAAGAAGCCAAGATGAACAGAGCTGGGATCAGGAAAGACTTTGCTACCTACCCCGGTGTCATCCTGGGGACGGATAAGAATGGCGTATTTTTGAATGTGCTTGATGCAAATCTAGCTGTGAAGTGTACAACTGGGGCACAACTGCTGCCACTGAAGGGGTGGGTGTGTGTGGGCCCAATTTTTGGAAAAAAGGGAGACTCCGCTTGGAGTAACCCTTGCTTGCTGTGTTTTTAAAAGAAGCCAAGATGAACAGAGCTGGGATCAGGAAAGACTTTGCTACCTACCCCGGTGTCATCCTGGGGACGGATAAGAATGGCGTATTTTTGAATGTGCTTGATGCAAATGTAGCTGTGAAGTGTACAACTGGGGCACAAGTGCTGCCACTGAAGGGGTGGGTGTGTGTGTGGCCCAATTTTTGGAAAAAAGGGAGACTCCGCTTGGAGTCACCTTGCGGTGTTTTACATGATTTTAGAAGGGCGTGCCATGCCTATATCTGTGTGTCCTCCTCTTTTTCCTTGTCCAGCTGTTTTGTTTTCGCATGAGTATATGTCCTTGTCACTTTCCAATGTGTTTGAGTTGTTTGTCACCTTTAGGACACCTTTGAGGGTGTTTTCTAGGTGTTTTTCTGTGTTTGTGATTGCCTGCCATTGTTTCCTATGCAGTTCGAGTTCGGTTCGTCGAACGTTCGACGAACCGAACTCGAACGGGAGGTCCGTTCGGCGAACCAACCTCGAGCCGAACCGCGACCGGTTCGCTCATCTCTAATTATAACATCTCTGATATTTTGATGTATTGGAAGTTTTTCATTATTTACTACCTTAGTGTATTCTTTAAAAGGGTGGTTCGCCCATATTTTTTATTGTCTAGTTTGATATTATACTGAGAAACAATGTTTCTCTCAAAATACATTGTGTTGGCAATAGTGCCTGTGAGAGGTGCTTTTGCAGACTGCTGTTCCCCGCTCTGATGACGTCACGTCAAGTGCCGCACATGTCACATTCCTGTGGACAGCTGCAATCTTCCTGACTCACTGGGCTGTGGGTGGTGTTTCACTGCTGTCACAGCACAGCGCGTCTCCTGCTTACAGCGTTCTGCTGTGAGGGAGGAGGGAGCAGGGAGCAGATGGGCTATGACAGCGGTGAAACACCGCTTACAGCTCAGTGAGTCAGGAAGATTGCAGCTGGCCGCATGGATGTGACGTGTGCGGCACTTGACGTGATGTCACCAGAGCGGGGAACAGCAGTCTGCAATAGCGCCTCTCACAGGCACTATTGCCAACACAAGGTAGTTGAGAGAAACATTGTTTCTCAATATAATATCAAACTAGACAATAAAAAATGTGTCAACCACCCCTTTAAGTAGGAGCTTTTGTCTTCTTAGATTTGCGGGTTTTTAGCCCAGGGGGGCTCGGCAACTAAGTATCCTATGTCTATGTATCCTATGTCCAAATATCCAAATAAGTATCCTATGTCTATGATGAGCTCAAGAACTAGAGGGGCTCTCGAAACCCCATATTATCTACACATATGCAAACTGAGCTTGGGAGCCTGCACTTTTTGTTGATTAGAGAGGACAATAAGCCACTGCCAGACACCATTGGTGGGAACTTACCTTTCTTGGAAATGTTAAAATCTAACATACTGATCCTTCTTCCCCCCAACATCTGCTGAATACACCGCATGTGCTTCAGGCCTAAAACACACTTCCGCAAAAAAAACGTACGTGTCTCACGGTCCGTTTTTCAGGTCCGTGTTCCGTTTTTTAGGGGCGTTTCTCAAGTACGTATGGCATCCGTGTGATGGCATATGCGAGCCGTGTGTGCGTGTGGAATGTCTGTATTGACATAAAATACGTACGTACGTGTGCAGTCCGTGTGCCGTCCGTTTCTTCAGATCCGTATTTTCACACAAATAACCTTGTTAGCCCATCATAATGTGCTCCTGGTGTGTTAAATTGGTCAATTAACTACCCAATTTGGTTAGTTTGCTTAAAAAAACCTTTAAAAACATGGCTTCTGAGCTCATTCTCACATTATACACACTCCAAAATGTCTCTCTCCAATGAAGCAACCATGTATTTGCTCTGGTTGATATCTAGGAGATTTGGGGTTAGGCGACATATGATTGAAGAAGAGCCACCACTGGAGAGAAGGATGTGGATTCACCCCCTTGTGACGCTCAGGAAAACACATGGGCATTTTAATATTCTCTATGGCGAAATGCGGAAATTTCCACCAAAATTCCAAGCCTACTGCCATCTCACCATGAATTCATTTGACAACATCCTTGGCCTTGTGTACCATCGTTTGAAGCATCAGGACACCTGTATATGCCTCAGCATCTCCCCTGAGGAACGACTGTTGGTGACTTTACGGTAGGTGTTGTCATGTATACTCATGCTTTATCTGTTATTTTGAAATACATGTTAAATCTCAAAGGCATCATTTTGTAGAAATTATGTAATTTTAAATTTAGGTATTTGTAGAAAACTTATGTGGATCACATAACCTCATTGTAATCTTAAAATATGATCTGAGAAGTCACATCTACCATTCTATCTACCAAAATTAAAGAAACAAGAGTCATAAATCAAACAATCTTGTTTATTAAACAGAAAAGTAATTATTTTTCCAATATGGAAAGTAAATAACAACACATATGTTTTTCCAACAAAAGCAATAAAATAATAGTCATACACAGTATCTCGCCAGTCATTGGATGACACAAAGATTTGTTTTGAAAAACAACTTTCATGAATAGTCAAAGTAATGTCATATTTTTATTCTATTTCAGTTACCTTGCAACTGGTCAATCCATCAGCAGTCTACATTTCGAATTCTTATTGGGAAGGTCTACAATAGGCAAGATAATCCCTGCATACCTGCACTGTGCTTTGGGAGACCCTTAGGCATCATGTCATGCAGCTGCCTTCAACACAGGAATGGATGCACATTTCTGAAGAATTTTTGGAGAAAACAGCTTTCCCTAATTGTATTGGCGCCATTGACGGAAAGCACATTAGAGTGAAGAAACCACCTAACTCTGCATCAAGGTATTTTAATGATCATAAGTTTTTTTCTGTAGTTATTTTGGCCATGGTAGATACAAACTACTGCTTTTTATTTGCTGATATTGGGGCCTATGGCAGTGCCTCAGATGCACGCATTTTCAGAAGCTCACGTTTAGCAAGACGATTAATGTCTGATAGTTTAAGTTTGCCTGCAGCAAGACCATTGTCTGGTAATAATGGCCCTATTGTTCCTTTTGTCATGGTTGCAGATCAGGGGTTTGCATTGTCTAGGCCTATATCCCAGAAGGGGGCTGGACAGATCAAAAGCCCTATTTAATAGCAAATTGGCCAGAGCACGTTGCTATGTTGAACGTGCCTTTGGCATTTTGGCCTCAAGATGGCGCATTTATCAAACCACCATCCAACTCCAACCAACCACCGTCTAGGCTGTCATTAAAGCTACAGTAGTGTTACATAATTACTGTAGAATACATGAAAGCAATGACGAAGACATTGAGGAGTTGCCAGCTTTAAATGCACCATTTGTAGAGAATGGTAGTGTTAGAACCACTGTGTCCACTTCTGGTCTACAAGTGAGGAATCAGTTTAAAGATTATTTTAGTTTAAATCGCCATAGTCATGTATAAATTTGACATTGTTATAGTTTTTTATCACTTGGTTACATAATCACAAACACATATGTAGTACAAAAGAGAAAATGACCATACATAGGTATAATTTGAGTTTTTTTTTGTTGGTTGGTTGTGTTTGTGGTCCCAATAAGCTATTGTGATTTAACTTTATTACTATAAAATCAGGAATTTTTGTTTTGCAAGTAACAGTACTACTGAATGTACATGACTAATAAAAATATGGCAAATTGGATGTGAAAAAATTAGTCCAGATTTTTTATTGAACCTATGTATGTCTGTTATCTTTTGCAAAACACCCTGTATTCTATTATTTTTTTTACAGAATTTTGTCAGGGACATTAGCCTATACAAAACACCATACTTTATTATGCAATAATGTCACGCAAACATAATCTGTTTGACACTATTGGAATACAAGTATGGGACCAGACCATATGCAGATACTGCATAGTGGCTGGATTTTTAATAATAAAGGTGTCTGAATGTTAGTGTAGTAGTTTATGTGCATGCATTTTTTCCCTAAACCCAGTTTTTTCTAATGGATGGTCCAAACAACATGTCCAGAGCAAGGCAACATTCTAACAGGCAGGTAATGTTTTTGAAGTGATAGAGTAATTTCTATTGAATCTTTGGAAAGGAAAACACAAATATGACCCCATGCATATAGAGTAAGTAATGTGTTACATTTTGAAATGTTTTCCGACCAGCAATACCCTAGAAAACATACCAAAATGTAAAATAATACATACAATATCACATTATGATTCAACTAAATGCTCTAGGCTACTGATGCTTTCCTGTGTAGTCTCCATTGCATTGACACCTACAGAATATGTTTGCTGCACAACACTAGATGTTGTAGTGAGTGACTGATCAGTGTTTCCACTAGTAACAGTTGTTGTACTTGGAACAAATAATGAGGCAGTTGTTTGAGCAGATGGGAGACCAAGTGTAGGTGGTACATATTGATGTGTTGGAAGAGGCTGAGTATGTGTATATGTGAAGTTAGTTGGGTAAGTCTGATGTTGAAAGTACTGTTGTTGTGGATTATTAGGAACATGGTAGGATGTTGGTTGTTGAAACATTTGAGGTAGTCTATGAACATTACTAACAATACTAGGATAGTTAAAAGAGGTTTGCATTGGTGTCTGTTGGGGTACTTGTGGGACAAATGATGGCTGTTGAGATGGCCTTTGTGTCATTAATGTACCTGTTTGGTGTGGGACAATTGTTGGCCTAATTTGTACATCACTTCCCATAGAAGAAGATGGACACTGTATATGTGTTTGTTGCACTACATGATTTAGTTGAAAATTAGAGTAATGTTCATCAGTTTGGGTTTCCACAGTTTGTTGGGTTGTGTTTGTGTGTGGACCACGTGGATTAGCTCTCCATTGCTCTATCACTTCGAAACAATATATGGGTTCTGGCTCATGTTGGGTAGCAGATATTAGTGTTACTAAGGACACCCTCAATTTGTCCTGCCTATCAGGTGCAACCAATGCAAGAGAGGGAGAAAGGGAGCGGCAAAATCTCTCTCCATCACTCTCTGGTATCAGTGAATTCATCATGTGTATTATTCTGGTATCAATGATATCTGGCAGGGAACGTAAATCTTCATAACGCCTATGTCTGCGACCACGGATAGATTGGGCTATTGTGCGCATGGTATTAGTTGTTATTCTTGGCTGTGTGCCTGCATGTTGCTGTGGACTACTCTCTGCAAGAACTGGTGAAGGACCACTTTGCTGACCTGTAGACTGGCCTGGAATTACAGTAGTGGATTGACTTGTTCCCAAACCCAAATCAGAGGACATTTCTTCTGCGTCTGGCTGGCTGGTGTTGGGGATTGTTGGTGGTTGATATGAGGTAGGCTCCATCTCGGAAGCAGAGGTTGCTGTTAATACTGCTGACTGGGCTTCCTCACTATCTTCCAGATTATCCTCTGTACTTTGATGAAAGAAAAAAAAAACAATTAATGTGTGCCTTTTAAAAAAAACCACCATGTGATGTAATGGTTTCAACTTACTTTGGTACTTCCATAATGGGCATGAGGAAGCTGAGTCTTTCATAATGGACATATTTTTTCTTTTTGGCTGTGGCAGCTGGGGTTGCCACTGGGTTATATTGTCTTCTGAACTGGTCACGTGCTGAGCGCCATCGCCGTTTAATAAGATCCACTGTTTAAAAACAAAAAATTGTAAAATAAGGCCCCAAATTATAACAATTGAACAATAAAAAAATAAAACATTATTCTTGTATTGCAGCAATTTAAATAAATTGGAACACACATCCATGTGTATGAAAACAACAACCCATGACACTCATATAGTGACATAATAACACAATAAGCATGACACAGTAAACAAGATCTCCAGTAAAAAGATTAAACCACTGTATAATCATTTAATCGCCTTTTTTACTTACAAAAATAAAAATAAAAAAACCCTTCAGTAAGCCATGAGAAACAAAATGTCTATAAACCCATGAAGTGCCATATGTTCCTCAAAGATTTTCCATTATACACTATACATTACTGTTACCATTCCAGACATGGTGACACCAAGGGACATGCATAATAAACCAAACATGAAAATAGAACTCAAAATGTATAGACATTTCACAGCACATTTACAATAGAAAAAGCACAAAATTGAAAACAAAAATATATTTCAAACATGTTTAATTGTTGCTTGACCACCCTGAAATGCCTTTTGTACATGCATAAAATGCTTTGCAGGCCACATATACACATGCTGATATTACTAGAAAACTGCAATGAATAGTTCAAAAGGACAAAAAACTACACTATCCTGTTTGTGAGTCTCCAGTGTAGCTCAAAATGAGTCAGGCCCATTAATACATGCCAAACAAAATATACAAATATAGATATAATCTGCCTACAGAATGAGCACATGTAGGTAAAGACAGAAGCAATGTAAATATCTGTACTCACCATATCTATTTTTCTTTCCAGGGGTACATTGAGACCATCCATTCCTAGGGTAGACTAGCTCTGCCACAGACATCCATGCTCGTTCCACCATTAACCTGTCATGGTAGCCATCAACACGTGTGTCCCACAGCTCTGGATGCCTCTCTATTTCTCCAATCAGCCTCTCTGTATCGATTCTGGGCGCCATGCTCAGTACCTGTGGTGTTCTCTGTGCTCAAAGTTCCTCTGCAGTGAGAGGACAGGTGCCCAGCTGCTGTCTGGCGTGCAAATGAGACAGGAAATGTATGTTTGGCGCCAGAATTAATGGCCATCAATTGACCTGATAGATTGGTAACAAGTGTTTCAGATTTTGTGATGAAAAACGGACACGGACGATACGTGCTGAACATGGACATACTCCGTGTGCGGTCCGTGCAGGCACGGACCCATAGACTACAGCAGGTCCGTGCCTGCGTGCTGCCGGCCAAAAATGGACATGTCGTCCGTGTAGAAAAGCGCACACACGTACTTACCACACGGACACACGTTCCGTGTGATTTTACGTGTGTGTGCCATCTACCATTGAATAACATGGGTCTCCGTGTCTCCGGTACGTGCAAATACGTACCGCACACGTACAAAAAAAACGGATGTGTGTTGCGGGTCTAACTGCTTGTACTTTTGCTTCAATTCTGCAGCTGTAGCTTTACTATGTATAAAATCTTCCTTAATGTGTTGAATTTAAATAACAATAGAAATGTATTAAATCGTGTGTCACATCGGCTTGCCAGATTAAATATTGCTTTCCTTTTAATAACTTTTACTTAAGGCTACCCATGAAAGCATGCAGATAGCTGGTTTTCTTATCTCAGGCATGTGTATCCCACATAAGACATACCTACCCACTGAGTTCTTTATTCAATTTAATTTAAATAACAATACAAAGTTATTAAATGATTTATCTCTGAGGAATATGAGATCTTAGTGAAGGATTTGTTTAATTTTTACAAGCGTTGTATTGTTGTAAAAACTTCAATTTTAGAGATTAAACCTTATCTTTCTTAGCACATAAAGCATTGGTGCATGACAGCTTTTTGTGACATGAAGAGAATGTTTTATTCATTTATGTCATTGGATACTTAGTTGCTCTTTTAGTGCTGTACTATTTTTCAGTTTTCTAGATCTGATCTATACTACGGTACTAGCTGAGTTACTTAGGACATGTGCACATGTTGAGTATTAGGTGAGTTTTTCACCTCAGTATTTGTAAACCAAAACCAGGAGTGGGTAAAAAAAATGCAGAAGTGGTGTCATGTTTCTATTCTACTTTTAGGCTATGTGCGCACGATTGCGTACAGTACATGCAGAATTTACGCTGCGCTCTGAAGCGCAAGTCGTAAGGCTGCATGCGTCGCTGCGTCCCCTGCACAGTCTATGAGATTGTGCATGGCCTGTGCGCACGGGGCGTTTTAGAGCGCAGCGCTTCGGCTGCTGCCGGAAGCGCTGCGGTAAAAAGAAGTGACGTCACTTCTTTTTACGCAGCGCTTCGGCAGCAGCCGAAGCGCTGCGCTCTAAAACGCCCCGTGCGCACGGCCCCTGCACAATCTCCATAGACTGTGCAGGGGACGCAGGACGCATGCAGTTACGCTGCGCTACAAAGCGCAGCGTAACTGCATGTATTTACGCAATGTGCGCACATAGCCTTCCTCTGATTGTTCCACTCCTGGTTCTGGTTTATAAATACTGAGATAAACTCCCCAAATACTCGTGTGCACATAGCTTTATGCCTGCTTTACACGAGTCGACCGATTGTGCGATTTCACGATCGATCGTACCCGCCCCCGTCATTTGTGCATCACGGGCAAATCGCTGGCCGTGTCGCACAAAGTCATGAAACCCCTGTCACACGTACTTACCTGATGAGCGACCTCGCTGTGGTAGGCGAACATCCACTTCCTGAAGGGGAAGGGACGTTCGGCGTCACAGCGACGTCAAACAGCCACCGGCCAATAGAAGCGGAGGGGCGGAGATGAGCGGGACGTAAACATCCCACCCACCTCCTTCCTTCCGCATAGTTGCCGGGAGCCGTGGGACGCAGGTAAGCTGTGTTTATCGTTCCCGGGGTGTCACACGGAGCAATGTGTGCTACCCCGGGTACGATGAACAACCGGCGCCATTTTAATTAAACAATTTTTTTAAAACTGAGCGACGAGTACACGACTCACGATTTGTGAGCGATACTGCATCGCTCGGAGGTGTCTCACGAGACGACGTCGTGAACGATGCCGGATGTACGTCACGAAAACTGTGACCCCGACGATGCATCGCACAATAGCTCGTCTTGTGTAAAGCCCGCATTACATGTATTGTAAAGCAGTATACAAATGTAGCAAAAACTTGAACCTTGAACCCTAACCCAAACCCCATGCCCCCAGGGCCGTATTTGCCACTAGGCACCCGTGGTCCCGTGCCTAGGGCGGCACGTTGCGGGGGGGCGGCACTTTCCTTGCAGCAAAAAAAAAAAAATATATATATAAATTTTTTATTTTTTTTTTACATCCCCGCCCCCCGTCCCTCCCTCCATTACACTCGGCTGTGTTCGGGGGGGGGGGGTTTGGGGGTGCTTTGGGAGGGAGGAGAGGCGCAGTTCTGCCTGTTTAAATACACGGTGGGCGCCAGGCATAGTGAGCTGATTAACCCCGGAAGTTCCATCGCCTGCACTTCCGGGGTCAGAGGCGCGCGGGCGCGACAATCAGCTCACTGCCCCGTGCTGCAGCGTCCAATGCTGCAGACAACACACGCCGCGGAGGAGGACGCGTCTGAAGCTGGAGCCAGCCGGCAGAAGAGGATAATCACCAGAGCAGGGCAGCCGGCAGCTGAGCAGATAAGGCAGAGCCTAGAATGTATGGGCACCTTACAGGTTAGTTGATGATGGTTGCGATGCCTCTTTTTGTCCACTATAATCATGCAAGGGGAGGCTGGGGGGAGAGAGGCTGAGGCTGGGGGAGGCTGGGAAGAGAGAGAGGCTGAGGCTGGGGGGAGGCTGGGAAGAGAGAGGCTGGGGGGAGCTGGGAAGAGAGAGGCTGGGGGGAGGCTGGGAAGAGAGAGGCTGGGGGAGGCTGGGAAGAGAGAGGCTGGGGGGAGGCTGGGAAGAGAGAGGCTGGGGGGGAGAGAGAGGCTGAGAGGAGAGAGGCTGATGCTGGGGGGAGAGGGAGGCTGGGGGGAGAGAGAGGCTGAGGCTGGGAGGAGAGAGGCTGATTCTGGGGGAGGCTGATGCTGAGGGAGGCTGATGCTGAGGGAGGCTGATGCTGGGGGAGGCTGGGAGGGGGAGGGTGAGGCTTGGAGGAGGGAAGCTGATGCTGAGGGAGGCTGATGGAGGAGTGAGGCTGATGCTGAGGGAGGCTGATGCTGGGGGAGGCTGGGAGGAGGGAGGCTGATGCTGGTGGAGGCTAGGAGGAGGGAGGCTGATGCTGGGGGAGGCTAGGAGGAGGGAGGCTGATGCTGGGGGAGGCTAGGAGGAGGGAGGCTGATGCTGGGGGAGGCTAGGAGGAGGGAGGCTGATGCTGGGGGAGGCTAGGAGGAGGGAGGCTGATGCTGGGGGAGGCTAGGAGGAGGGAGGCTGATGCTGGGGGAGGGTGGGAGAAGGGAGGCTGATGCTGGGGGAGGGTGGGAGAAGGGAGGCTGATGCTGGGGGAGGTTGGGAGGAGGGAGGCTGATGCTGGGGGAGGTTGGGAGGAGGGAGGCTGATGCTGACGGTTGTTGGGAGGAGGGAGGCTGATGCTGGGGGAGGCTGGGAGGAGGGAGGCTGAGGCTGGGGGAGGCAGAGGCTGAGACTGGAGGGAGGCAGAGGCTGAGACTGGGGGGAGGCTGGAGGGAGGCAGAGGCTGAGACTGGGGGGAGGCTGGAGGGAGGCAGAGGCTGAGACTGGGAGGAGGCAGAGGCTGAGACTGGGGGGAGGCTGGAGGGAGGCAGAGGCTGAGACAGGAGGGAGGCAGAGGCTGAGACTGGGGGGAGGCAGAGGCTGAGACTGGAGGGAGGCTGGAGGGAGGCTGAGACTGGAGGGAGGCTGAGACTTGGGGGAGGCTGGAGGGAGGCAGAGGCTGAGACTGAGGGAGGCTGGGAGGAGGCAGAGGCTGGGACTGGGGGGAGGCTGGAGGGAGGCTGAGGCTGAGACTGGGAGGAGGCTGGAGGGAGGCTGAGACGGGGGAGGCTGGAGGGAGGCTGAGACTGGGGGGAGGCTGGAGGGAGGCTGAGACTGGGGGGAGGCTGGAGGGAGGCAGAGGCTGAGGCTGGAGGGAGGCTGGAGGGAGGCAGAGGCTGGGACTGGAGGGAGGCTGGAGGGAGGCTGAGACTGGGGTGAGGCTGGAGGGAGGCTGAGACTGGGGTGAGGCTGGAGGGAGGCTGAGACTGGGGTGAGGCTGGAGGGAGGCTGAGACTGGGGTGAGGCTGGAGGGAGGCTGAGACGGGGGAGGCTGGAGGGAGGCCGAGACTGGGGGGAGGCTGGAGGGAGGCTGAGACTTGGGGGAGGCTGGAGGGAGGCAGAGGCTGAGACTGAGGGAGGCTGGGAGGAGGCAGAGGCTGGGACTGGGGGGAGGCTGGAGGGAGGCTGAGACTGGAGGGAGGCTGAGACGGGGGAGGCTGGAGGGAAGCTGAGACTGGGGGGAGGCTGGAGGGAGGCAGAGGCTGAGACTGGGGGGAGGCTGGAGGGAAACTGAGGCTGAGACTGGGGGGAGGCTGGAGGGAGGCTGAGACTTGGGGGAGGCTGGAGGGAGGCAGAGGCTGAGACTGAGGGAGGCTGGGAGGAGGCAGAGGCTGGGACTGGAGGGAGGCTGAGACTGGGGGGAGGCTGGGACTGGGGGGAGGCTGGAGGGAGGTTGAGACTGGGGGGAGGCTGGGGGGAGGCTGAGACTGGGGGGGAGGCTGAGACTGGGGGGAGGCTGGAGGGAGGCTGAGACTGGGGGGAGGCTGGAGGGAGGCAGAGGCTGAGGCTGGAGGGAGGCAGAGGCTGGGACTGGGGGGAGGCTGGAGGGAGGCTGAGACTGCGGGGAGGCTGGAGGGAGGCTGAGACTGGGGGGAGGCTGGAGGGAGGCTGAGACTGGGGTGAGGCTAAAGGGAGGCTGAGACTGGGGTGAGGCTGGAGGGAGGATGAGACTGGGGGGAGGCTGGAGGGAGGCAGAGACTGAGACTGGGGGGAGGCAGAGGCTGAGACTGGGGGGAGGATGGAGGGAGGCAGAGGCTGAGACTGGGGGGAGGCTGGAGGGAAACTGAGGCTGAGACTGGAGGGAGGCTGAGACTGGAGGGAGGCTGAGGCGGAGACTGGGGGAGGCTGGAGGGAGGCTGAGGTGGAGACTGGGGGGAGACTGGGGGGAGGCTGAGGCGGAGACTGGGGCAGGCTGAGGCTGGGGGGAGGCTGAGGCGGAGACTGGGGCAGGCTGAGGCTGGGGGGAGGCAAAGGCTGAGACTGGGGGAGAGAGGCTGATGCTGAGGGAAGATAGAGGCTGATGCTGGGGGAGAGAGGCTGATGCTGGGGGGGAGTGGGAGAGAGGGGCTAATGCTAGAGACAGAGGACAAGGGATGAGGGATAGTGCAATGACAAAATCGATTGGGTGGGGGGAGGAGTGTAAGGACTCAGAATAAGAGGGGGCAGCATTGAGAACTCATTATGGAGAAGGGGCGGCATGTGTGGGCTCAGTATGGAGTGGAGCAATGTAGGGGAGTCAATATCAAGTGTGGGGTAGTGTGTGGGGGGGTCTCAGCATATGCGTTAGTGTGGTGGTCTTAGCATGAGTGGGGCAACATGAAGGTCTCATTATGGAAAAGAGGAAGGCAGCATTAGGAGCTCATGGAGAGGGGCAGCATGCATGGGACATTGTGAGGAGGGGGCAGCATGCACGGGACACTGTGAGGAGGGGGCAGCATGCATGGGACACTGTGAGGATGGAGCAGCATGCATGGGACACTGAGGAGGGGGCAGCATGCATGGGACACTGTGAGGAGGGGGCAGCATGCATGGGACACTGTGAGGAGGGAGCAGCATGCATGGGACACTGGGAGGAGGGGACAGCATGCATGGGACACTGTGAGGAGGGGACAGCATGCATGGGACACTGTGAGGAGGGAGCAGCATGCATGGGACACTGTGAGGAGGGAGCAGCATGCATGGGACACTGTGAGAAGGGGACAGCATGCATGGGACACTGTGAGGAGGGAGCAGCATGCATGGGACACTGTGAGGAGGGGACAGCATGCATGGGACACTGTGAGGAGGGGACAGCATGCATGGGACACTGTGAGGAGGGGACAGCATGCATGGGACACTGTGAGGAGGGGACAGCATGCATGGGACACTGTGAGGAGGGAGCAGCATGCATGGGACACTGTGAGGAGGGGACAGCATGCATGGGACACTGTGAGGAGGGAGCAGCATGCATGGGACACTGTGAGGAGGGAGCAGCATGCATGGGACACTGTGAGGAGGGAGCAGCATGCATGGGACATTGTGAGGAGGGAGCAGCATGCATGGGACATTGTGAGGAGGGGGCAGCATGCATGGGACATTGTGAGGAGGGGGCAGCATGCATGGGACATTGTGAGGAGGGGGCAGCATGCATGGGACATTGTGAGGAGGGGGCAGCATGCATGGGACATTGTGAGGAGGGGGAAGCATGCATGGGACATTGTGAGGAAGGGGCAGCATGCATAGGACACTGTGAGGAGGGGGCAGCATGCATGGGACATTGTGAGGAGGGAGCAGCATGCATGGGACATTGTGAGGAGGGGGCAGCATGCATGGGATATTGTGAGGAGGGGGCAGCATGCATGGGACATTGTGAGGAGGGGGCAGCATGCATGGGACATTGTGAGGAGGGGGCAGCATGCATGGGACATTGTGAGGAGGGGGCAGCATGCATGGGACATTGTGAGGAGGGGGAAGCATGCATGGGACATTGTGAGGAGGGGGCAGCATGCATGGGACATTGTGAGGAGGGGGCAGCATGCATGGGACATTGTGAGGAGGGGGCAGCATGCATGGGACATTGTGAGGAGGGGGCAGCATGCATGGGACATTGTGAGGAGGGGGCAGCATGCATGGGACATTGTGAGGAGGGGGCAGCATGCATGGGACACTGTAAGGAGGGGGCAGCATGCATGGGACACTGTGAGGAGGGGGCAGCATGCATGGGACACTGTGAGGAGGGGGCAGCATGCATAGGACATTGTGAGGAGGGGGCAGCATGCATGGGACATTGTGAGGAGGGGGCAGCATGCATGGGACACTGTGAGGAGGGAGCAGCATGCATGGGACATTGGGAGGAGGGGGCAGCAAGCATGGGACATTGTGAGGAGAGGGCAGCATGATGTGAGGACAATGTGCAGATCATATTTCATAATTGAGGAAGGTGTGGTGGGTATAATTTATAAGGGAGGGCAGTGTGGTGTTTATTAGGAGCAGTGTGACAGTCACAGTATATAAGTGGGGATGGTGTGGTGGGAATATTTTATACTCATGCTATGTTTTGATGTGCCCGTGGTGATCCCCATTGTGGGGGGGTTAGTGCCCTTCGTTTCTCATTGATACTTTTTAAAGTGTTTTACAGAGTAGATCTGCCTTGAACAGATGTCGTGTGCGAAAACTCAGTGTTACGTTGTCACTAAGGGGCGCGACCACTCAAAGTGCCTAGGGCAGCATGAAGGCAAAATACAGCCCTGCATGCCCCCTGAGGAAGAAAAACGCACGGTATGCAGCAAACGGGACCACTAGACCACGCATTAAGGTAGCAGACCTTGCTTATATAATTCAATATTGGATATTCAATACGATTGCTACTATATCTAAGAGACAGCTTGGATCTGATTTAGCACTTTATAGCATTCCACTAGAACGCTCACTTTTTGGGTATCATTTAACCTTATTAAATATTTCATTTCATGATTGGTCTTGGCACTAAGCACTTTATTTTCCTGTTTGTCTGCTGCTAAAAATAAGGGAAAGTTTTTGTCCATAAATTGTTTTATATGATGCAATTTAAACTTTTAACATATTTCTTTCAATAAAATTCAGCATTTTATCTTTATATGTTTGTCATGGTCAATATCCCCTTTTTTTAAGTGTTTTATGCTAGCTCATAAACTGGGGATTTTTTGATTATTGATTTCACTACGGTGACTTTTTGCAGAATTTTTGATTACTGACCCATATGACAGAAGCATAATTTTGAGACAGAGACCCAGATTGAAGCAATGTGTCACTTACTGAGCTGTTTGCTGTCATTTTGATAAAATCATTGTTTTATCTGCTGCAGATCAAGCAGTTATTTGTTTGTTGATCTCTGTATAACTGCACCCACACCACTGATTTGCAACTCTATTCTTTTGTACAGTGCACACAGAAAGCTGTCAGTCAATGGTGAGGGCGGGGTTATACAGAGCTCATGAATGCTTCACTAACTGCAGCAGGTTTACTAGTCATTTAAGGATCTCCTGCTGATAAAACACAGTTTTCATCAAAGCTACGCTAAGCAGCCCAGTAAGTGATACATTGCTGAGGATCAATATCTCTGTTTATACTTTATGCTGCTCTCAGATTAGTTGGCAAAGACTTGGTGAATGATTCCATTTAATAGATTATGGCTATGTAAGGAAATGGACATACTGCTCACATTCCCCCTTGAAGACACAAGTACTGTTATGATGTATAATGTGTATTATGATATGCGTTATTAGTGATAGATTGTATTTTGCCAAAATAATCAAAAATAACGTCTGGAACACCATACTGAGTCTGAACTGGGTGCAAAAAACGTAAAAAATCTACACTATATGGAGAGAAGGTATGCACACCAGTGACTATGTAAGGGGAATATATGAAAAGCAGAAACTGCTGTGTGAATACTGACTTGAAAAATCCAATAGCTATATGCAAGAGTGAAAATGTGAAAAATGGAATCTGCATTATTGCCATGAACATATGAACAAAGAAAAATGTAGCTATTGATTTGATCAATGCAATAGAGCCCCAACACTACGCCAAAGTATTTTTCTACGTTGGGGTCCCTAGCTTGTGTGTGTCCTCTCATGCAGTTAAAAAACTTACCGTGTATGGGAAGCTGAGACCCAGGCTATTTATGCGTATAATGTGGACTGGCTTGTGTGGGGCCGGGTTAACAAACGAAAGACTACAAATTAATAAAAAAATAACGTCTGGAACACCATACTAAGTCAGAACTGGGTGAAAAAAACCTAAAAAATCTACACTATATGGAGAGAAGGTATGCACACCAGTGACTATGTAAGGGGAATATATGAAAAGCAGAAACTGCTGTGTGAATACTGACACAGACCTACACAGAAAACTACTAAACAGAGTTCTCCTTCATTGCAAGTCTTCAAACAGAGACTGGTCAGACACCTGCCTGGGTTGATTTAGTGAGTCCTGCTTTGAGCAGATAGTTGGACCAGATGACCCAGCAGGTCTTTTCCAACTCTACCATTCTATGATTCTATGATTTACTGGAGTAGCCCCACAAACCAGTACTGATAGAGCAGAAAATATGGGCAAATAATGCCAGATGATGATAATGTTTACTCACTGGTGGAGTATAGACACATAAGGGAATTGACTGACAAATGGCAGATCAATGAACCCCAGATAGACAACACAAGTATGAGCCGAGGTAGATAGAGGTGGAAACTCGAGAGAAGGAAGTGTCCAGGCTAGTGAAGAGCAAGCAGTAACATGCTTGAGTGCTTGGAGCAGGTTGGATGATCATATCCATTAATCGAATAACGAGTATAATGGAAGTCAATGGGAAACTCGATTGTTTTTCCGGAAGACTTTCTCTCAGGAGGGATGGAGAGGCCCTAAAATGGTTGGAAACAGTGCTTATATGGAATGTAAAAAGCATGGGGAAGATGCCTGGACGCATCTTTGACTCCCAGGTTGCAGCTGGGAACAATATTATCAGAGTATTGCGTCCCTTTTATGGACTGATAATAAAACATACAAAACTTAAGATAAAACAGATTTAACAGAAAAAAAGGAAATAAACATTCTTTCCTGTATAATGACTTGTATATAAGGCAAAATTATATATTGAGAAATAAAAAACGCCTCCTCCACCCCTTAAGGGGGCTTTACACGCAACGACATCGCTAACGAGATGTCGTTGGGGTCACGGAATTCATGACGCAAATCCGGCCACGTTAGGGACGTCATTGCGTGTGACATGTACGAGCGACCGCTAACAATGTAAAATACTCACCAAATCGTTGATTGTTGACACGTCGTCCATTTCCCAAATGTCGTTCCTACTTTTGGACGCAGGTTGTTCGTCGTTCCTGAGGCAGCACACATCGCTACGTGTGACACCCCAGGAACGACAAACAGCACCGTACCTGCGTCCTCTGGCAACGAGGTGGGCGTGTCTTTCATGCGGCTGCTCTCAAACCCTCCGCTTGTATTGGATGCCTGCCGTGTGACGTCGCTGTGACGCCGCACGAACCACCCCCTTAGAAAAGAGGCTGTTCGCTGACAACAGCGATGTCGCTAGGAAGGTAAGTCCGTGTGACGGGTAATAGCGATATTGTTCGCCACAGGCAGCGATTTTCCCGTGACGCACAAACGACGGGGGCGGGTGTGATCGGCAGTGACATCGCTAGCGATGTCGCTGCGTGTAAAGTGGCCTTTAGGCTATGTTCATGCGTTACATTTTTGTTGCGTTTTTTGTAGCATTTTTTTCATGAGTGTTATGCAAATTTAAAGCTTATTTTTACACTAAGAGCAAATACTAGGAGATTTCATAAATTTAGTGCATGCAATTGTTTTTTTTCCTTATTGAAATGGAAAGCTGCTGCATTTTTGGAAGAAGCAGAATGTCTATTCTTTTAGCTTTTTTGCAGCATTTTTTCAACATTGAAAGCAATGAGAAAATGCAAAAATGCTACATATTGACATGTAGTGTTTTTTTTTTACAATTATAAATAAGAGTGGGACTCCTACAGTGGTAAAACCTATGTAAGGCCTAGCAAAAATTTAAAGGTGGGATTGCAATATACGCTGGAAGACACATAGAAAAGGGCCTCAGAATACATTTTTAGACAATTTTATAAAGAGTGTGACTCCTACACTGGTAAATCCTACCGTTTGCACTAAGTGCAAGTGTTTAGTGTCTTTGGGTGGATGGCTGCATATTATTGCTTGCACTACAAATCCTGTAGTAGGGACAACTGAAGGCTACACTGGAACAAAGAACTGGACATGTTTGCTGATGGTACTTGAAAATGTGCAACAACAGGTGCAGGACAGGAGGCATCTGTGAAGCCCCTCACCTGCAGGTCGCCTCAGGGTCTTCACGTGCTGGGAATCTTCCGGCAACAGGTATGTCAGGTTAACTTCGATAGGAATTGTGATGCCACTCTCGGTTGTTGCGGTCGGTGGGTGACCGCCACTGCAGTTTAGCGAGCGTCTGGGGCTGATGGTGTTTGCAGTCTGATGTTATGGCCTCCAGAGAGTGAGGCTGGCCCCAGGGGCACAGGTGTAGGTGCGTGTAGGAGCACAGGTCGCAGAAGAACTCACACACAGTCCAGAAATGTCTTTCAGGGTTTTTACTCACTTTTTGCTGGTAGAGTGAGACAACCCGGGCGATACTATGATGAACCAGGTGGAACCAGGTATCCCTCAGGCTGATATAGGGGTGACCGCTGACTCGCCTTCCTGCACCTTTGTTTCGGACCACCCCTGACTTGAAGTATATCGTGGGATGTGTCCAGGGAAGTCGCTCCTGCCTTTCTCCCCTTTCTGACCCATTTGCTGACAGCGTGAACCAAGGATAAGATGGCTCCAGGCTCGATCCTCCTCATGGGCCCTGTCGTTGCTGTTGATGCTGCGGGTTCTGTGTTGGTTGGCATGGAACCTCTAGTCCCACCGCCTACAGGATTTAGCAGACCACTAAATGAATGTCTGGCTCTAGGGACTTGTACCCCATGTGTGCATTCATTACCAGTAGCCCCCGTACTCGACTCCTTACTGCTCTCCTTCTTCGGGTGTCTTTCAGTCTGACTTGGTGGTAATGTTCTCCCCTGCCAGCAGCCACTGCACATGCAGGGTCTGACAGTTTTCCGCTCTTCAGCCCTACACTTCAGACATGGCTGCTCCACTCCTTCTCCTCTGACTGTCACTGCACAACTCTCTTTCCAGCTTCACTACAGCACCACACTATCTGAGATGCGAGGACTACGCCCCCTCCCTGGGCCTACCCAGGGGTCCCCTCTAATGTGTGTGTGTGTGTCCTGGTCAAAGGGTGCCTGTATGTGTCCACACCCTACTCAGCCTTTGGGATTACCTGTTTGTACTGACCCAGACGTGGATGCAGTACTCAGTGGTGCCTGACCAGGTCAGGCGCGCCACACATCCACACCTACATTCTGGACAGGGAAAGAGGCAGTGGTGTCCCCCGCAGACACTGATTGTGGATTCAGGAGTTTGGCCCACTTAGTCTGGTGCTTTGATGACATGTGCCTGAGTCTGCTGGTGGGAGTCAGGCTGGTAGTGTGCAGGCCCCTGCTGATCTTGGCATGGCACAGGTTGAAAATAACTATTTCTTTTACTGTCCACCTTTTCTTTAAAAAAGTGCCAGACTGGGGATCACCTAATCCTTGGCCCGGGATCTTGCCGTGTGTGTGTGCTATCGAGAACACTATGATGTCTACTCCCAATGGCCACCCCACTACCTCTTCCTGCCTGTTGTGGTGCTGTGGATCCCATTTCTCATTGCACTGCTGAACTCGCCCTGCATGCCACCTTCCCAGGTTAGGTCAGCGACTTCACCATTCACCACCTCATTTTTAACTTGGCCACTTTGATCCTCCTCCTCAATTGTTGACATAACAACATGATTTGTTGGCAGTGGGGATAGGTGGTTAGGCTGGAAAGCTGAAGCAGGTTTTGTGAACAAAACATACCTGAATGGACTGGCACATCAGGGTGTTTATTATCATTATGAATAAAATGCAGAATTTTTGGACTAAAAGCCTGTGTGTGCTTCTTATCTGCATGGGTGCCATTGCCTACTATTGCTAATTCCCTACAGCAGCTAAGAGTAGTATTATTGGAGAATAGAGCAAGGACTGTAAGGCTATATTCGCCACCTAGTTGGCTCTAATATACTATCCCTTTTCCAGCAGCTAGTCCTACACTAAATGCAACTAACAGTGGCATTATTAAAGAAAACAATAGATTTTTCATGTTACAGCAACAAGGACTGTAAGGTAATGATCACTATAATATACTATCCCTTTTCAAGCAGCACTCCCTACACTAAATGCAGCTAAAAGTGGTATTATTAGAAAGAGAATAAATTAGACTTAGCCCTGAATAGGCCTTTTGGTTTTTCATTGCAGCAGCAAGGACTATTACACTATGATCCCTGCCTAGATGCCTCAAATACACTATCTCTTCTCCAGCAGCTAGCCCTACACTACATGCAGCTATCAGCGGTATTATTGGAAAATAGAATAGATTTTTTACATTGCAGCAGCAAGGAGTGTAAGGGTGGCTTTACATGCTGCGATATCCGGCCCGATATCGCTAGCATGAGACCCGCCCCCATCGTTTGTGCACAACGGGCATAACGCTGTCCGTCGCACACAAAATCGCGCACCCCCGTCACACGTACTTACATGGCCTTCGACGTCGCTGTGACCGACGAACCGCCTCCTTTCTAAGGGGGCGGTCCGTTTGGCGTCACAGCAACGTCACTAAGCGGCCGCCCAATGATAGCGGAGGGGCGGAGATGAGCGGGACGTAACATCCCGCCCACCTTCTTCCATCCGCATTGTGGCCGGAGGCAGGTAAGGAGATGATCCTCGTTCCTGCGGCATCACACGTAGCGATGTGTGCTGCCGCAGGGACGAGGATCAACTTCGCCTCAGCGACAGCAGCGATAATTGGGAGCGGACCCCCATGTCAACGAGGAGCGATTTTGGACGTTTTTGCAATGATCCAAAATCGCTCCTAGGAGTCACACGCTACGACATCGCTACAGCGGCCTGATGTGCGTCACAAAATCTGTGACCTCAACGAGATCGCTGTAGCGAAATCGTAGCGTGTAAAGCCCACTTAAGGCAATAGTCACTGCAATACACTATCTCTTCTCCAGCAGCTCTCCCTACACTGTTTCTGGGTAGAGTGAGCTGAGTGTCAAGTCACCCAGTCTTATATAGACCCGATGACCCAATGCAGCAGGACAATCACAGTAACACGAGTAACCAACATGGCTATGGCATTAGTGATTGGCAGGCAAGCCCTTCATGTTTAGTGGCTAAATCAGCCAAGAAACATGCGGGCAGGGACTTAAATGTAGCACCCCTGAACCCTTCAGGGTGCTACAAGGTTCTGCATCCCACAAGGATGCAGGGCCTACCCCCTTAGGAACCCAGAACCCCAGTGCCGGTAGCACCAAAAACCCAGGTAATCCCAGTTTTCCCCAACAATCCCCCATACAATGGTACCTAGTTAGGGTGGGACCATGGATGGCCGCCTAGAGGTGGAGCCACTCCAGTCCACTAGTTGACCAGGTGGGAGGGGCAGACTGTGGAGAGTAGTCAGTTGAGTAGTGACTGTGGAGAAGGGAGAATGAGGGTGATTGTAGAGGAGTGAAGGTGGTAGCAAAGTGACACCCTGACTCGGGTTAACAGTGACCTGGTACCCAGGAGAGGTGGAGTACAGGAAAGAGCTTCAAGCCAACCTGTTAACACCTGCACAGCAAAGGGGACCCTCAAGGACCTTGCTGACCCTAAAGAATCCGAAGACTCAGTACCCGGGGGTCGTGCAGCCAGTCAAAATAAGGGGGATATTTACAGGCGATTGTATTAGAGATCGTGATGCCACCCGTGGTATGTGGTAATTGGAGTACCACCGCTGCAGTTAGGAGTATCCAGGGGTGATGGAATGGGGCAGCCAAGTGTTGTGACCCTCCACGGGTAGGGGGAAATACCCTGGGACTCGGTGATGTGGAGAGGGGAGTGCCGTTGGATGCAAAGGGGTCACTTGCGTACTCACTCAGTCCATTAAGCTGGCACAGACAACTGGATAAACCAAAGTTCTATATACCGCTGCCGCTGAGGGGAGCTTAGTTCGGGTCCCATCCCCAATGGTGCTGCCTGGTGATCCATGACCTGCCTCTTGGCACTAAGTTTACTTCTCTGTTGGTCACGGTAGTATAGAACTTGCCGGGTCCCACTCCCCACTATGGCTAAGTGTGGGAGCTTGCTCTCAGGGTTCACGCTTGGGATTTTCTGGACCATTTGAGTGGAAAGTCCTATCCCCCTCGTTGCGCTAGTACCCCGATTTTGGAGCGAGTGGAGAGCGGATCTTGAAGGCTCCGTTCTCGTCGGGTAAATTGTCAGGTTGCCTGAAGCTACTCCCTGACCTAGGGTCCACGTACCTCGTCGTGCCTTGGTCCCAGCCCGGTGATGGTGCAAGGCCGCCGGCTGTCCTTCTCGACAGTTCCGTGCCCCTTGCCATGATCCCCTGCGAACGGGGGTCCAGCTCTTCTAGGCCCAGACCACCATCTGCCACCTAGATAGCTTCCTAGGAGCCCTGCTCCTGACCTCCTCTCTCCTTCACTTCCAACACACCCTCTCTCCTGCCCTGCTCCTGACCTCCCCCATCCAACCCCCCAAGTGGGCGACCCTATTCCACTCAGGCCGTCAACTAGTGTGTTTGGTGGGTGTGGTGCAGAGTGTACCTAGGATTTGATTAGCTGATGTAGGCAACACCATATAGTTGGGTACCGATAACTAAGAAGGAGGTGGATACTGCACGGGAGGACAGATTGTGCTCCTGTCCGACCAATGCTCCTTTACACCAATTCCACTGCCACCCTCTGTTACTCTCCCATCTTTTGAGGTGCACTCCGTACGCATCTATGCCCCCTCCAACCTTCAACTGGCTGTCATTTACCGCCCTCCAGGGCCAGCCACTGCCTTTTTCGATCATTTCACCACCTGGCTACTACACTTCCTTTCCACCGACATCCCCACCATCATCATGGGTGCTTTCAATATCCCCATTGACACTTCCCACTCATCTGTCTCCAAACTTCAAACACTCGCTTCCTCCTTCGGCCTCACCCAATGGTCTTCTGCAGCTACTCACAAAGATGGCCACACGCTGGACCTCATCTTCACTCGACTCTGTTCCCTATCTAACCTCTCTAACTCACCTCTTCCCCTGTCTGACCACAACTTACTCACATTCTCTTCCCTCTCTTCTCCAACTACGCAACCCCCCCTCCACAAACTTTCACACCCTCGCAGAAATATCAAACACCTTGATTTACACGCCCTTTCTCAGTCCCTTCTCCCTCTCACAGACATTGCATTTCTACATGATGCAGATGCTGCTGCAAGTTTATACAACACTACAATCTCTGCAGCTCTCGAATCAGCCGCCCCCTCACACACACCAAAACCCGCACACTCAACAGGCAACCTTGGCTCACGAGGCAGACTAAACAACTGAGACAGGCTTCCAGAATTGCTGAGCGCAGATGGAAGAGGTCTCATTCCACTGAGCACTTCATTGCATATAAAGAGTCCCTGACCACTTTCAAGTCCACACTCACTGCTGCAAAACAAACCTACTTCTCATCCCTCATATCCTCTCTCTCTCACAACCCTAAACAGCTATTTAACACTTTTAATTCTCTCCTCCGTCCTCCAGCACCACTTCCCTCTCCTCTCATCTCAGCTGAAGACTTTGCCTCTTTCTTCAAGCAGAAGATTGACAACATCAGAGCAAGCTTTGGCCCACAATCACCACAGCCCCTCATCATAACTACTCAGCCTTCTTCCTCCAAATCCAGCTTCTCCACCATGACAGAAAACAATCTTTCCACTCTACTCTCAAGATCACATCTAACAACCTGTGCACTGGACCCCCTCCCATCGCACCTCATCCCCAACATCACCGCAGTCCTCATCCCAGCCCTAACCCATCTCTTCAACCTATCACTAACAACTTGTGTATTCCCTTCATGCTTTAAACATGCCTCTATTACACCCATCCTCAAAAAGCCCTCCCTTGACCCATCCTCTGTGTCAAACTATCACCCCATATCCCTTCTCCCCTATGCCTCAAAACTACTAGAACAGCATGTCCATCTTGAACTGTCCTCATACCTCTCCTCCTGCTCCCTTTTTGACCAGCTACAATCTGGCTTCCGACCGCATCATTCCACTGAAACTTCCCTAACTAAAGTCACTAATGACCTACTAACCGCCAAAGCCAAGCGACACTACTCTATTCTCCTCCTCCTGGACCTGTCCTCTGCCTTTGACACAGTAGACCATTCCCTCCTACTACTGATTCTCTCATCTCTGGGTATCACAGACTTGGCCCTATCTTGGATCTCCTCATACCTAACGGACCGAACTTTCAGCGTCTCCCATTCTCACACCTCTTCCTCATCATGCCCCCTATCTGTCGGTGTCCCCTAAGGCTCAGTTCTTGGACCCCTGCTGTTCTCCATCTACACCATCGGCCTGGGACAGCTCATAGAGTCCCACGGCTTCCAGTATCATCTCTATGCCGATGACACACAGATCTACCTCTCTGGACCTGACATTACCTTTCTACTAACCAAAATTCCACAATGTCTGTCTGCTATTTCATCCTTCTTCTCTGCGCGATTCCTAAAACTTAACATGGACAAAATAGAGCTCATTGTCTTTCCTCCTCCTCACTCATCTCCTCCAACAAGCCTTTTCATCAACCTCAATGGTTGCTTACTCTCCCCAGTCTCACAAGCTCGTTGCCTTGGAGTGACCCTCGACCCTGCTCTATCCTTCAAGCCACACATCCAAGCCCTCTTCAACTCATGCCGATTACAACTCAAAAACATCTCCCGGATCCGTGCTTTCCTTAACCAAGAATCAGCAAAAACATTAGTGCATGCCCTCATCATCTCCCGCCTCGACTACTGCAACCTCCTGCTCTCTGGCCTCCCTTCCAACACTCTTGCACCCCTCCAATCTATCCTAAACTCTGCAGCCTGCTTAATCCACCTCTCCCCTCGCTACTCCCCAGTCTCGCCACTCTGCCAATCCCTTCACTGGCTTCCCATCACCCAACGACTCCAGTTCAAAACACTAACCATGACATACAAAGCCATGCACAACCTGTCTCCTCCCTGCATCTGTGACCTAGTCTCCCGGTACCTACCTGAACGCAACCTCAGATCCTTACAAGATCTCCTTCTCTGCTCCTCTCTTATCTCCTCTTCCCACAATCGCGTACAAGATTTCTCCCGTGCATCCCCCATACTCTGGAACGCTCTACCTCAGCACATCAGACTCTCCCCTACTGTGGAACGCTTCAAAAGGAACCTCAAGTCCCACCTCTTCCAACAAGCCTACAACCTACAATAGCCCTCAGTCCAGGAGACCACTGCGCAACCAGCTCTGTCCTCACCTATCGTACTATCACCCCTTCCCTGTAGACTGTGAGCCCTCGTGGGCAGGGTCCTCTCTCTTCCTATACCAGTCTGTTTTGTACTGTTAATGATTGTTGTACGTATACCCTCTTTCACTTGTAAAGCACCATGGAATAAATGGCGCTATAATAATAAATAATAATAATAATACCCTGTGACGATGATCTGATAGTCCAGGGGCGTCACAGCAACACCGAAAGTGGCGTCACGTATAAACTCTATTCAACAATGCCCTGTAAATATCTCCATTACAGAAAGGGTCCAGGGGATGGAACTGGGTAACGGCCACCACTGTGACATTCCCCAGACGTACACTGCCCGGAACCGAGTACCCCATATTCCTGGGTGCTACATAAGCATGGCGCTCAAGCACCAGGGATCGAGTACTGAGTGTACCTGAGCACCCCGATGTTCGATCAAATATCGAGCAGTGGTGAGCATGCTCGCCAATTACTAGTCCAGGCATAAATCAGCAGTTAAACTGTCATAACAAAAAAGCCCAGTGGCTGTCTGCGCTAGGGCAGTGTCATAGTTATTAAAGTATGGAAGGAGGCTGCCACAATAAAGATTACCTGGCTTAGGATGCATAATCATCTAAAGAGGGGACTCTGAGAATGCCACAAAACGTAGTAACAGAGAACAATAGTAGAAAAGGGTTTCTATACCGCGCCAATGATCACAAGTCTGGAAGTCGGATTGATGTGGCTTTATTGTAGCATAGGTCTACGCGTTTCAGGAGCTCTGCTCCCTTCCTCAGGACCATAGAAACCATAGGATGTTGTTTCTATGGTCCTGAGGAAGGGAGCAGAGCTCCTGAAACGCGTAGACCTATGCTACAATAAAGCCACATCAATCCGACTTCCAGACTTGTGATCATTGGCGCGGTATAGAAACCCTTTTCTACTATTGTTCTCTGTTATCAGCCACTTTGGGTTGCCGCTGCCTGGATCCATTTTTAAATGCGATTACAGTAGTTGTGACTGTCACAACTACAGTTGGTGAGTATATTTGCTCCCCTTGTCTATTGCCCTGTGCCTATAAGGGTAAGACCCTATTGCGCTTTATTCTCCACAGCTCTTCCTCACAAAACGTAGTAAGGAAGCACCCCAAAGTGTGCTTCGTGTTTAGCGTCTTCCAAGGGATCAATGTATAGTACAATGTAATAGCTACTCTATACACAAGAAAGGATATTTGCAATCATATTCTAACTTATCACTGTGCTACTTCTGATGGAAAAGTCTGGGTGATCGAGAAGGGAAGAGAAATTGAGTGTGCAGTATTGTAATAAAGAGACAGAGGGAAATGTAATGGTAAAGAACAGAAGAAAGAAAAAAAAGAGACGAGAAGACCATAAAGATCGTAGCCTTTAATTTTCTATACCAATTTGCACTGGTAGCGAATATGGCAAAATGGGATTTCATCCGTGTTTTCCTTGGGGCCCCTCACAATTCAGCATTGCATCTCGCTGATCACCTGCTCATCTTTCTTTGCAATCTCCGCAGATCGATGCTAATAAACTAAACAACACTTTGTCGAGGAGCAGATAATTAAAACATAAATGCGATCCCTGAATGTGCGTGGACGGCACTGACATAGAGTTGATAATACAGGTGATAGCAATGTAATGGCAATCTTATTACTAAACATGTCTATTCATCATACAGATTGGTTTTCGTACCTGAGTACAGATGTCTGATATAAAACCTGGGTCTGAAAATAGCAATTTTAACCTGAGAGAAAATAAAATGAATTGACAGCCCAAAGGATTAAAACTTCCTCTCAATTTATATTTCAAAAATAATGGAGTCCTAAAATTAAGGAATTTCAGCTTGATGGCTCTTTTGACAAGCGATCTGATAGCTTCAGAAATGTATTTTAACTCTATTAAACTGCCAATCAGGAAAATAACGATGGAAAGAGCCTTCAAAGGCGGAATAGGCCGGTGCCTTTCTTTTCATATTTATCTCAATAGATGGGAATGGCGGTCTAGCCAAGCATTGGCATTCCTGCACTTTTCTCCTTTGCTTAAAAAAATCCATATAAAATACTATAAGATTTTTAACATGAAAATAAACCAATATATGTTTTGGTTCTTCGAAGATAATTTTGACTTATAATCTTTTTTGTTGTAATTCCTTATTAACAATAAGCCCTTTTTTAATTGCTGTTATAGTGTCTGCCATTTCTACCTTTTGTCCTTTTGTAGTAGGGCATTCTACAGTCTGACTGCTCTAACTGTAAAGAACTCGTTCCTGTTTAAATGCTTGAGTCAAATTTCCTGCACACATAATGAATGTCCCCACAATCAGTTTTACGTATTTTCGCTTGCGTCAAAAACAGTATTTTACCATACCAGCAAAGTGGATGGGATTAATAGACATCTCCATT
Organism: Anomaloglossus baeobatrachus; assembly: GCF_048569485.1. Classification (NCBI taxonomy): domain Eukaryota; kingdom Metazoa; phylum Chordata; class Amphibia; order Anura; family Aromobatidae; genus Anomaloglossus; species Anomaloglossus baeobatrachus. The sequence goes on from NC_134354.1 coordinate 629,613,506, forward strand.
GTGCTTCATGGTTACAATGTGTGAACTCACCGGCAATGTATTTTTTTCAAGCCACAGTATGTCAGTTTATCTTGTGGTTACGCTGAGTTTTCTGTGTGGAATTTCCCCTATAGACTTGTATTAGATGCGGAAAATTACAATTCAATCTCTTAAATACAACAAAATAAAATGATTCTATAACAATAGCAAATATATTTAACCCCTTAATCATGCCTCCTAACTTTTGAAGAATAGAATTAGGGCCAAATTATGTAGCGCGCTTAGCATGTAAAGTCTATTTTTGACCACTCCCCTAGCCACTCATCCAAGCCACACCCATTTGCCATTTCTTTCTAACGTGACAGGAGGAAATGTCAAAGGGGCGATGGCAATGAGGGACATTCAGCAGACACCCAGGACTGCATGGTGTGGACCCAATATGGGACTGTCCTCCGTATCCAGAACAGTTGGGACTAGAGACAAGCAAATTGATTCATGGGATTCCGGTCTAGTGTCCAGGTCAGTGGTGCAAGAGGCCACAAATACCTTACCCTCAAATGTCCCTGACATGGCTTTTGATTATCCAGGATTGGGGCAAAGTCATTTGAGTGTGATGTTCATCTGTAGTTGGACCTGTGGGTCTATTTTTTTGTTCATTCATTCATAGTCATAGCAGCCAGAAATTTTTCATTGTTTCATTGTCATGTAAGCTTCACTGTTTCAAAATGCTAGAGTCTGGCTCACTGGTCAGGTTGGTGCACCGAGAAAAAAAAACAGCATATGATAAGGTAAGCTCGGGCACACAAAATTAAAGTCTGAGACAAAGTGATGCTGGTGAAACAGTCCGCTTATTTTTTATTTATTGTGGTGCAAAGGTCAAAAAATAATAGATGCAATTTTTTCTAACGTTTCGGCCCCTGTCTATAGGCCTTCGTCAGAGCAATCTACAATGAAATAATACAGAAAGAAAAAGAGATGTTCATAAAAGAATTATCATAATATTGCACATCTGCAGCATGTAGAATAAATGAGAACGGTTTACATGATATGCACCGAAAAATACATCTGGATATTCGAAACACATCATGAAATAGATAATTAATACATTCCATATGAGACATGTTAATTTTTCTTGATTATACATTGTATCTAACAAGAGAGACAGACCACATAAAGGTAGAGTCGAGAACGTACCTATATGGTCAGAAGAATAGAAATGTAAGGTTCCCACAAAAAGGAGATCCAAATATAACAAATGAAATGCCTAAAAAATAGACACAAGTTTCATTACAGTGGAACCCGACATATATTACAAAGAGAAACTTATTTCCGGACAAGAGTGTGTTTCCCTGCATATTATAGCGGCGACGGAAAACAGAGGAGTAGCAGCAGAGGCACAGGAACGAGGTCAGAGAATTATACAAGATGGTTAAAGGAAAGAGTAAGTAAAGTAGAAAAAGAAAAAAGAAGAAAAAGGAGAGACGGAAAAGGAGAGAAAAAAAGAGAGTAGAGAGATGGAAAAAATGCTCTGAAGAAAAGGAAACAAGATGTATCAGGATAAGACTACCTTTGCTGTTGATCAAATGTTGGTATGTCAAAAAACGGAGATCAGAACTCCTGCTCCAGAGGTAAGTATCAGTATTATGATATCCACTAGTCAGTGCTGTGATAAGAGATATATAACAAAAGTGTTTATATAATCAGATCCCGTTCTAAAGACAATCAATGATAGTACGAAAAATGTACGTACCCACAGGGTATCTTCTACTATAAGATCAATAACCGCCTCCAAATACACGGGTGAGAGGGTGTCCATGTGCTACAGCCTACCAGTATAAACATATATCAATGAATAGGTGTTTATCTGCAATGATGGACAACCATGTAATGATGTAAAAACCACAAACCGCAAAAGTGTGGGTTGGGATGGATCTACATAGGTCTGCTTATGGTACTGCACTCCAAGTAACCAAAATAACGAAAAAGGCTTGGTATAGCTGATGAATGTACTGTAGAAAAGATGTATCGACACAAAAATATATAAATATCAAATGTGCACATCCAATGATCAAAGAAAAAGAGTCTCAAGTATTCAAAGGTAATACATACCGCCCAGAAAATGAGCTAATCGCACATAGGTAGCTACAAAAGTAGTCACCTGGAAGGTTATAATGCTACCATATACTGCAATGTCAAGCCTGCAAAGCGTATAAAAGGAAATATATCACAGACCAGCAGCATAAGAGAAAAAAAAAAAAAAGGGGAGAGCAAAGTCAATTCTACACACCTGATCAGCTGTTGAAAGATAAAGATGAAAAGTTTAAATAGGGCTCGTCACATGCCTGAAAGTAAAGGATAAGTGAGAGATGGAAATCTGCCAGCATGAATAAGAAGATAGTAAGAAGCCATAGACGTAACTGTACCTGAGGAACGAGAGAATCTCAAGAGTATAGGCTGTGACCGCTGTCTCCCAGTGGATCCCCGTGGTGCATAAAGTAATGGGTAGCCCGCCTTTTTATACAAATCAGACAGCTGTGCACACGAATTAGTGACGTCAGGATTAGCCGTGGTGCGTGCTGCCCATGCGCGGAGGAACCGAAGGGGCTCATCGGCGCATGCGCCTGCCGCATCCACAGACAGCCCATAAGTATGACAAGAAACGTGACGATAGCGGTGGGGCGGGACATCCGGTCTGTGAACCGCATCGTGGAACGCTCCATCGCCCATGCGCGGAAGGGCCCCTAGGCCGATCGGCACATGCGCAAGTGGCGATTATCCGAAACATAGGGAAAAGGAGAAACGGGCCGGGCGCACGCGCAGACTAGCCGTGGTCCAGGACATGACCGCGCATGAGCGGGCTCACTTCTCCCCAGTGCATGAGACCGGCCGGGCATTCCGTGCAATCAATATGACATCTGTGATGTGTGATCATGCAACAGTCACTGCGCCTGAAACAGAAAAAAATGCTAGAATTAATAATTGAAAGGTGGTGAAATGACCAGATCAACACCAGTAAAGGACATGAAGAAAAATTGTAGGGTTAGAAGAAAACAAGAGAGAAAAAGATAGAAAATAAAAAAGAATGTAGAAATGAAAACAACGAAGAGCAAGGGAAAAATAAAGAAGTTATTAGAAATGAAATGAAATGAGATCGAGAGCCAAGGAATAAAATGAAATCAAATGAAGAAAATGAGACATGAAATGAACAAGAAAAGAGAAATAAAGATAGAGATGAAAAATAAAGATAAAAAATAAATAAAAATAAAAATAAAAATAAAAAAGTTAGGTAAAAAATAATAGAGACAAAAATTGGAAAATAAATCAGAAGTAGATATGTAAAACAAAAAAATGAAAAAATCAAAAAATAAAAAAATAATAATATAATAAAATAATATATAATAACAACATGAAGACACGAACACAGGATTCGATTGCGGACTTTAAGAAAACATTACAGGATCGCAAGAGATCTAAATTCATGCGGGACCAGGAGGATTACTCCAAGAACCGCGTTTATAAATGGCGTTTACAGGACCTTCAGGATCGCAGACAGCCATACTATGGACCGTACTCTGGTTCTAATAGCTCTGATAGCGATCATAGTCTATCTCGTGGGCCATCATCTTCTTTTTTAGGACCTCGTCGCCCTCAAAGAGAAAGACGAGGAGGGGGAAAAGGAAATCAAGGGGCCCCCTACAAGGTGACAACTCGCTCCCAGGTAGGACTAACATACTGTACAACATCTCATCCTACCACCTCTCACCCACAGAGTCGAACATACTACAGAAGGGTCTCTCCTTTTGCCCCACCCCAGCCTTTAATGAGTTCACCCTTGACCAGGAACTCAGACGCTTCTTCCGGTCCCTTAGATTGAAAACGCACTTTTCCACTCTAAACCTTAGTGAGTCCACCTCTCCTACTATGAGTCCGGATGTATTCAGCCTTAAGGATCTTAAATTAACACTTCCTAGTACTTTCCAGCCCCCCAAGACGCACCATCCGGTAGAGACATTCATTGGTTTTGTCACAACAGACACAAAGAAAGTCATTAGTGAAATTAAGAATGGTGATTTGCATATCCGTAATAATCTTACACCTGAAGAGTCCCAGGCTCTTAATAGTCTAAGAACAAACCAGAAATTGGTAATCAAACCTGCTGATAAGGGCGGAGCAATCGTTGTGATGGATAAAGAGTATTATGTCACTGAGATACTGGGTCAATTGGAGGATAACACTACATATAGACCAATCCCGAGAGATCCTACGAGTAAGATTAGGGAACTCATTAGACATCTTATTGATGAACATTTGGGACTTGGAACTATCGATAAGAAACTATCAGAATTTCTTGTGAAAGATTTTCCAATTACTCCAGTATTTTACACATTGCCAAAAATTCCCAAGAACCTTAACCATCCTCCAGGACGCCCTATCGTGGCTTCCACGGAGTCAGTGTTATCACCTTTGGCCATTGCATTGGAGAGGATTCTGAACCCTCTGATACCATCTATCCCTTCATACATTAAGGACACTAATGACTTTCTGCACTTTTTGAGAACCACTAACAATATCTCTTCTGACGATATCTTGGTGACGCTTGATGTTAGTAGTCTCTACACAAGCATTAATCATCAACAGGGGATTGAGGCGGTTTCCTCTTTTCTGGATAGACATGAGAATATATCCCCTCATCAGAAAAAGTTTGTGATAGATCTCTTGACAATAGTGTTACACAATAACTTCTTCCTCTTCCAGGATCAATTTTATGTACAGGTACAGGGTACTGCCATGGGATCAAATGTAGCACCACCTTATGCCAACATATTTATGTCCCATTTTGAAGAAACTTTTGTCTACACTCATCCAATGTATTCTGCGCATGTGATTACATGGCGCAGATACATTGATGATATTTTTATGATTTGGCATGGAGATAGATCCCAATTAGAGACGTTCTATTCTGATCTCCCACCTACACCCCACCTACTGTCTCCTCCCCATAATCCTATAGAATGTAAGCCCGCAAGGGCAGGGCCCTCTTCCCTCTGTACTAGTCTGTCTACTGTAACTTGTACATGTATTTTGTATGTAACCCCCTTCTCATGTACAGCACCATGGAATCAATGGTGCTCTATAAATAAATAATAATAATAATAATAAAATAATCTCAATGAATGTTTACCGCAATTAAAGTTTACCCTGAACTGTGACCAACATAGAATGAACTTCTTAGATGTTCTCATCTTGAAATCTACCACGGGAGTCATCTCTACGGACCTATACACTAAACCAACAGATAGGAATAGTTTGCTGCATTATACCAGTGCACATCCTGCCCACATCAAAAAGGCGTTACCACTTTCACAAATAATGCGGGTTAATCGTATAGTATCGGATCCGGAGATCCGTATAAAACGTGAAATAGAAATGGGTGAGAAATTTATGGCAAGGGGGTATCCACGGCGGATTGCTACTACAGGGGTTTCACATAGACGAACGGATGCAGCACAAGGCCCACGAGTAACTTTTGTTGCAACGTATCATCCTTTTCAGGCACACATTAGGGGTGCCATCCTTAAACACTGGTCATTATTGTCAAGGGCCTATCCTGGCATTCCTGAATTTCAGAATAAACCCCTTTTTTGCAACAAACGCCCTAAGAACTTGAGAGATACACTGGTACGAGCAGACATTGGGTCACAGACTAAAACAGTGCGACAAACTACTTTATCGACGACCCGCACTGGTAATTACCCATGTCTGCATTGTATCCAGTGCTCCAATATTACCAAAGGGAATACTTTTTCTCACCCCCGAACTGGCAGGATCTTTCACATTAAGGGCTTTTATACATGTGACTCATCATACGTCGTGTATCTAATTAAGTGTCCGTGCGGTCTCGGATATGTTGGGGAGACTACCCAACATATCCGGGACCGCATTAGTAAACATAAATCAACCATTAGGTGTAAGCAGACACTCTTACCTATTCCAGCACATTTCCATCAGATGGGTCACACAATAGCACAATTGAGATACCAAGTTCTTGAACATGTGGCACAACCTAGGAGAGGTGGCAACAGGATACAGAAATTAATAGAACGGGAGGCCTTTTGGATATACACCCTACAAACATTAGAACCATTGGGTCTTAATCGTGAATACGAGGTCTTTGTCTAGAGTGAATATTTTTCGAACGGGATATTTGTCCTATATGACACTGATGTCTAAATATTTCTTCTATTTTCTCTTTACTTTCTTTATTCTTTTCTTTTTAGTCTTTCTATTTTCTTCTTTTCTCTTTTTCTTTTTTCTAGATTTCATCTTCATTATTATTCCTTTACATTATTATTTGTCATTTAGTTATTATTTATCACTTTTTATGGTTTTTTTAATTTCTAGTATTTTTTAGTTTTTATTTTGTATCTTTTGACTTTTTAATTTTTATTTATTTTTTTATTTATTTATTATTTATTTTTATTGTATTTCTTTATTATTTTTTCATTTTTTTATTTTTTTATTATTTTTTTATTTTTTCATTTTTTCATTTTTTTGTTTTACATATCTACTTCTGATTTATTTTCCAATTTTTGTCTCTATTATTTTTTACCTAACTTTTTTATTTTTATTTTTATTTTTATTTATTTTTTATCTTTATTTTTCATCTCTATCTTTATTTCTCTTTTCTTGTTCATTTCATGTCTCATTTTCTTCATTTGATTTCATTTTTTTCCTTGGCTCTCGATCTCATTTCATTTCATTTCTAATAACTTCTTTATTTTTCCCTTGCTCTTCGTTGTTTTCATTTCTACATTCTTTTTTATTTTCTATCTTTTTCTCTCTTGTTTTCTTCTAACCCTACAATTTTTCTTCATGTCCTTTACTGGTGTTGATCTGGTCATTTCACCGCCTTTCAATTATTAATTCTAGCATTTTTTTCTGTTTCAGGCGCAGTGACTGTTGCATGATCACACATCACAGATGTCATATTGATTGCACGGAATGCCCGGCCGGTCTCATGCACTGGGGAGAAGTGAGCCCGCTCATGCGCGGTCATGTCCTGGACCACGGCCAGTCTGCGCGTGCGCCCGGCCCGTTTCTCCTTTTCCCTATGTTTCGGATAATCGCCACTTGCACATGCGCCGATCGGCCTAGGGGCCCTTCCGCGCATGGGCGATGGAGCGTTCCACGATGCGGTTCACAGACCGGATGTCCCGCCCCACCGCTATCGTCACGTTTCTTGTCATACTTATGGGCTGTCTGTGGATGCGGCAGGCGCATGCGCCGATGAGCCCCTTCGGTTCCTCCGCGCATGGGCAGCACGCACCACGGCTAATCCTGACGTCACTAATTCGTGTGCACAGCTGTCTGATTTGTATAAAAAGGCGGGCTACCCATTACTTTATGCACCACGGGGATCCACTGGGAGACAGCGGTCACAGCCTATACTCTTGAGATTCTCTCGTTCCTCAGGTACAGTTACGTCTATGGCTTCTTACTATCTTCTTATTCATGCTGGCAGATTTCCATCTCTCACTTATCCTTTACTTTCAGGCATGTGACGAGCCCTATTTAAACTTTTCATCTTTATCTTTCAACAGCTGATCAGGTGTGTAGAATTGACTTTGCTCTCCCCTTTTTTTTTTTTTTTTTTTTTTCTCTTATGCTGCTGGTCTGTGATATATTTCCTTTTATACGCTTTGCAGGCTTGACATTGCAGTATATGGTAGCATTATAACCTTCCAGGTGACTACTTTTGTAGCTACCTATGTGCGATTAGCTCATTTTCTGGGCGGTATGTATTACCTTTGAATACTTGAGACTCTTTTTCTTTGATCATTGGATGTGCACATTTGATATTTATATATTTTTGTGTCGATACATCTTTTCTACAGTACATTCATCAGCTATACCAAGCCTTTTTCGTTATTTTGGTTACTTGGAGTGCAGTACCATAAGCAGACCTATGTAGATCCATCCCAACCCACACTTTTGCGGTTTGTGGTTTTTACATCATTACATGGTTGTCCATCATTGCAGATAAACACCTATTCATTGATATTTGTTTATACTGGTAGGCTGTAGCACATGGACACCCTCTCACCCGTGTATTTGGAGGCGGTTATTGATCTTATAGTAGAAGATACCCTGTGGGTACGTACATTTTTCGTACTATCATTGATTGTCTTTAGAACGGGATCTGATTATATAAACACTTTTGTTATATATCTCTTATCACAGCACTGACTAGTGGATATCATAATACTGATACTTACCTCTGGAGCAGGAGTTCTGATCTCCGTTTTTTGACATACCAACATTTGATCAACAGCAAAGGTAGTCTTATCCTGATACATCTTGTTTCCTTTTCTTCAGAGCATTTTTTCCATCTCTCTACTCTCTTTTTTTTCTCTCCTTTTCCGTCTCTCCTTTTTCTTCTTTTTTCTTTTTCTACTTTACTTACTCTTTCCTTTAACCATCTTGTATAATTCTCTGACCTCGTTCCTGTGCCTCTGCTGCTACTCCTCTGTTTTCCGTCGCCGCTATAATATGCAGGGAAACACACTCTTGTCCGGAAATAAGTTTCTCTTTGTAATATATGTCGGGTTCCACTGTAATGAAACTTGTGTCTATTTTTTAGGCATTTCATTTGTTATATTTGGATCTCCTTTTTGTGGGAACCTTACATTTCTATTCTTCTGACCATATAGGTACGTTCTCGACTCTACCTTTATGTGGTCTGTCTCTCTTGTTAGATACAATGTACAATCAAGAAAAATTAACATGTCTCATATGGAATGTATTAATTATCTATTTCATGATGTGTTTCGAATATCCAGATGTATTTTTCGGTGCATATCATGTAAACCGTTCTCATTTATTCTACATGCTGCAGATGTGCAATATTATGATAATTCTTTTATGAACATCTCTTTTTCTTTCTGTATTATTTCATTGTAGATTGCTCTGACGAAGGCCTATAGACAGGGGCCGAAACGTTAGAAAAAATTGCATCTATTATTTTTTGACCTTTGCACCACAATAAATAAAAAATAAGCGGACTGTTTCACCAGCATCACTTTGTCTCAGACTTTCATTTTGTGTGCCCGAGCTTACCTTATCATATGCTGTTTTTTTTTCTCGGTGCACCAACCTGACCAGTGAGCCAGACTCTAGCATTTTGAAATTTGGTTATTTTAGTCTGGGCTCCTATTTTTCCATCCATATTACGTATATGATGTCTTTTTCAACACTCTCATTTAATGAGGAAGAGACTTCGACCATATTGGCGAAAGTCACTACTCCCAATACTTTTTTATCTATCCCGGCAGAAGAGACGAAATCCAGGGATTATGAGAAGATTCTCCGCAAGCAAACGGCGTTTGAACTTCATTCTACGACTTTGGCGGAATATCATAAAACTAAGAGAATACCACGCGGCTTACGGGTTCCCCTTCGTCCCACGTTGTTTGCCGACAATGCTATATATTGTGACAAATTTGAGGGAATACTGAATAAGTGTTCCATGGATATTATCATCCTGACTATTGATTTTTTGCAACAAGAACTACGAGATGTGGAAGAAAGGATCCGTAGTATTGAGGACCAATTAAGTAACACTCTTTCGTCCACTGAGTGGAACAACATGAAGACACGAACACAGGATTCGATTGCGGACTTTAAGAAAACATTACAGGATCGCAAGAGATCTAAATTCATGCGGGACCAGGAGGATTACTCCAAGAACCGCGTTTATAAATGGCGTTTACAGGACCTTCAGGATCGCAGACAGCCATACTATGGACCGTACTCTGGTTCTAATAACTCTGATAGCGATCATAGTCTATCTCGTGGGCCATCATCTTCTTTTTTAGGACCTCGTCGCCCTCAAAGAGAAAGACGAGGAGGGGGAAAAGGAAATCAAGGGGCCCCCTACAAGGTGACAACTCGCTCCCAGGTAGGACTAACATACTGTACAACATCTCATCCTACCACCTCTCACCCACAGAGTCGAACATACTACAGAAGGGTCTCTCCTTTTGCCCCACCCCAGCCTTTAATGAGTTCACCCTTGACCAGGAACTCAGACGCTTCTTCCGGTCCCTTAGATTGAAAACGCACTTTTCCACTCTAAACCTTAGTGAGTCCACCTCTCCTACTATGAGTCCGGATGTATTCAGCCTTAAGGATCTTAAATTAACACTTCCTAGTACTTTCCAGCCCCCCAAGACGCACCATCCGGTAGAGACATTCATTGGTTTTGTCACAACAGACACAAAGAAAGTCATTAGTGAAATTAAGAATGGTGATTTGCATATCCGTAATAATCTTACACCTGAAGAGTCCCAGGCTCTTAATAGTCTAAGAACAAACCAGAAATTGGTAATCAAACCTGCTGATAAGGGCGGAGCAATCGTTGTGATGGATAAAGAGTATTATGTCACTGAGATACTGGGTCAATTGGAGGATAACACTACATATAGACCAATCCCAAGAGATCCTACGAGTAAGATTAGGGAACTCATTAGACATCTTATTGATGAACATTTGGGACTTGGAACTATCGATAAGAAACTATCAGAATTTCTTGTGAAAGATTTTCCAATTACTCCAGTATTTTACACATTGCCAAAAATTCCCAAGAACCTTAACCATCCTCCAGGACGCCCTATCGTGGCTTCCACGGAGTCAGTGTTATCACCTTTGGCCATTGCATTGGAGAGGATTCTGAACCCTCTGATACCATCTATCCCTTCATACATTAAGGACACTAATGACTTTCTGCACTTTTTGAGAACCACTAACAATATCTCTTCTGACGATATCTTGGTGACGCTTGATGTTAGTAGTCTCTACACAAGCATTAATCATCAACAGGGGATTGAGGCGGTTTCCTCTTTTCTGGATAGACATGAGAATATATCCCCTCATCAGAAAAAGTTTGTGATAGATCTCTTGACAATAGTGTTACACAATAACTTCTTCCTCTTCCAGGATCAATTTTATGTACAGGTACAGGGTACTGCCATGGGATCAAATGTAGCACCACCTTATGCCAACATATTTATGTCCCATTTTGAAGAAACTTTTGTCTACACTCATCCAATGTATTCTGCGCATGTGATTACATGGCGCAGATACATTGATGATATTTTTATGATTTGGCATGGAGATAGATCCCAATTAGAGACGTTCTATTCTGATCTCAATGAATGTTTACCGCAATTAAAGTTTACCCTGAACTGTGACCAACATAGAATGAACTTCTTAGATGTTCTCATCTTGAAATCTACCACGGGAGTCATCTCTACGGACCTATACACTAAACCAACAGATAGGAATAGTTTGCTGCATTATACCAGTGCACATCCTGCCCACATCAAAAAGGCGTTACCACTTTCACAAATAATGCGGGTTAATCGTATAGTATCGGATCCGGAGATCCGTATAAAACGTGAAATAGAAATGGGTGAGAAATTTATGGCAAGGGGGTATCCACGGCGGATTGCTACTACAGGGGTTTCACATAGACGAACGGATGCAGCACAAGGCCCACGAGTAACTTTTGTTGCAACGTATCATCCTTTTCAGGCACACATTAGGGGTGCCATCCTTAAACACTGGTCATTATTGTCAAGGGCCTATCCTGGCATTCCTGAATTTCAGAATAAACCCCTTTTTTGCAACAAACGCCCTAAGAACTTGAGAGATACACTGGTACGAGCAGACATTGGGTCACAGACTAAAACAGCGCGACAAACTACTTTATCGACGACCCGCACTGGTAATTACCCATGTCTGCATTGTATCCAGTGCTCCAATATTACCAAAGGGAATACTTTTTCTCACCCCCGAACTGGCAGGATCTTTCACATTAAGGGCTTTTATACATGTGACTCATCATACGTCGTGTATCTAATTAAGTGTCCGTGCGGTCTCGGATATGTTGGGGAGACTACCCAACATATCCGGGACCGCATTAGTAAACATAAATCAACCATTAGGTGTAAGCAGACACTCTTACCTATTCCAGCACATTTCCATCAGATGGGTCACACAATAGCACAATTGAGATACCAAGTTCTTGAACATGTGGCACAACCTAGGAGAGGTGGCAACAGGATACAGAAATTAAAAGAACGGGAGGCCTTTTGGATATACAACCTACAAACATTAGAACCATTGGGTCTTAATCGTGAATACGAGGTCTTTGTCCAGAGTGAATATTTTTCGAACGGGATATTTGTCCTATATGACACTGATGTCTAAATATTTCTTCTATTTTCTCTTTACTTTCTTTATTCTTTTCTTTTTAGTCTTTCTATTTTCTTCTTTTCTCTTTTTCTCTTTTTCTAGATTTCATCTTCATTATTATTCCTTTACATTATTATTTGTCATTTAGTTATTATTTATCACTTTTTATGGTTTTTTTAATTTCTAGTATTTTTTAGTTTTTATTTTGTATCTTTTGACTTTTTAATTTTTATTTATTTATTATTTATTTTTATTGTATTTCTTTATTATTTTTTCATTTTTTTATTTTTTTATTATTTTTTTATTTTTTCATTTTTTCATTTTTTTGTTTTACATATCTACTTCTGATTTATTTTCCAATTTTTGTCTCTATTATTTTTTACCTAACTTTTTTATTTTTATTTTTATTTTTATTTTTATTTATTTTTTATCTTTATTTTTCATCTCTATCTTTATTTCTCTTTTCTTGTTCATTTCATGTCTCATTTTCTTCATTTGATTTCATTTTATTCCTTGGCTCTCGATCTCATTTCATTTCTAATAACTTCTTTATTTTTCCCTTGCTCTTCGTTGTTTTCATTTCTACATTCTTTTTTATTTTCTATCTTTTTCTCTCTTGTTTTCTTCTAACCCTACAATTTTTCTTCATGTCCTTTACTGGTGTTGATCTGGTCATTTCACCGCCTTTCAATTATTAATTCTAGCATTTTTTTCTGTTTCAGGCGCAGTGACTGTTGCATGATCACACATCACAGATGTCATATTGATTGCACGGAATGCCCGGCCGGTCTCATGCACTGGGGAGAAGTGAGCCCGCTCATGCGCGGTCATGTCCTGGACCACGGCCAGTCTGCGCGTGCGCCCGGCCCGTTTCTCCTTTTCCCTATGTTTCGGATAATCGCCACTTGCGCATGCGCCGATCGGCCTAGGGGCCCTTCCGCGCATGGGCGATGGAGCGTTCCACGATGCGGTTCACAGACCGGATGTCCCGCCCCACCGCTATCGTCACGTTTCTTGTCATACTTATGGGCTGTCTGTGGATGCGGGAGGCGCATGCGCCGATGAGCCCCTTCGGTTCCTCCGCGCATGGGCAGCACGCACCACGGCTAATCCTGACGTCACTAATTCGTGTGCACAGCTGTCTGATTTGTATAAAAAGGCGGGCTACCCATTACTTTATGCACCACGGGGATCCACTGGGAGACAGCGGTCACAGCCTATACTCTTGAGATTCTCTCGTTCCTCAGGTACAGTTACGTCTATGGCTTCTTACTATCTTCTTATTCATGCTGGCAGATTTCCATCTCTCACTTATCCTTTACTTTCAGGCATGTGACGAGCCCTATTTAAACTTTTCATCTTTATCTTTCAACAGCTGATCAGGTGTGTAGAATTGACTTTGCTCTCCCCTTTTTTTTTTTTTTTTTTTTCTCTTATGCTGCTGGTCTGTGATATATTTCCTTTTATACGCTTTGCAGGCTTGACATTGCAGTATATGGTAGCATTATAACCTTCCAGGTGACTACTTTTGTAGCTACCTATGTGCGATTAGCTCATTTTCTGGGCGGTATGTATTACCTTTGAATACTTGAGACTCTTTTTCTTTGATCATTGGATGTGCACATTTGATATTTATATATTTTTGTGTCGATACATCTTTTCTACAGTACATTCATCAGCTATACCAAGCCTTTTTCGTTATTTTGGTTACTTGGAGTGCAGTACCATAAGCAGACCTATGTAGATCCATCCCAACCCACACTTTTGCGGTTTGTGGTTTTTACATCATTACATGGTTGTCCATCATTGCAGATAAACACCTATTCATTGATATATGTTTATACTGGTAGGCTGTAGCACATGGACACCCTCTCACCCGTGTATTTGGAGGCGGTTATTGATCTTATAGTAGAAGATACCCTGTGGGTACGTACATTTTTCGTACTATCATTGATTGTCTTTAGAACGGGATCTGATTATATAAACACTTTTGTTATATATCTCTTATCACAGCACTGACTAGTGGATATCATAATACTGATACTTACCTCTGGAGCAGGAGTTCTGATCTCCGTTTTTTGACATACCAACATTTGATCAACAGCAAAGGTAGTCTTATCCTGATACATCTTGTTTCCTTTTCTTCAGAGCATTTTTTCCATCTCTCTACTCTCTTTTTTTCTCTCCTTTTCCGTCTCTCCTTTTTCTTCTTTTTTCTTTTTCTACTTTACTTACTCTTTCCTTTAACCATCTTGTATAATTCTCTGACCTCGTTCCTGTGCCTCTGCTGCTACTCCTCTGTTTTCCGTCGCCGCTATAATATGCAGGGAAACACACTCTTGTCCGGAAATAAGTTTCTCTTTGTAATATATGTCGGGTTCCACTGTAATGAAACTTGTGTCTATTTTTTAGGCATTTCATTTGTTATATTTGGATCTCCTTTTTGTGGGAACCTTACATTTCTATTCTTCTGACCATATAGGTACGTTCTCGACTCTACCTTTATTTTGTTAGATACAATGTACAATCAAGAAAAATTAACATGTCTCATATGGAATGTATTAATTATCTATTTCATGATGTGTTTCGAATATCCAGATGTATTTTTCGGTGCATATCATGTAAACCGTTCTCATTTATTCTACATGCTGCAGATGTGCAATATTATGATAATTCTTTTATGAACATCTCTTTTTCTTTCTGTATTATTTCATTGTAGATTGCTCTGACGAAGGCCTATAGACAGGGGCCGAAACGTTAGAAAAAATTGCATCTATTATTTTTTGACCTTTGCACCACAATAAATAAAAAATAAGCGGACTGTTTCACCAGCATCACTTTGTCTCAGACTTTCATTTTGTGTGCCCGAGCTTACCTTATCGTAAGCTTCACTGTATGACATCTGGATTTCTGTAAGGCCGTGTTCACTTTTAGCATAAATACTATATTTTTTTGTTTTCTGCAGGTGTTCACACCAAATAATAATCTTCTTTGGTTAATGTATTTCTGCTTCTTTTTATGTTTTCCCCACCTTATTTATTGCATTTTTGTTGCAGATGTGAAGCCACAATTTTAATGTGGTTTTATAGTACAGAATAGCATTAATTAGGCAGTTAGTAAAAAGTAATGGCAGTTTTTTACATGCGGGGTTTTTTAGCCTCAAGAGGAAAACAAATGACCAAAACCGCACAGTAAAGGTACTGTCACACTACGCGACGCTCCAGCGATCCCACCAGCAACCTGACCTGGCAGGGATCGCTGGAGCGTTGCTACACAGGTTGCTGGTGAGCTGTCAAACAGGCAGATCTCACCAGCAACCAGTGACCAGCCCCCAGCCACCAGCGATGCATGGAAGAGGTGCTGCGCTTGGTAACTAAGGTAAATATCGGGTAACCAACCCGATATTTACCTTGGTTACCAGCGCAAACCACTCCCTGCACTCCTAGCCAGAGTATACATCGGGTTAATTACCCGATGTGTAGTCTGGCTATGTGTGCAGGGAGCAGGGAGCCAGCACTGAAAGCGTGAGAGCGGCGGACACTGGTAACGAAGGTAAATATCGGGTAACCAAGGAAAGGGCTTCTTGGTTACCCGATATTTACATTGGTTACCAGCGTCCGCAGAAGCCGGCTCCTGCTCACTGCACATTCAGTTGTTGCTCTCTCGCTGTCACACACAGCGATGTGTGCTTCACAGCGGGAGAGCAACAACTAAAAAATGGTCCAGGACATTCAGCAACAACCAGCGACCTCACAGCAGGGGCCAGGTTGTTGCTGGATGTCAAACACAGCAACATCGCTAGCAACTAGCGATGTTGCTAGCGATGTTGCTTAGTGAGACGTGGCCTTAAGGCCGGTTTCAGACGTTCGTGTTTAAACAGGTGCAAGCCACACGTACTGGTATTTTAGTTTGTGTGACATCCATGTGTCATACGTGTGACGTCCGGGTGACGTTCGTATTTGCATACGTGTAACATCCGTGTGACTGGTACAAGTAAAAAATACATGGTACTGAAATGAATGGTTTTCTAATGTGTAAAAGAATGCAAAGTCTGAAAAATTATAGATAGATACAGAAAGATAGATAGAACAAATAAGATAAAACATAAAACAGCTAGGATAGAAAGATAGATAAGGTAGATACAGTTAGGTCCAGAAATATTTGGACAGTGACACAATTTTCGCGAGTTGGGCTCTGCATGCCACCACATTGGATTTGAAATGAAACCTCTACAACAGAATTCAAGTGCAGATTGTAACGTTTAATTTGAAGGTTTGAACAAAAATATCTGATAGAAATTGTAGGAATTGTACACATTTCTTTACAAACACTCCACGTTTTAGGAGGTCAAAAGTAATTGGACAAATAAACCAAACCCAAACAAAATATATTGTTATTTTCAATATTTTGTTGCGAATCCTTTGGAGGCAATCACTGCCTTAAGTCTGGAACCCATGGACATCACCAAACGCTGGGTTTCCTCCTTCTTAATGCTTTGCCAGGCCTTTACAGCCACAGCCTTCAGGTCTTGCTTGTTTGTGGGTCTTTCCGTCTTAAGTCTGGATTTGAGCAAGTGAAATGCATGCTCAATTGGGTTAAGATCTGGTAATTGACTTAGCCATTGCAGAATGTTCCACTTTTTTGCACTCATGAACTCCTGGGTAGCTTTGGCTGTATGCTTGGGGTCATTGTCCATCTGTACTATGAAGCGCCGCCCGATCAACTTTGCGGCATTTGGCTGAATCTGGGCTGAAAGTATATCCCGGTACACTTCAGAATTCATCCGGCTACTCTTGTCTGCTGTTATGTCATCAATAAACACAAGTGACCCAGTGCCATTGAAAGCCATGCATGCCCATGCCATCACGTTGCCTCCACCATGTTTTACAGAGGATGTGGTGTGCCTTGGATCATGTGCCGTTCCCTTTCTTCTCCAAACTTTTTTCTTCCCATCATTCTGGTACAGGTTGATCTTTGTCTCATCTGTCCATAGAATACTTTTCCAGAACTGAGCTGGCTTCATGAGGTGTTTTTCAGCAAATTTAACTCTGGCCTGTCTATTTTTGGAATTGATGAATGGTTTGCATCTAGATGTGAACCTTTTGTATTTACTTTCATGGAGTCTTTTCTTTACTGTTGACTTAGAGACAGATACACCTACTTCACTGAGAGTGTTCTGGACTTCAGTTGATGTTGTGAACGGGTTCTTCTTCACCAAAGAAAGTATGTGGCGATCATCCACCACTGTTGTCATCCGTGGACGCCCAGGCCTTTTTGAGTTCCCAAGCTCACCAGTCAATTCCTTTTTTCTCAGAATGTACCCGACTGTTGATTTTGCTACTCAAAGCATGTCTGCTATCTCTCTGATGGATTTTTTCTTTTTTTTCAGCCTCAGGATGTTCTGCTTCACCTCAATTGAGAGTTCCTTAGACCGCATGTTGTCTGGTCACAGCAACAGCTTCCAAATGCAAAACCACACACCTGTAATCAACCCCAGACCTTTTAACTACTTCATTGATTACAGGTTAACGAGGGAGACGCCTTCAGAGTTAATTGCAGCCCTTAGAGTCCCTTGTCCAATTACTTTTGGTCCCTTGAAAAAGAGGACGCTATGCATTACAGAGCTATGATTCCTAAACCCTTTCTCCGATTTGAATGTGAAAACTCTCATATTGCAGCTGGGAGTGTGCACTTTCAGCCCATATTATATATATAATTGTATTTCTGAACATGTTTTTGTAAACAGCTAAAATAACAAAACTTGTGTCACTGTCCAAATATTTCTGGCCCTGACTGTAGATAGAACAGATTAGATAGATAGATAGATAGATAGATAGATAGATAGTAGATAGAACAGACAGATAAAATAGATAAATAGAATGAAAATAAGAAATAACATATTAAATAGACAGAAAAAAACCCCCAGATAGAATAGCTCAATAGATACAGGGATAGCTTGCTTGGCCAGCTGTTTTCCAGCATTTTTATTTTTTATTTAAAAAAAAAAAATTACATGGGGTCCCGAACAATTTTGATATCCAGCACAGGAACAGCAGCAGCTGCAGGTTGCAATTCTCAGCTGTCTGCTGTACCTTGGCTAGTTATTAAAAATAGAGGGGATCTCACACTTATTTTTAAATTTTCTTATTTTATTTTTTTAAATGACGTGTGGTCTCTTCAATTTTACTAAAACCAGCCAAGGTGCAGCAGACAGCTGGGGGCTAGAATTTTCAGGCTGGGAAGGCCCATGGTTATTTGGCCCTTAGTAGCCCACAGCCACCCCAAAAGTAGTGCATCCATTAGATGCGCCAATTCTAATGCTGTGTAGCACCCCTTGAGCCACTCAGAGCACTACTAGGAACTGCATCCTCACCGAGATGCAGGGCCTACCCCCAAGGACCTGGAACACCAGTGCCAGTGATATCAGCACACACTAAACTCCCAGTTTCCACTACACACCAGGGGTAATTGGCTAGATATACACCCAAAGGGATGGCCACATAGAGGGCGGAGCCATTCTAGGGGACTGGACAACCTGGTGGGAGGGGACCAAGAGCAGTCAAGTCTAGAGAGTGAAAAGGAGAGACATGCCTAGAGCTGGCTCATGTAACGGTGACCCGGGGGCACAGGAGAGTGGTCGCCAGGGCAGGTACACACGAGTACCGCTGAGACCAGAGCACAGACGGGGCACAGGGCCCTAGGTCAGACGTCAGTTTCATATGGTCTTGCAAATACCTGCACAGTGAGGGGACCTTCACAGACCTCACTGACCCATAAATCCGGGGGCATCAGCAGTAAAGCAAGGATCAGGGTTTGCGACCAAAGACCAGCCCTACAGGGTCCACACGGCCCGACGTACGGACGAGGAGACTGCCAAAAGACAGTCGGGGCCCCCAAACCTGCTTCAAGCTATGGGGACCCAACCACACTGAGGGTGCCGGAGACAGAGCAACCGAGTCATCAAACTGGCACTGAAAATACAGGGACCTGAACCAGCCATCCAAGGGCCCAACTGTGAGTAAAGAACTGTTAAACTCCAACCCCCGGTGTGGCCTCCCTTATTCGGCGAAAGTCTCCACCATACATCTCCCGGGCTCAGCCCTACCTGCGGAGGGCCTACCACCACAGCTACCATTACCACCAGCACTAGAGATAACCAACCTAGCAGCGGCGATTCAACCATGTTAACCGCAACTCGCAGGTGGCATCACACCAATGACTTTAAACTCCCCTGTAAATACTCCCTATTAAATAGTACCCAGGGCACAGGACCGGGCAACGGCCAGCAAACATCCATGACCCAGCATCCCCCGTAAATATACAGTCCGGGACCAAGTATCCCATAGCCCTGGGCGACACACTGGACTTGGCTCATCCCGTTGCCCTGGTGCAGTAGCAAACAGGGTAATATTTGTAGGGTTTATGCCAGCTCCAGTTTTTTACATTATACAGATCAACCTGAGTATTTGTATACAGTATTCTATGTATTCTAGAATGCTATATATAAGAGCTTACAGGTGATGGCAGCAGCTTAGAGGGGTCAAATCTGGTGACAGGTTCCCTTTAAGCTCTTTGTAGTTTTTAAATGCTAGAGCTGACCTCTCAGATTTATATATTCTAAATTCCTTTTTTTCGAATTAATATCCCATCTAACAATAGGTGTAAGCCATGTGCGGTTTTATTTTGTCTTCTATACTTGTTTATCAGAATATATTTTGTCGGCTGGCTGACAAATATATTTTGGAAGAGCTCCCATTTATCTTTTATATCACTATCATTATCACTATCTATCTACTATCACTAGTAGTTGCTCCCAGTCAATGCACTGAGAGGCAGCCTTCAACCTAACGAAATTGGCTTTTTAAAAGTTGTGTTTTCTTGCCTTAATGAGCTGTCGCGGGCGGAGGAGGGGACGCCGCGCTCTCCCACTGCTGCTCGGGTTCGGCTGCCGCGGCTGCTGCGGCCTGCTGCTGCTCGGTGGCTCGAGCGATGGGCCGGATCCCGGGGACTCTAGCGGCGCTCCTCGCCCGTGAGTGAAAGGGGGTTTTTGGGTGTGGGGATTGTTTGTTGTCCGTGACGCCACCCACGGTTGTGGTGATTTGGTTGACACCACCGCTGCTCTGTATGGGGATCCCGGGAAGGATGGTATGGAGCAGCCAGTTGTTATGTTGCCCCTCCGTGGGTAGGGGTTGGTGATCCCGGGGCCCAGTGATGAGGTGGGAGATGCAGGGCTTGGTGGGGTGCAGGGACGCGGGGGCAGCGCTGTGCCTTGCGGCACTGTGGTACTCACTCAGCCTGAGACGTTGACACAGTTCTCGGTAAAACACACGGCTGGAAAGACGGTTCCCACGGACGGCTGCACTTGCTTTCCCCTGTAGGTGACGGTGATGTCCCTTTTCCTGCACCTAATGTTCCTGTGTTGGTAGCGATGGGTTCCCACCGGTAACCCGCTCCCCGGCTTGGATATGGGCCGGAGGAGCCCTACTTTGCCCGCAGGCGCTGGCCCTGAGAAACTGGTGCCCTGGCGGTGGCGGTGTCTCTCCTCAATGGTTGGACTGTTGCCTTCAATCGGGACTTGGTTGTTTGGAGACAGACGTCCCCTTCACTGACGGATTTGGCAAATTCACGGCGACTCCAAGCCTTGCCGGGATCCGAGAGGTCCCTGCCCTGGTGCTGACTGTTCTTCGTATACTGCTCCAGACCGCCGGGCCACTACCCGTCCGCGGTCCTTCCAGCAACCTCCGAGCAGTCACCCCTGCGGACTATCACCGCCGTCTGCTGACCTTGCTGACACTGTCCTGGCACACAGCCGGACCAACTTCAGGCTTTACTACTGTCCTTTTACTCTTTCTCTCTCAAGCTTGACTTGCTTCCTCTCACTTTCACTTCCCTCACTTGACTCTACTGTTTACTCTTCACTCTCCTGAACTGTTCTCAAGCTCTTCCCTGAGCTGACTCTAACACTCCTCTGCCTGGTTCCTCCCGCCTCCAGGGCTGTGTACCCCTCGGTGGGCGGAGCCAACCGCCTGGCCCACCCCCTGGTGTGAACATCAGTCCCTGGAGGAAGGCAACAAGGATTTTGGTAGCCTTGATGTTCCTAACTGGGGTGTAGGGTGTGGTGGTGTGATGACCTGTGACCCCTGGCTTGCCCAGGGCATCACATTCCCCCTTAGCAAAATGCAGACAGTCCGCGGGCTGCCCGTCCAACACCGGTTTTATTTTCTGTAAAGTATAAAAAAGGTAAACGGTAACATAACATCATCCCACAACGGGAGGCACATTTCTTAAACGTTGCTAAACGGTTTACAGCTACAGTTTCCGCTCTCTCCCACCCAAGCAACCTGGCCCTGATGCTGCCCCTAAAGCCCAGGCAGCACCCCTTGACCCAAGTCCAGCACAAGTTACCCGAGCGGGATCTGTCCTTCCCCTCCAGAGGGTAGCCACCGGTTCCTGTGGTGGCTGGGCCCCAGCCTGCTCTGCTGAGGGCCTTCCCTCCAACCTGCGTCTTCGGATGCGGCAACTGCGGAAACGGTAACGGTAAAACAACTTATTTACATGCCACTAACGTTTGTGGTTGCCCTGCAAGTTCACGGGCTTGTCCATAGGCAGTTCCTCATGCAAACCTTTTAAACGGTCCCCTCGGGGACAACGGTGCCGGCAACGGCCGGTTTTCTCTGAATCACAGTAGAATCAGGTGACTCCATCAGTTGATCACTTTCATTTGCAAACTTTTAAACAAACAACTCAGTGGTGGTCCCAACGGGGACTGGACAACGGTGCTCCGCTGCCCTTACTCCGGATATTCAGCTTCATCCGAGGGAGGGAGTGCAGGACTCACTCGGCTCTCCTGGCTGCCCCTCAGTTTGGCATCTAGGCCGAACCACCCCCTCTCTCCACAGTGCCGGGTATACTGCACAATGTCACCCGGCATCAGATTACGGCCGGGGTGCTCCTCGGGCAAGTGGGCATTCACATCCCGCCGGGCTATAAACACTTCAGCCTCCAGGCCCGGTTCGTATATAAACCCATAGCCCCGGCGTACATCAAACCGCCTCACCTGCCCTTCGTACAGCAGGCCCCGGACCCGGAATGTTGCTTGACGGAGGCTTTCTTTTTCTCTAATGGCTCGGGCCACCAACTCCGCCTTCTTCCTTTCTCTCTCTCCGATCTCCAGGCCCAGCGGTACCGGCTCCCTGTCCCAATACGGCGCTGCTGCGAGCTCCGGCGCACGGGTCGGGCCCCGCGGGACATTCTGGACGTTGCCCACTGTCAGGGATCTGGGCGGCAAGTCCCGCAGTGTCTTGGCCTTGGGCGCCACCTTGCAGCGACAACCCGGGGCTACCTCAGCCGAGGTATGGGGGATGGGCACAGGGGCTTTCCGCAGCTGGGCCTCCGGCTCGGAACGGTCCATCAGCTCCGGCTCGGGGATTTTCTCTGGAGACGCCTCCGGTGCGGTTTTTGGAGCCTTCCAAGGCAGCACCTCTGGTCGACTACGAGCTCCGGCTGCAGGTCGGCCCGCCTGGGCGGGCATGCTGGGTAGTGCTACCGGTTGCGGTGGTAGCAGGCCTAGTGGCGGGGTCACGGCCTCCGAGACGGGTGGCGAGGTAGGCAGCGGGGGGAGAGGGCTTGGACCGGGTCCCGCAGCCACGATGACCGACCCTTCGAGGGCATCGGGGCGTGGGTCACTCACCCTCCCTTTCTCCGCTTCCTCCTCGCGTCTCCGCACGGCTGCTATAACGTCCGCCATGTCGGTCTCCCACTCCTCCATGAGGAGCTGCATCTTAACCTGCAGCCGTTCGTAGAGCTGCGCGGTCTGGATCTCCACCCATGCTGCGGTTCCAGGCGCGGGGGTTACGGTGTCGCGGGACGGCATCCACATGCTGCTGGCGGCTTTTCCCAGGAACAAGATTTGTGCAGAGTCCTGGCGTCCCTGCTTTTATAGCTGCTCTCACATGCAGCCAGCCGCCATCGCGTCCCCCTTAGCTTCTTTTCGGCTCCTCCTCTGTTGGGGCGGAGTTTTGGCCTTCGCGCCTCTGCTACTCGAGAAGACGCTCGAGCGGGAACTTTTCGCGCCAAAGATGGCGACTTCCAAAATTTTTCAGCCGGATACCTCCGGCGGTCACAAGACGCACCTCTACCCAACGGCAGAGCGGTAAGATCCTGTTCGTGACGCCAAGTTGTCGCGGGCGGAGGAGGGGACGCCGCGCTCTCCCACTGCTGCTCGGGTCCGGCTGCCGCGGCTGCTGCGGCCTGCTGCTGCTCGGTGGCTCGAGCGATGGGCCGGATCCCGGGGACTCTAGCGGCGCTCCTCGCCCGTGAGTGAAAGGGGGTTTTTGGGTGTGGGGATTGTTTGTTGTCCGTGATGCCACCCACGGTTGTGGTGATTTGGTTGACACCACCGCCGCTCTGTATGGGGATACCAGGAAGGATGGTATGGAGCAGCCAGTTGTTATGTTGCCCCTCCGTGGGTAGGGGTTGGTGATCCCGGGGCCCAGTGATGAGGTGGGAGATGCAGGGCTTGGTGGGGTGCAGGGACGCGGGGGCAGCACTGTGCCTTGCGGCACTGTGGTACTCACTCAGCCTGAGACGTTGACACAGTTCTCGGTAAAACACACGGCTGGAAAGACGGTTCCCACGGACGGCTGCACTTGCTTTCCCCTGTAGGTGACGGTGATGTCCCTTTTCCTGCACCTAATGTTCCTGTGTTGGTAGCGATGGGTTCCCACCGGTAACCCGCTCCCCGGCTTGGATATGGGCCGGAGGAGCCCTACTTTGTCCGCAGGCGCTGGCCCTGAGAAACTGGTGCCCTGGCGGTGGCGGTGTCTCTCCTCAATGATTGGACTGTTGCCTTCAATCGGGACTTGGTTGTTTGGAGACAGACGTCCCCTTCACTGACGGATTTGGCAAATTTACGGCGACTCCAAGCCTTGCCGGGATCCGAGAGGCCCCTGCCCTGGTGCTGACTGTTCTTCGTATACTGCTCCAGACCGCCGGGCCACTACCCGTCCGCGGTCCTTCCAGCAACCTCCGAGCAGTCACCCCTGCGGACTATCACCGCCATCTGCTGACCTTGCTGACACTGTCCTGGCACACAGCCGGACCAACTTCAGGCTTTACTACTGTCCTTTTACTCTTTCTCTCTCAAGCTTGACTTGCTTCCTCTCACTTTCACTTCCCTCACTTGACTCTACTGTTTACTCTTCACTCTCCTGAACTGTTCTCAAGCTCTTCCCTGAGCTGACTCTAACACTCCTCTGCCTGGTTCCTCCCGCCTCCAGGGCTGTGTACCCCTCGGTGGGCGGAGCCAACCGCCTGGCCCACCCCCTGGTGTGAACATCAGCCCCTGGAGGAAGGCAACAAGGATTTTGGTAGCCTTGATGTTCCTAATTGGGGTGTAGGGTGTGGTGGTGTGATGACCTGTGACCCCTGGCTTGCCCAGGGCGTCACGGAGCCAGAATATGTTTTTTAGCATTTGTACAAAATGAAATATTATTGTTACTAGTACCAAGGTTTTCATGAAAATTGATATCTCCAATCTCTGTATTGTTACAAATGTCTAATTCTAACTTACTTTTTCCAGTGTTTACGGCTTCCTGTAATTCCACCCAAAAGGTTTCAGCTTTCACACTCTCTCCCCATCCCTAATTACTTTAAAAACAGAGCCATGTATCAGATCATCTGACAAGCTATTGCTGCGTGTTCAGGCTCAGTTCCAATAACGCTGTGTGCACATGTTGCTTTTTTTGCAGCATTTTTTGATGCGTTTTTTTAGTGCGATTTTGTCACAGAACCTGAAGGTTTTCCTGATGCCAGCAAAGTCAATGAGATTTCTGAAGTGTATTTGGGTTAGGCAGCAAGACAATGATCCAAAACACACCAGAAAGTCCACAATTGAATGGCTTAAGAAAAACAAAATTAAGACTTTGGAGCAATCTAGTCAAAGTCATGCCCGTAATCATATTGAGATGCTGTGGCATGGCCTTTAAAAAAGCTGTTCAATCATGCTTGGAAACCCTGCAATGTGGCTGAATTACAACAATTCTGCAAAGATAAGCGGGCTAAAATTCTTAAGAGAGTTTTAAAAGACTCATTGCCAATTATCGCAAATCTTTGATTGCAGTTTTTGTTTCTAAGGGTGGCCCAAAGAACCACGAGCAGCCCTGGGTGCATATTTCTATTCCCTGCCTAACTGTTCCAGCATCTAGTAGCATACATAAAGAGATCTTTAAAAAAGTATTTCTAAAGATCCTTTATGATATGCTAATGAGCGCAGAGATTAGTTGCAAGGGCATTATATCCCTCGACTAGTCCGCCCTCTTAGCATGTTAGGACGCCCACAGGGGCGTGCTAATGTGACGCCCTGCAAAACCAGGTAGTCACAGATAGGCCCCTACACAACACCATCCCCCACTAAGGAAACACACAGCCAACCTGAAACCCTAGTCACCCCCCTTAGGGAAAGATAGACACACCAGTGGGCGGGACCAAGCGATTGGACACGCCCACCCAGGGGTTTAGACAGCCCGGGTCGGGAAAACAAACAGAATAGCTCTGAGTTCAAGTGGAGGGGAGTGTGGGCTGGAACGAAGTGTAGCTTCAGCAGAGAAAGTTCAAGTTGAACGGTACCAGGGTAGGTGCCCTGGTGCCTTTGGCTAGGAGGCAGACGGTGGTCTCCGTCAGCAGGAGACGGGAAGATGGCTTGGCAGAACCGAGGTGGCCCAGGACAGGGTTGTAGCCCGCCGGTACCGACACGGTGAACCGACCCGGAAACCGGAGCACAAAGGGGGGTACTCGGACCCTGAAGCCAGAACCGGAAATAAGCGGCCTGGTTAATTAACCGATGGAGGCCAGGATTATAGGTCCTGTCCCACCCAAAGTCCCTCATAGAAGACCACAGCCCACCGATAGGGATAAGAGTTCACCACCAGGGTCCATAGATCCCAAGGGCCAGTGTCTGCGGGCACAGCTCCTTAGGCCACATCCAGCCGGGAGTGGACTCCTGAGTTCCAGACTAGGAAGTCCACCTTACACAAAGTCAGTGCAGAGGAAAAGGATAGAGACCACCAGCCCGGGTGGGGGATCCGAATGCAAGCGGCCGCGGTGCTGGCCACCAGCACCTTGGTTTACGAGAGACTCATGTGATTTATTGACTGTGAGTACTCAAGCATCCCCTTGCTGTCGCTACACCCGGCACCAGACACTGGGTTCCGGGGCAACCATCCCTACCCACGGAGGGGTTAACATCCAGCTGCCACTACATCTCCCCCGGGTACCCCATAACAGCAGCGGTGGTGTCCCAGCTCACCACACACCGTACATCTACGTCCTCCCATTTATTCAGCATGTCTGCGAGACCCCTGGGTCCAGTCACTATTATCTCTCGCCATGGAGTGATTTGTGGCGGTTCTACTATTTGAGTTTTTAACCTAATCTGTTTGCTAATATTAAATGTTCTTTGCTTTCTGTTGGCTAAGCAAGGGTTAATGTCAGTTTTCCCTTGCTGCACGCTGCTGCCTTTTGTGGCCACTGCTCTCCTTCTTAAAAAGCCCCATCAGCCATCTTTTCCGTGCAGTTAATAGAATTTCATGCTACCAAATATTGCCTTGGAGAGAGGGAGTCGGATTGCAGCTGCTGGTACAAGTGTTGCTGTGTGCTTGCTGTTGTTGTGGAGCTACCATTTGTCTTGTATTTCATTCCCTGCATTGTTTTTTTCCCTTTACCATTTGTTGTCTCATACCTCTGAGTTTGGATGCAGTGTGACTGAGTTTAGATTTTTCCCCGTTTATCTATTTTCTGTGGGTCTACCACTCTGATCCCTGTCCTCCTCTGGATGGCAGAAGAGGTGTACTAGATCAGGGTTAGGAGCAGGGCCAGGGTGGTGGCCCAGACGTCCTCACCTTTAGGGTCAGCACACATGGTAATACGGAGTGAGTGGAATGCGATAAAAAAATCGCATACCACTCGGACCAATGTTACTCTATGGAATTGCTCCCATGAGCGATTTTTTATTTTTTCTCAGCCCTAATCGGACTGAGAAAACAATCGCAGCATGGTGCAAGTGGAATGCGACCCTGTTTCACTCGCACCCATTCAAGTCTGTGGGAGCGAGAGAAATATCGCATTTTACTCGCATTACAGCAGAGTGCAATGCAATTCTCGCATCAGCCGGCAATGGAGGAGATAAATCCCTCCCTCCCCTCTGCAGCACCGGCTCTCCCCTCTGCAGCTGTGGTCTGATCGCAGGATCGGACCACAGTCGCATGACACTCGGCTCCCGCTATGCTGCGAGCATGAAACGAGTATCAGGCATGCACTCGCACTAATACCCGTGAGGCCTCAGCCTTAGAGGTAATTCTGGGATTAGGGATAGCTAGGGCCCAACTGAGGGTCATTCCAGGAGACCTTATCCCCGTTACCTCCATCCCATCCCGTGACAATGAATTGAGCGCATTCGAGCATCCGGCCTGCTCGTTTCAACTACTAAGCACCCAATCATGGTAGTGCTTGCTCATCACTATTGACCACCCATTACCTTCATTTGAAAACTAGTCATTGGGGAGGGAACAGGGCGACTGGGGAACTGATGCAATCAGCAGGAACAACCTAATAGGGGAAAACCCTTTCAAACACTTTTTGGATGAATTAAAATTCTTGGCAGTAATCAGGTGTTACCATTCAACATTAGGTCCCTAATAATTATTGTTCTTATAATTGAAAAGACAGGTAAAAATCCAGTTAGCCAAGTTGCTGGGACTCCTGATAAGGAGAAAAAAAGCTATTGCTTCAAAAAAGAGGAACCGTGTCCATATTTAACTCGTTGATTTTAGAATCAGATGTCTATATTCACATATAGTGGCATTTACAGTAGGTGTCGCCATTTTTTGCACATTCTGTGTATACTGTATATTTTACACCATGCTTACAGAAAGGTCAGGAACTCAGCATGTGTATTGTAGAAACAGTTTTGCTTTTTGTGGATCCCAAAGCAATCTATTTCAGTGAACCCTTGAATGCAGCATAGTATTTCAAATTACTTTTATTGATTGACACATTTTACACAGCTACTTTTATGCTGCAGGAAGGAAAAAAGAGCAAACCCAAGCAGCTGTGCTTTCAGCTGAAGCCTATATTTTCTCTCCGGTGTTGACTAGTTTAGTGACTTTACAGGTGACAGGACACATAATTTGTGTAATTGAACGCCAGCAACATTACAATGCATACCCAGACTATGAAGCCTTTCATGTGAAAACAGAAGAACTGGCTTGATAGCATGTCACTCTTCAAACTGTTGCTGAACCGTAAGCCCCAGCATGCTTTATGTGCAAAAACAGCTTAAAAATGTGGCATAAGCAGAAGAAAAAAGCTATATCAGGGCTAGTTTTAGATGGCCATAGTACACGTGGATATTTTTCTGCTGCTGAAAAGCTTAAACCACTAAGCCCTATGGTGATTAATTTTCAATTCACATGACAGGATTATAAGCTTCAGCATGCCCCTGACAGACAGGACCAGACTACAAGCTCCAGCATGCCCCTGACATCAGACAGGACAGAACTACAAACTCCATTATGCCCCTTATGTGGCACCCCTGAGACTTCAGTCACCACAGGTATTGTATCAGCATTACGGTGCTGTACTTATCCCGGGTAAGAAGAGGTTATCCACTGGTGTTCATAGCTTACACAACATCCTGTGATCATGGCTTACACAACACAGCCAGCCAGCAGTTACACAACACAGGTGGTCACCATAGCAATGGGTTTTTCCCGGGCAGGGTGAGTCATCAGGAAGGTGGAGGCTGACTGAGGAAGTTACAGAACACACAGGAAATCACTGCAGTCTGAGATGCAGGAGAAGCCAGGTCGCTGGGGGTGTGCTACACAGCTCCCCTCAGAAAGACCGCCCAGAATGAGTGCTTTAGAGCTATCCCGGGAAAGGAGAGAAGGAGAGTGCCAGAACATCATGTCCTCGTAGGACCATGGAGGCGGAGGGGCATGCTTCAGAGCTCCCTCCGTTAGGACTGGGCAGACTGGAAAGGACCGGATACACTGGGAGAAACAGGAGACTACAGGCCATGCAGGCCCCGTGGGGTGCTACACTTACATCAGACAGGCCAGGAAAACAGGCTCTATCATGCTGTTTACATCAGAAAGGACAGGAAAACAGGCTCTAGCATGCCCCTGATATCAGAAAGAACTACAGGCTCCAGCATGTATATGACATTAGATAGTACAGGACGTCCATCTCCAGCATGCTGCTAACATCAGACAGGACAGGACTACAAGCTCCAGTATGCCCCTGAGATCAGACAAGACAGATCTATAAGCTCTAACATGCCCCTAACATCAGACAGGACAGGAGTACAGACTTCAACATGCCCCTGACATCAGACAGGACAGGATGCATTAACATTACTCTACATGCCTGGTTCCCACCATGAAGCATGGAGGAGAAGGTGTGATGGTGTGGGGGTGTTTTGCTGGTGACACTGTTGGGGATTTATTCAAAATCGAAGGCATACAGAACCAGCATGCCTACCACAGCATCTTGCAATGGCATGCTATTCCATCCGGTTTGCGTTTAGTTGGACCATCATTTATTTTTCAACAGGACAATGACCCCAATCACACCTCCAGGCTGTGTAAGGGCTATTTGACTAAGAAGGAGAGTGATGGGGTGCTACGCCAGATGACCTGGTCTCCACAGTCACCAGACCTGAACCCAATCAAGATGGTTTGGGGTGAGCTGGACCGCAGAGTGAAGGCAAAAGGGCCAACAAGTGCTAAGCATCTCTGGGAACTCCTTCAAGACTGTCGGAAAACCATTTCCGGTGACTACCTCTTGAAGCTCATCAAGAGAATGCTAAGAGTGTGCAAAGCAGTAATCAAAGCCAAAGGTGGCTAGTTTGAAGAACCTAGAATATAAGACATATTTTCAGTTGTTTCACACTTTTTTGTTAAGTATTACATTTCACATGTATTAATTCATAGTTTTGATGCCTTCAATATGAATCTACAATTTTCAGAGTCATGAACATTTTGAATGAGGTGTGTCCAAACTTTTGGTTTGTACTGTATACTGTGTACTGTCTGTATACTGCTCAAAAAAATAAATGGAAACACTTAAACAACAAAATGGTATTTTAGTGTTTCCTTTATTTTTTGAAGTACACACATACAGTTTTTTTAGGTGCATTTTAGATAGGAGTCCAGATGTAACAACTACATAAATGAATGGAATGACTTGCTAATTAAAGTCAGAATGGTGACAGATAGCTCATAGACATAACAGTTATATGTTAAATATAATGAATGGTCAATTATATGTAGAATGTGGTTATGTATTATTAGTGGTCATATAGAGTTTGGATTAACTAAGTAACGAGAGGTAGCAGAATAAATGAGCAAATTAGGGCTTCTAAGCTGCAAGTAGTATTTAACCAAGGTGCTTGATCAATCTGAATAGAGAAAAAGAAATTTTCAGCTCACCTGTAGCCTGGGCTGTGGAATCCAGCAAGTGCACGGTATCCACCGGCAGGTCCCAGACGGTAATGCAGAGGTAAGAAGTTGAAGCAAGGATCCGGCATAAAAAAACTCCTTATAATAAAAACATCGTAGCCTTTATTTTAAACGTTAAAAACCAACATGTAGTGGAGACTCAAGATTGTATCTATAACGGGGGAGCTTTACGCGTTTCGGACTTGAATAAAAACAAAAAAATCCTTAGTCATAAATCATTTTGTTTTTATTCAAGTCCGAAACGCGTAAAGATCCCCCGTTATAGATACAATCTTGGGTCTCCACTACATGTTGGTTTTTAACGTTTAAAATAAAGGCTACAATGTTTTTATTATAAGGAGTTTTTTTGTGCTGGATCCTTCCTTCAACTTCTTACCTCCGCTTGATCAATCTAAGCATGACTCCATGATGAACAAACCCGTGTTGTTCCGAAACGAATAGGAAGTTGGAGCCCTTGCAGCCACCATACTCAGTTGTGAGTGACATCACTTCAAGTTCCGACTCTGTGCCAATGAAGTGAGAATGTCAATGTTTTAGGTATCCCGGCTACGGCATCACACTAGTAGCATGTGCCTGTGCCTCCTACACATGGGATAAACCCGCATCACAGTGTCTATACGTGGACTAACTCAAGAGGTGTAAGTAGCATCCTCCATTAAGTTTATGGTGTACATCCGAGGATCAAGGTTAATCTTATCAAACGGTAAGCCCTTAGTTAATCCTAGGACACATCAATCTTACATACTTTGTGAAGTATACAAATTTATTGCCTCTTTACTATCTGTTTCTTGCTGCAAGAGACACCCTCGGATTAACACCCGTGACCATTTGTTTGATACTGTATAGGTTATATGTTTAACAACTATAATATTGTGAATTGTACCTAAGTATCCACCGGCATTGCTGTTTTAACAAACAATAAGCAAACAGATTGATATATTGTGTGGACCAACTAATAACTATAACATTGTATAATTTACCTCAAGTATCCACCGGCATTGTTCTTTTAATGTGGGATAATTAGGTAAATTTATATGTTGTGTGGAACTCAAGGGGTCATCTACGTTTTTATTGGCACAAAACCCAGTTCGTTTATCCACCAGCAATGCCATTATGGAATAGGCAATATATGTGTTTGTAGACCTTGAGTGATTATTAATTGTAGTTATTTAAATATCATTTCAAGTGCGGTGGGAAAAGCGCAGGAACATTTATTTTATTGTTTATTATGATTTGATTTGCACAGTATTAACAGGGGTGTGCTCTGCTCTGTGCAGCTGTCCTTGTAAACAGTTGTGCACTTGTTTAAGGAGCGCAGATGTGTGTTTCTGTATTACATTTATGCTATGTTCACATAGTGCATTTTTGCATTAAAAAAACAGCACAACACACAGCTTTTTTACTTTCAAGAGACCTTTAGGATGAACAAGAACGGAGATTGTGAGACAAGAATGGAGATTGCGAGTCAGGCCCTATCGTCTGACATCACAAATGCTCTTCTGGCTGAATAGGCAAAAAATTCCAACAGGCTCACTTTAAAATCTGGTAGAAAAGCCTTCCCAGGAGAGTAGACGCTGTTTCAGCTGCATAGGGAGGAACAACTCTATATAAATGCTATAAGAAGATACACTGGCGCTAGGGGTGACAAGGTGGGTAGGCACAGAAAGGAATTTGGGGTTCAAGGCTAAAAGGAGTGCTACAAGAGCAGTGCCTTCCTAGGGGGTACTCTGTGCTGCTAGTAGGATGCTGGTCCTGTGTGTAGCCATCTTAAAAAGCAGACAAATTAAACAATATAATGCTACCACACTAATAAAGGTATGGTCTTTGTCAAAATAGGGTTACCTTGAGAAAGAAGGACTGCGTTCCTCCGAAACATGTCAGTTTTTTGGCCACTCCAAGACTCCGTAGCACAGTGACATCATCACACACTGACAGGCACGGTGGCAACCCACAACGCTGACCGGATCACATCACAGACCGGAGACTAATCTTCCACAGCATCTGCCAGCACCTGCCACTCTGGATCTACATGGGGGGACGTGACAAGCTAACTTGGACTGAGTGAGTACTTGTAGTAACCCTTTTTCCCCCTTTTGCAGCACTCACACAAGAGAACACATCAGTGGACTTTTTGGCCTTTATCGCTATTCTAGGTTTTTACTAGAGTTGAGCGCGGTTCGTGGTTCGTGGTTCTCCAGTTCGCGGCTCGAGTGATTTTGGGGCATGTTCTAGATCGAACTAGAACTCGAGCTTTTTGCAAAAGCTCGATAGTTCTAGAAACGTTCGAGAACGGTTCTAGCAGCCAAAAAACAGCTAAATCCTAGCTTGGTTTCTGCTGTAATAGTGTAAGTCACTCTGTGAATCAAACTATTATCACATTTCAGTGTATAGTGTGCGTGAACAGCGCCTTCAGATCACTGCTGTTTCTATAATGGCGATCGCCATTTTTTTTTTTTTTTTCTTGTCTTCCTTCCCTAAGCGCGCGCGTCTTGTGGGGCGGGCCAGCATGTCAGCCAATCACAGACACACACACACCTAAGTGGACTTTGAGCCAGAGAAGCAACGGCATGTGTGATAGGATCTGCATGTCACATGTCCCTGCATTATAAAACCGGACATTTTCTTCACGAACGCCATTATCTGCCTTCTGCGTCTTTGGTGTCAGACATCAGTGTCGCAGCTCCGTCCTCCTGAGTCCTATAGCCGATACAGCTGTATGCGCTGCATACACAGCGTTAGACAGCTTAGGGAGAGCACATTCTAGCAGTCCTTTTAAGGGCTCAAAGCGGCAGGGTCAGAGAGCCATAAGTGACAGGTCCTGCAAACAGCAACAGGGTCTGTGTAGCCCAGGTCAGGGATTTCCTCCCTGCATTTCACCATTAGGAGGGAATAGAAAGGCAGGCTTCCATTCCTCTACCCAGAGCACCACAATCCTGCCACTGTACCCTCTTGTCCTCTGCACACTTCAACTCATTCTAAGTAAGCCATTATACTAGCAAACATTCAGTGTACCTAGTGGCATCCTATACGTGGCTATTGGACTTTGCTATAGTCCCACTAGTGCAAAGACATTTGCAGAGCACGTCTGCCTGCATTGCACACTACAACTTTTTTAAACTAAGCAATTTTACTAGCAAACACTCAGTGTACCTAGTGGCATCCTATACGTGGCTATTGGACTTTGCTATAGTCCCACTAGTGCCAAGACATTTGCAGCACGTCTGCCTGCGTTGCACACTCCAACTAATTATAACTAAGCCATTATACTAGCACACACTCAGTGTACCTAGTGGCATCCTATACGTGGCTATTGGACTTTGCTATAGTCCCACTAGTGCCAAGACATTTGCAGCACGTCTGCCTGCGTTGCACACTCCAACTAATTATAACTAAGCCATTATACTAGCACACACTCAGTGTACCTAGTGGCATCCTATACGTGGCTATTGGACTTTGCTATAGTCCCACTAGTGCCAAGACATTTGCAGCACGTCTGCCTGCGTTGCACACTCCAACTAATTATAACTAAGCCATTATACTAGCACACACTCAGTGTACCTAGTGGCATCCTATACGTGGCTATTGGACTTTGCTATAGTCCCACTAGTGCCAAGACATTTGCAGCACGTCTGCCTGCGTTGCACACTCCAACTAATTATAACTAAGCCATTATACTAGCAAACACTCAGTGTACCTAGTGGCATCCTATACGTGGCTATTGGACTTTGCTATAGTCCCACTAGTGCCAAGACATTTGCAGCACGTCTGCCTGCGTTGCACACTCCAACTAATTATAACTAAGCCATTATACTAGCACACACTCAGTGTACCTAGTGGCATCCTATACGTGGCTATTGGACTTTGCTATAGTCCCACTAGTGCCAAGACATTTGCAGAGCGCATCTGCCTGCGTTGCACACTCCAACTAATTATAACTAAGCCATTATACTAGCACACACTCAGTGTACCTAGTGGCATCCTATACGTGGCTATTGGACTTTGCTATAGTCCCACTAGTGCAAAGACATTTGCAGCACGTCTGCCTGCGTTGCACACTCCAACTAATTATAACTAAGCCATTATACTAGCACACACTCAGTGTACCTAGTGGCATCCTATACGTGGCTATTGGACTTTGCTTTAGTCCCACTAGTGCCAAGACATTTGCAGAGCGCATCTGCCTGCGTTGCACACTCCAACTAATTATAACTAAGCCATTATACTAGCACACACTCAGTGTACCTAGTGGCATCCTATACGTGGCTATTGGACTTTGGTATAGTCCCACTAGTGCCAAGACATTTGCAGAGCGCATCTGCCTGCGTTGCACACTCCAACTAATTATAACTAAGCCATTATACTAGCACACACTCAGTGTACCTAGTGGCATCCTATACGTGGCTATTGGACTTTGCTATAGTCCCACTAGTGCCAAGACATTTGCAGCACGTCTGCCTGCGTTGCACACTCCAACTAATTATAACTAAGCCATTATACTAGCACACACTCAGTGTACCTAGTGGCATCCTATACGTGGCTATTGGACTTTGCTATAGTCCCACTAGTGCCAAGACATTTGC
This sequence comes from Anomaloglossus baeobatrachus, assembly GCF_048569485.1. Classification (NCBI taxonomy): domain Eukaryota; kingdom Metazoa; phylum Chordata; class Amphibia; order Anura; family Aromobatidae; genus Anomaloglossus; species Anomaloglossus baeobatrachus. The sequence continues at coordinate 629,648,838 of NC_134354.1, forward strand.
AGCACGTCTGCCTGCGTTGCACACTCCAACTAATTATAACTAAGCCATTATACTAGCAAACACTCAGTGTACCTAGTGGCATCCTATACGTGGCTATTGGACTTTGCTATAGTCCCACTAGTGCCAAGACATTTGCAGCACGTCTGCCTGCGTTGCACACTCCAACTAATTATAACTAAGCCATTATACTAGCACACACTCAGTGTACCTAGTGGCATCCTATACGTGGCTATTGGACTTTGCTATAGTCCCACTAGTGCCAAGACATTTGCAGAGCGCATCTGCCTGCGTTGCACACTCCAACTAATTATAACTAAGCCATTATACTAGCACACACTCAGTGTACCTAGTGGCATCCTATACGTGGCTATTGGACTTTGCTATAGTCCCACTAGTGCAAAGACATTTGCAGCACGTCTGCCTGCGTTGCACACTCCAACTAATTATAACTAAGCCATTATACTAGCAAACACTCAGTGTACCTAGTGGCATCCTATACGTGGCTATTGGACTTTGCTATAGTCCCACTAGTGCCAAGACATTTGCAGCACGTCTGCCTGCGTTGCACACTCCAACTAATTATAACTAAGCCATTATACTAGCACACACTCAGTGTACCTAGTGGCATCCTATACGTGGCTATTGGACTTTACTATAGTCCCACTAGTGCCAAGACATTTGCAGAGCGCATCTGCCTGCGTTGCACACTCCAACTAATTATAACTAAGCCATTATACTAGCACACACTCAGTGTACCTAGTGGCATCCTATACGTGGCTATTGGACTTTGCTATAGTCCCACTAGTGCCAAGACATTTGCAGAGCGCATCTGCCTGCGTTGCACACTCCAACTAATTATAACTAAGCCATTATACTAGCACACACTCAGTGTACCTAGTGGCATCCTATACGTGGCTATTGGACTTTGCTATAGTCCCACTAGTGCAAAGACATTTGCAGCACGTCTGCCTGCGTTGCACACTCCAATTAATTATAACTAAGCCATTATACTAGCAAACACTCAGTGTACCTAGTGGCATCCTATACGTGGCTATTGGACTTTGCTATAGTCCCACTAGTGCCAAGACATTTTCAGCACGTCTGCCTGCATTGCACACTCCAACTAATTATAACTAAGCCATTATACTAGCAAACACTCAGTGTACCTAGTGGCATCCTATACGTGGCTATTGGACTTTGCTATAGTCCCACTAGTGCCAAGACATTTGCAGCACGTCTGCCTGCGTTGCACACTCCAACTAATTATAACTAAGCCATTATACTAGCACACACTCAGTGTACCTAGTGGCATCCTATACGTGGCTATTGGACTTTGCTATAGTCCCACTAGTGCCAAGACATTTGCAGCACGTCTGCCTGCGTTGCACACTCCAACTAATTATAACTAAGCCATTATACTAGCACACACTCAGTGTACCTAGTGGCATCCTATACGTGGCTATTGGACTTTGCTATAGTCCCACTAGTGCAAAGACATTTGCAGCACGTCTGCCTGCGTTGCACACTCCAACTAATTATAACTAAGCCATTATACTAGCACACACTCAGTGTACCTAGTGGCATCCTATACGTGGCTATTGGACTTTGCTTTAGTCCCACTAGTGCCAAGACATTTGCAGAACGCATCTGCCTGCGTTGCACACTCCAACTAATTATAACTAAGCCATTATACTAGCACACACTCAGTGTACCTAGTGGCATCCTATACGTGGCTATTGGACTTTGCTATAGTCCCACTAGTGCCAAGACATTTGCAGAGCGCATCTGCCTGCGTTGCACACTCCAACTAATTATAACTAAGCCATTATACTAGCACACACTCAGTGTACCTAGTGGCATCCTATACGTGGCTATTGGACTTTGCTATAGTCCCACTAGTGCAAAAACATTTGCAGCAGGTCTGCCTGCGTTGCACACTCCAACTAATTATAACTAAGCCATTATACTAGCACACACTCAGTGTACCTAGTGGCATCCTATACGTGGCTATTGGACTTTGCTATAGTCCCACTAGTGCAAAGACATTTGCAGCACGTCTGCCTGCGTTGCACACTCCAACTAATTATAACTAAGCCATTATACTAGCAAACACTCAGTGTACCTAGTGGCATCCTATACGTGGCTATTGGACTTTGCTATAGTCCCACTAGTGCCAAGACATTTGCAGCACGTCTGCCTGCGTTGCACACTCCAACTAATTATAACTAAGCCATTATACTAGCACACACTCAGTGTACCTAGTGGCATCCTATACGTGGCTATTGGACTTTGCTATAGTCCCACTAGTGCCAAGACATTTGCAGAGCGCATCTGCCTGCGTTGCACACTCCAACTAATTATAACTAAGCCATTATACTAGCACACACTCAGTGTACCTAGTGGCATCCTATACGTGGCTATTGGACTTTGCTATAGTCCCACTAGTGCAAAGACATTTGCAGCACGTCTGCCTGCGTTGCACACTCCAACTAATTATAACTAAGCCATTATACTAGCAAACACTCAGTGTACCTAGTGGCATCCTATACGTGGCTATTGGACTTTGCTATAGTCCCACTAGTGCCAAGACATTTGCAGCACGTCTGCCTGCGTTGCACACTCCAACTAATTATAACTAAGCCATTATACTAGCACACACTCAGTGTACCTAGTGGCATCCTATACGTGGCTATTGGACTTTGCTATAGTCCCACTAGTGCCAAGACATTTGCAGAGCGCATCTGCCTGCGTTGCACACTCCAACTAATTATAACTAAGCCATTATACTAGCACACACTCAGTGTACCTAGTGGCATCCTATACGTGGCTATTGGACTTTGCTATAGTCCCACTAGTGCAAAGACATTTGCAGCACGTCTGCCTGCGTTGCACACTCCAACTAATTATAACTAAGCCATTATACTAGCACACACTCAGTGTACCTAGTGGCATCCTATACGTGGCTATTGGACTTTGCTTTAGTCCCACTAGTGCCAAGACATTTGCAGAACGCATCTGCCTGCGTTGCACACTCCAACTAATTATAACTAAGCCATTATACTAGCACACACTCAGTGTACCTAGTGGCATCCTATACGTGGCTTTTGGACTTTGCTATAGTCCCACTAGTGCAAAGACATTTGCAGCACGTCTGCCTGCGTTGCACACTCCAACTAATTATAACTAAGCCATTATACTAGCAAACACTCAGTGTACCTAGTGGCATCCTATACGTGGCTATTGGACTTTGCTATAGTCCCACTAGTGCCAAGACATTTGCAGAGCGCATCTGCCTGCGTTGCACACTCCAACTAATTATAACTAAGCCATTATACTAGCACACACTCAGTGTACCTAGTGGCATCCTATACGTGGCTATTGGACTTTGCTATAGTCCCACTAGTGCCAAGACATTTGCAGAGCGCATCTGCCTGCGTTGCACACTCCAACTAATTATAACTAAGCCATTATACTAGCACACACTCAGTGTACCTAGTGGCATCCTATACGTGGCTATTGGACTTTGCTATAGTCCCACTAGTGCCAAGACATTTGCAGCACGTCTGCCTGCGTTGCACACTCCAACTAATTATAACTAAGCCATTATACTAGCACACACTCAGTGTACCTAGTGGCATCCTATACGTGGCTATTGGACTTTGCTATAGTCCCACTAGTGCCAAGACATTTGCAGCACGTCTGCCTGCGTTGCACACTCCAACTAATTATAACTAAGCCATTATACTAGCAAACACTCAGTGTACCTAGTGGCATCCTATACGTGGCTATTGGACTTTGCTATAGTCCCACTAGTGCCAAGACATTTGCAGCACGTCTGCCTGCGTTGCACACTCCAACTAATTATAACTAAGCCATTATACTAGCACACACTCAGTGTACCTAGTGGCATCCTATACGTGGCTATTGGACTTTGCTATAGTCCCACTAGTGCCAAGACATTTGCAGAGCGCATCTGCCTGCGTTGCACACTCCAACTAATTATAACTAAGCCATTATACTAGCACACACTCAGTGTACCTAGTAGCATCCTATACGTGGCTATTGGACTTTGCTATAGTCCCACTAGTGCAAAGACATTTGCAGCACGTCTGCCTGCGTTGCACACTCCAACTCATTATAACTAAGTTACATTGTCAGGGATATTTATTCTTTATTATTCTGCTGTTAATAAAGCTAGACCACCACTGCAATCTTCACCACCTCTCAATTTTTACTACCACATTTTCAGTCCACAATCTTGTCGCAATCAACATGAGTGGCAAAATGACAGATGCTGGTGGAAAGGGGAAGAGGCGTGGTGGAAAAGGCAAAAAAGGTTTTGTCAGTGGGGAAGGTGGCAAAGCTCCATTATCATCTGCTGAAGATAGACCATCTACTAGCAAAAGTAAGATGTCTACTACTTATTGTGGACAATCCGATGTGCTCCCTTTATTACGGACACGAACAAGAGGAACAAAGGTAGATGATGGGCAAAAAAGGAAAATGCTTGAATGGATCTCAAGTGGTCCAACAAGTGCCCTCTCAGCCACTTCAAGTACCGCATCCAAAAAACACCATTCCTCTGAGTTGTCATCCCAATCACACTTGATTTCTCCCAGCTCTGAAGTCTCCATCAGCCCTGCACAGTATGGTGGAACTGAGATGGCTGAGTCTGCAGAGCTGTTCAGTCACACTATAGCCTGGGAATCAGAGGTCTGCTCCCAAGCTACAGTGAGTACAGAACAGGAAATGGTCTGCAGTGATGCCCAGAACCTTTGTGACTCAGATTCAGGCCGTGAGGACCAAGTTTCTGAGCATAATGTTGACCCTTTGTCACAAACTGTAACACCTGTGGTTATAGACAATGAGGAACATACTGATGAAGATGAGACTCAGATACCCGATTGGGATGACAACTTAAATATTCGGTCAGGGCAAGAAGAGGCTCGGTCTGAGGGGGAGGGGAGTGCAAACACAACAATTGATGATGACGTTCTAGATCCCACCTACTGTCAACCCCCAGTCAGGCACTCGAGGAGGTCAACAGAGGCGGTGGAGGAGGATGCAACCGACGACGAAGTTACCTTGCGCCTTCCTGGACAGAGTCGGAGCACTGGTAGCACGTCTACAACTGCATCCTCAGCCACCACTCTGCCTATGAGCATTATTCGGGGTGGATCAACAGGTCGCATGGCCTCTAAGCCTTGCCTAGCCTGGGCCTTTTTTCACATCGAAAAAGATCGCCCAACTCATGTGATATGTAACATTTGTCATGATTCTGTTAGTAGAGGTCAAAACCTCAGCAGTTTGACAACTTCTTCCATGAATCGTCACATGAATAAATATCATAAGTCCCGGTGGGAAGCTCACCGTGCTGCAATGCCGGCTAGCGGAGCGAACCATCCACCGCCCGCCCATTCCAGTGCATCCGCGCGCTCTTCATCTTCTAGGACTGTGGGGACAGCTGTCACACCTGTTTTTCCACGCAAAACTTCCACCACTGTAACCGCAACAGGCAGTTTGCTTGTAAGGTCGTCAGTTGGTTTGGAAGGGGAAACAAGTGAGTGTGTACAGCTCTCTCAGACATCGATAGCACCAACGTTGGATGAAGGCAACATCATGTCTCCGCCTGAACTTTCCTCACAAACCTGCATTTTTCCAGGGACACCCTACTCAACACCGTCTACACACAGCAGCCAGATCTCTGTCCCTCAGATGTGGTCAAATAAAAGGCCACTTCCTCCGACCCATGACAAAGCTAAGAGGTTGACTCTATCCCTCTGTAAGCTGTTGGCTACCGAAATGCTGCCTTTCCGCCTAGTGGACACACATGATTTTAGAGAGCTTATGTCTGTCGCTGTGCCCCAGTACCAGATGCCTAGTCGCCACTACTTCTCTAAGAAAGGTGTGCCCGCGCTACACCAGCATGTCGCACACAACATCACCGCTTCCTTGAGAAACTCTGTGTGTCAACGGGTGCATTTCACCACCGATACTTGGACCAGTAAGCATGGACAGGGACGTTACATGTCGCTGACTGGGCACTGGGTAACTATGGTGATAGATGGTGAAGGGTCTGCTGCACAAGTCTTGCCGTCCCCACGACTTGTGTGTCAATCCTCTGTCTGTCCAAGTTCCGCCACAGCTTCTGCATCCTCCACCTCATCTGGGTCCTCCACCTCCGCCCCAAGCCTGCCTGGTCAGGCCACCAGCGTTCTCACTGCGCAGAAGGAATCACGCACGCCTCATTACTATGCTGGCAGCCGAGCGCAACGGCATCAGGCGGTCTTTAGCTTGACATGTCTTGGTAATAAGAGTCACACAGCTGAGGAGTTGTGGTCAGCTCTGCGGTCCGAGTTTAATAAATGGTTGTCTCCACTCAACCTGCAGCCTGGTAAGGCCGTGTGCGACAATGCTGCAAACCTGGGTGCGGCCCTTCGCCTGGGCAAGGTGACACACGTACCTTGTATGGCTCACGTGTTGAACCTTGTCGTGCAGCAATTTTTAACACACTATCCCGGCCTAGATGGCCTTCTGAACAGGGCACGAAAACTGTCTGCTCACTTCCGCCGTTCAAGCGCCGCAGCTGAGCGACTTGCATCGCTCCAGAAGTCTTTCGGCCTGCCGGTTCATCGCCTGAAATGCGATGTGGCGACACGCTGAAATTCAACTCTCCACATGTTACAGCGACTGTGGCAGCACCGCAGAGCCCTGGTGCAATACGTCATGACGTATAGCCTGGGCCAACGAGATGCAGAGGTGGGGCAGATCACCCTGATGGAGTGGTCTCAGATCAAGGACCTATGCACCCTTCTGCACAGTTTCGACATGGCGACGAATATGTTTAGCTCTGACAATGCCATTATCAGCATGACGATTCCAGTCATTTACATGCTGGAGCACACGCTAAACACTATTCGGAGTCAGGGGGTGGGACAACATGAAGGGGAGGAACTACAGGAGGATTCATATGCGCAAGGGACAACAACATCACCAAGGTCCAGACGTTCATCATCACCAACGCAGCAGGCATGGGACCATGGGGAACAGGGATCGACAAGGGCGCATAGTAGCAGGCGAAATGTTGAGCAAGGTGCAGGAGAACATGAAGAAATGGAGGACGAACTGTCCATGGACATGGAAGACTCAGCGGATGAGGGAGACCTTGGTCAAATTTCAGTTGAAAGAGGTTGGGGGGAGATGTCAGAGGAAGAAAGAACGGGTAGCACCTCTATGCCACAAACACAGCGTGGACTTGGTCCGCATGGCTGCGCAAGACACATGAGTGCCTTCTTGTTGCACTACCTCCAACATGACAGTCGTATTGTCAAAATTAGAAGTGATGATGACTACTGGATTGCCACACTATTAGATCCCCGGTACAAGTCCAAATTTTGTGACATAATTTCAGCCATAGAAAGGGACGCACGTATGCAGGAGTATCAGCAGAAGCTGTTACTCGATCTTAGCTCGGCTTTTCCACCAAACAACCGTGCAGGTGCAGGGAGGGAATCTCCCAGTTGTAACTTGACAAACATGGGACGGTCTCGTCATCTTCACCAGTCTACCCGTACCAGTAGGACCGTATCTGGTGCCGGTAACAGCAATTTTATGGAATCTTTTCATAATTTTTTTAGACCCTCTTTTGCAAGGCCACCAGAGACAACAAGTCTGACACATACTCAACGGCTGGAGAGGATGATACAGGAGTATCTCCAAATGAACATCGATGCCATGACTGTGCAACTGGAGCCTTGCTCCTTTTGGGCTTCAAACATAGAAAAATGGCCAGAGCTCTCCAGTTACGCCTTGGAGATTTTGTCGTGTCCAGCTGCCAGCGTTGTCTCTGAACGTGTATTCAGTGCTGCTGGGTGTGTGCTGACAGATAAGCGCACGCGTCTGTCCAGTGACAATGTGGACAGACTGACGTTCATCAAAATGAACAAGTCATGGATCCAGAAGGAATTTACTACCCCTGTGTCATCCTGGGGAGAGTAAATGCTTGTGGATTTGGAATGTGCTTGATGCAAATCAAACCATCCTGTTTGCAACTAGGGCCCAAGTGCTGCCACTGATGGGGTGGGTGTCTGTGTGGCCCAATTTTTGGAAAAAAGGGAGACTCCGCTTGGAGTAACCCTTGCTTACATTGTTTTTAAAAGAAGACAAGATGAACAGAGCTGGGATCAGGAAATACTTTGCTACCTACCCCGGTGTCATCCTGGGGACGGATAAGAATGGCGTATTTTTGAATGTGCTTGATGCAAATCAAAACATCCTGTTTTCAACTAGGGCCCAAGTGCTGCCACTGATGGGGTGGGTGTCTGTGTGGCCCAATTTTTGGAAAAAAGGGAGACTCCGCTTGGAGTAACCCTTGCTTACATTGTTTTTAAAAGAAGCCAAGATGAACAGAGCTGGTATCAGGAAAGACTTTGCTACCTACCCCGGTGTCATCCTGGGGACGGATAAGAATGGCATATTTTGGAATGTGCTTGATGCAAATCTAGCTGTGAAGTGTACAACTGGGGCACAACTGCTGCCACTGAATGGGTGGGTGTGTGGGGCCCAATTTTTGGAAAAAAAGGGAGACTCCGCTTGGAGTAACCCTTGCTTGCTGTGTTTTTAAAAGAAGCCAAGATGAACAGAGCTGGGATCAGGAAAGACTTTGCTACCTACCCCGGTGTCATCCTGGGGACGGATAAGAATGGCGTATTTTTGAATGTGCTTGATGCAAATCAAAACATCCTGTTTGCAACTAGGGCCCAAGTGCTGCCACTGATGGGGTGGGTGTCTGTGTGGCCCAATTTTTGGAAAAAAGGGAGACTCCGCTTGGAGTAACCCTTGCTTGCTGTGTTTTTAAAAGAAGCCAAGATGAACAGAGCTGGGATCAGGAAATACTTTGCTACCTACCCCGGTGTCATCCTGGGGACGGATAAGAATGGCGTATTTTGGAATGTGCTTGATGCAAATCAAAACATCCTGTTTGCAACTAGGGCCCAAGTGCTGCCACTGATGGGGTGGGTGTCTGTGTGGCCCAATTTTTGGAAAAAAGGGAGACTCCGCTTGGAGTAACCCTTGCTTACATTGTTTTTAAAAGAAGACAAGATGAACAGAGCTGGGATCAGGAAATACTTTGCTACCTACCCCGGTGTCATCATGGGGACGGATAAGAATGGCGTATTTTTGAATGTGCTTGATGCAAATCAAAACATCCTGTTTGCAACTAGGGCCCAAGTGCTGCCACTGATGGGGTGGGTGTCTGTGTGGCCCAATTTTTGGAAAAAAAGGGAGACTCCGCTTGGAGTAACCCTTGCTTGCTGTGTTTTTAAAAGAAGCCAAGATGAACAGAGCTGGGATCAGGAAAGACTTTATCTACCTACCCCGGTGTCATCCTGGGGACGGATAAGAATGGCGTATTTTGGAATGTGCTTGATGCAAATCTAGCTGTGAAGTGTACAACTGGGGCACAACTGCTGCCACTGAATGGGTGGGTGTGTGGGGCCCAATTTTTGGAAAAAAAGGGAGACTCCGCTTGGAGTAACCCTTGCTTGCTGTGTTTTTAAAAGAAGCCAAGATGAACAGAGCTGGGATCAGGAAAGACTTTGCTACCTACCCCGGTGTCATCCTGGGGACGGATAAGAATGGCGTATTTTTGAATGTGCTTGATGCAAATCAAAACATCCTGTTTGCAACTAGGGCCCAAGTGCTGCCACTGATGGGGTGGGTGTCTGTGTGGCCCAATTTTTGGAAAAAAGGGAGACTCCGCTTGGAGTAACCCTTGCTTGCTGTGTTTTTAAAAGAAGCCAAGATGAACAGAGCTGGGATCAGGAAATACTTTGCTACCTACCCCGGTGTCATCCTGGGGACGGATAAGAATGGCGTATTTTGGAATGTGCTTGATGCAAATCAAAACATCCTGTTTGCAACTAGGGCCCAAGTGCTGCCACTGATGGGGTGGGTGTCTGTGTGGCCCAATTTTTGGAAAAAAGGGAGACTCCGCTTGGAGTAACCCTTGCTTACATTGTTTTTAAAAGAAGACAAGATGAACAGAGCTGGGATCAGGAAATACTTTGCTACCTACCCCGGTGTCATCATGGGGACGGATAAGAATGGCGTATTTTTGAATGTGCTTGATGCAAATCAAAACATCCTGTTTGCAACTAGGGCCCAAGTGCTGCCACTGATGGGGTGGGTGTCTGTGTGGCCCAATTTTTGGAAAAAAAAGGGAGACTCCGCTTGGAGTAACCCTTGCTTGCTGTGTTTTTAAAAGAAGCCAAGATGAACAGAGCTGGGATCAGGAAAGACTTTATCTACCTACCCCGGTGTCATCCTGGGGACGGATAAGAATGGCGTATTTTGGAATGTGCTTGATGCAAATCTAGCTGTGAAGTGTACAACTGGGGCACAACTGCTGCCACTGAATGGGTGGGTGTGTGGGGCCCAATTTTTGGAAAAAAAGGGAGACTCCGCTTGGAGTAACCCTTGCTTGATGTGTTTTTAAAAGAAGCCAAGATGAACAGAGCTGGGATCAGGAAATACTTTGCTACCTACCCCGGTGTCATCCTGGGGACGGATAAGAATGGCGTATTTTTGAATGTGCTTGATGCAAATCAAAACATCCTGTTTTCAACTAGGGCCCAAGTGCTGCCACTGATGGGGTGGGTGTCTGTGTGGCCCAATTTTTGGAAAAAAAGGGAGACTCCGCTTGAGGTAACCCTTGCTTGCTGTGTTTTTAAAAGAAGCCAAGATGAACAGAGCTGGGATCAGGAAAGACTTTGCTACCTACCCCGGTGTCATCCTGGGGACGGATAAGAATGGCGTATTTTTGAATGTGCTTGATGCAAATCAAAACATCCTGTTTGCAACTAGGGCCCAAGTGCTGCCACTGATGGGGTGGGTGTCTGTGTGGCCCAATTTTTGGAAAAAAAGGGAGACTCCGCTTGGAGTCACCTTGCGGTGTTTTACATGATTTTAGAAGGGCGTGCCATGCCTATATCTGTGTGTCCTCCTCTTTTTCCTTGTCCAGCTGTTTTGTTTTCGCATGAGTATATGTCCTTGTCACTTTCCAATGTGTTTGAGTTGTTTGTCACCTTTAGGACACCTTTGAGGGTGTTTTCTAGGTGTTTTTCTGTGTTTGTGATTGCCTGCCATTGTTTCCTATGCAGTTCGAGTTCGGTTCGTCGAACGTTCGACGAACCGAACTCGAACGGGAGGTCCGTTCGGCGAACCAACCTCGAGCCGAACCGCGACCGGTTCGCTCATCTCTAGTTTTTACCTTTGCTTGTTTTTATTCATTTATATATGCATATACAGCCATTTTATATTTTTTAGCTAGGATCTGTTAATTCAAGCTTATAGCAATACACAGTATCTGTTCATTCCATTTTCCATTTTAGTCTTTACCAGTGTACCTTTATCATTTCATATTTGTTATAGCCTGTGGAGATATTAAAAAACTACATTTAAGCCCTATTTTGACAAGGACCACACCTCTGTTAGCGTGGAAGCATTATATTGTTCAATAACTCTTTATAAATGTTTATCGATTTAGAATGGGATGCCATAAAAGCTCCTGTTACTGTAATCTTTAGGTGTCCCAATACTTTTGTCTATAGAGTGTATGTTGTTTATAGGACAGCCCGTTTAAAGTTATTTCAAACCTTGATATACCAATACCCTTCAATAATGACAAATTCTCCTGAGTTCCATTAGTTTACCTTTGTGGCTCTCTTGTTTCTGCCTCGATCCAAAGCTCAAATGTCAAATATGTATATGAGTGCACTTTTTGGAATTCCATTTTATTGTGTGAGATCTGAATGCTTTGCATTACACAGTAACTCTATTCTTCTTACACGTCATGTTACAGATATCCATATTCCCTTTTGCAAAAAAAATCATCCAACCGAATATTGCATTTCTATTTTAGTAGAATATGTTGGCTCCATCTAAGCTCTGGGGACCTGTTACCGAACAGAGCATATAGTGTCATATGCACAAATTCACAACATGGATATGTATCACAGTCAGCAGTGGTCTCCTGAGAACAGACATTAGATTTGGTAGATTTAACACCTTTATTGGATGCTGACATCTTGGAGTGATGTTGAGCTGCTTGTATCTGTTTTTCTGATTCCTCCCGTCATTAACTACAAAGCTCATTGACCCATTAAAATATGAAAATCAAATTGTAATTTTATAAAAAGCATAATGTAACAGCTTTTCAGTCAATTAAAAATCTCAACTTGTTAAAGTCCTTTGGGCACTGACTTGCTTAGGAAGTAATAAAATGGCAACAATTTTTTGACTTGGAAACCAACCGTAAGCTCTTTAAACAGTCTTTAAAAATAAGACAATCTTTTTCCAATGTCTGTAAAAACAATTTGATCTGTTTGTATTTTCTTAAGTTGGAGGTGATAGTTATTATCTTTTTACAGGTTACAGTGATTGCTCATTTGTCTTTACACTGCTTTTCTGAGCTATGGACATTCTTCAAGTTAAATGGAACTTGTCTTCTGATACATATTGCACAAACTGTGGACATCAGGTATCGGCTCTGGGTGTATTATTCCAGCAAGGTATGTTTCAGTCTGAAACTCTGCGGAGTTTCAGAGAAAAACATACGTCAAATTGCTTCTGGGACCAAGTTGCGAGGGTTACTAGTTGAACAAGCAGGTTCCCACCCTCTGACAATAACTGACGGGTCTCTGCCTAGACGCACACGTACGCAGGGACCTCTTACTTCTGGGCAGTGGGTGGAAAGAAGTCGCTGGGGACCCTTTAAAGTTGAGTTTGGTGTATCTACCAGTCTAATATGCCCTTGGACTGTCCTAATTCTAATGCTTTTTAACTTGCCAGTCACCCTTTTTGAGTGGCCTGGTCCTCTTTTATGGGACTCTATCAGCGCAATAGTTGAAGGAACATTTTCCCCCTCCATTAGGGGCAGACACTGACAGATTGGGGCCCCTGTGCAAGCATTTATATATAGGATTTTGTATTTTGGTGTTCCCTTTATTTTTTTGAGCAGTATATATGTATATGTATATATATATATATATATATATATATATATATATACCGTGTTTTTCCAAAAATAAGACACTGTCTTATATTTTTTTTGCCCCCCCAAAAAAGCACTAGGGCTTATTTTTGGAGGAGGTCTTATTCTTGGAGAAACACGGTTGGGGTAAGTTTACCCCCCAAAAAAACAGACCCCCCCACTTCCCAGGAGACTCATACTCACCAGACCAGGACATCTGTGTGGCTCCCAGGGCCTCCTGTGATCTCCGGTCGGTGCTGCACGCCGTCCTACCCTGCTGCTAGCTGACACGCTGACACAGAAGATCCCAGACACACACAGCAGATCACACACACAGCAGATCTCTCACTCACACACACACAGCAGATCACAGATATACACAGCAGATCACACACAGCAGATCGCAGGCACACACAGACGATCACAGATACACACAGCCAATCACAGATACACACAGCCGATCACAGGCACACACACACAGCAGATCGCAGATATACACAGCAGATCACACAGAGCCGATCACAGATACACACAGCCGATCACAGATACACACATCCTATCACAGGCACACACAGCCGATCAGATACACACATCCTATCACAGGCACACACAGCCGATCACAGATATACACAGCCGATCACAGATACACACAGCCGATCACAGATACACACAGCCGATCACAGGCACACACAGACGATCAGATACACACATCCTATCACAGGCACACACAGCCGATCACAGATACACACATCCGATCGCAGGCATACACAGCCGATCACAGATACAAACATCCGATCACAAATACACACATCCGATCGCAGGCACACAGAGCCGATCACAGATACACACAGCCGATCACAGATACACACAGCCGATCACAGATACACACAGCCGATCACAGGCACACACAGCCGATCAGATACACACATCCTATCACAGGCACACACAGCCGATCACAGATACACACATCCGATCGCAGACACACACAGCCGATCACAGATACACACATCCGAACGCAGACACACACAGCCGATCGCAGAAAAACACAGCCGATCGCAGACACACACACAGCCGATTGCAGACACACACAGCAGATCACACACACACACACACATCACATCACATCACTTCCAGCACTTACGGCAGCAGGAAATGAGAGCAAGTCACGTGTGCAGCCACAGGTCCTGTTCGTCGTGCTGCACCGCACCGCCTCTCAGGATTCTCCCGGTGAGAAGAGATCGGTGTCGCTGGATGAGGTGAGTGTGTATGCTATCCGATGTGTGTGCGATCCGATGTTTGTGTGTGATTTGATGTTTGCGTGTGATCCGATGTTTATGTGTGCGATCTGATTATGTGTGTGATCTGACTGTGTGTGCGATCCGATGTTTGTGTGTGAGATCTGGTGTGTGTGTGAGATCTGATTTTGTGTGTGAATGTATGTGTGTGTCTATGTGTGTGTGTGTGTGTGTGTGTGAGAAATCTGATGAGTGCGCATGTGTGATCACTGCAGGTCCTGCCGCTCGGTGTCGGGTGAGTGTAATTGCCGGGTGCCGCTGTGTATAATGAAGTGTCCTGCAGTATCTGTAACTTTTTTAGCTGCACGGACACTTCCTTATTGATCCGGGACTAGGGCTTATTTTCGGGGGAGGGCTTATATTTAAGCCTTTCTCCGAAAATGCTGAAAATCCTTGCTAGGGCTTATTTTTGGGGGAGGTCTTATTTTTGGAAAAACACGGTATATATATATAGATATATAGTGTGTATATGTATATATACATTATGTATATGTATGTATATATATATATATATATTTATATATATTAAAAAAAACAAGATAGCCAGCACCAAATGTGCACTACTGCACTAATAATTCCAAACTGTGCTTATTATTATTAAAATTTGAGATTTTTGGCAAAAAAATTGCAATTTCTTGAGCTACCCCGCCACGTCATGGCAAATCTTATTGGGGCAGTCCTACTCTAAAATATTTTTATATAAAATGTGCCATATGGCCTCACATATAAAAAGTAGAACTGTCGATGTTGAATTGGTCGGTGGCTGACCCCCACTTACCATGCACCCCAATTTGGGTTGTATTCTACCTGTTTTGATTTTGGCAATTGGTGGCTGTTCACATTCAGCCATCAGGCCCTGTCTACAGGCTATTTATTTCCAGCAGCATTTGCCTGGGTCTGTCCCGCCCACAGCAATGATTCAGTCATGGGTACGGGATTGAAAAACAGCAAGTAAATGCTGCTAAGAACAGTTCTACTTTTCACACGTGAAACCATGTGTCACATTTTATATAAAAATATTTTAAAGAGTAGGACTGCCCCAAAGAGATTTGCCATGACGTGGCGGGGTAGCTCAAGAAATTGCAATTTTTTGCCAAAAATCTCAAATTTTAATAATAGGTACAGTTTGGAATTTTTAGTGCAGTAGTACACATTTAGTGCTGGCTTTCTAGTTTTTTCTTCATTGAATTGGTCGGTGGCTTACCCCCACCTTGCTGTGCACCCCAATTTGGGTTGTATTCCACCTGTCTTGATTTTGGCAATTGGTGACTGTTCACATTAAGTCATCAGGCCCTGTCCACAGGCTATTTACTTCAAGCAGCATTTGCTTGGGCCTGTCCCGCCCACAGCCATGATTCAGTCATGGATACGGGATTGAAAAACACCAAGTAAGTGCTGATAAGAACAGTTCTACTTTTTCACATGTGAAGCCGTATGTCACATTTTATATAAAAAATATTTTAGTGTAGGACTGCCCCAAAGAGATTTGCCGTGACGTAGAGGGGTAGAACAAGAAATTGCAATATTTTGCCAAAAATCTCAAATTTTAATAATAAGTACAGTTTGGAATTTTTAGTGCTGTAGTGCACATTTAGTACTGGCTTTCTTGTTTTTTCTTCATATATATATTATATATATATATATAATATATATATATATATATATATATATATATATATATATATATATATATAACATTGTGCACTCCCTTGTTGTGCACAGCACTATCCTTTGCATATAGAAATATCTTGTTATGTCTGTTTATACCGCCGTGTCTTTATTTCATAGCGTCCTCTCTTGTTAGATATATAGACAAGTGACTGCTGATGACATATGGCAAAGCTTCTTTTCTAATGGAATAGGCTGATGGACTAGTCTTCTAGTCAGATGCTGTTCCATTAGCAGTCATTTTATATCTAACAAGGGCAGTGGTGAACACAGGTAGAAGAGGGCCCCTTTGCAAAAACAGTATATGGGTCCCTCTTTGTGTCTGGTATAGGATCTGCTTGGCGATTTGGAGGTGGTAATGGGTCCCCTTACCTCCTGGGTCCCTGTTGCACCAATGATATGTCAGCCCCTGAAAGAGAGAATTACATAATAAAGAGAGGGCACTGTGAATAACAGAAATAATGAGAGTATGGTATTTAATGCACACCAACACTTCACACGAATGTGAGAATGTGGCCTAAGAGATTTAACAATTAACGACATTATTCCAAGTCATACAGTACAGAATAAATATTTCCATTCAGAGACTTACCGCTGACGTCTCATCTAGTTAGTTTTTCTGTTGTTTCTGCTCCATCTGGTCAGACCTACATGTCGCCATCCTCCAACCACGACTCGTCTTGTCACACTGATCACTGATCACACTGAAAATAACAAGGTCACATATATTGTATACAGTTAGGTCCAGAAATATTTGGACAGTGACACAAGTTTTGTTATTTTAGCTGTTTACAAAAACATGTTCAGAAATACAATTATATATATAATATGGGCTGAAAGTGCACACTCCCAGCTGCAATATGAGAGTTTTCACATCCAAATCGGAGAAAGGGTTTAGGAATCATAGCTCTGTAATGCATAGCCTCCTCTTTTTCAAGGGACCAAAAGTAATTGGACAAGGGACTCTAAAGGCTGCAATTAACTCTGAAGGTGTCTCCCTCGTTAACCTGTAATCAATGAAGTAGTTAAATGGTCTGGGGTTGATTACAGGTGTGTGGTTTTGCATTTGGAAGCTGTTGCTGTGACCAGACAACATGCGGTCTAAGGAACTCTCAATTGAGGTGAAGCAGAACATCCTGAGGCTGAAAAAAAAGAAAAAATCCATCAGAGAGATAGCAGACAAGCTTGGAGTAGCAAAATCAACAGTCGGGTACATTCTGAGAAAAAAGGAATTGACTGGTGAGCTTGGGAACTCAAAAAGGCCTGGGCGTCCACGGATGACAACAGTGGTGGATGATCGCCGCATACTTTCTTTGGTGAAGAAGAACCCATTCACAACATCAACTGAAGTCCAGAACACTCTCAGTGAAGTAGGTGTATCTGTCTCTAAGTCAACAGTAAAGAAAAGACTCCATGAAAGTAAATACAAAGGGTTCACATCTAGATGCAAACCATTCATCAATTCCAAAAATAGACAAGCCAGAGTTAAATTTGCTGAAAAACACCCCATGAAGCCAGCTCAGTTCTGGAAAAGTATTCTATGGACAGATGAGACAAAGATCAACCTGTACCAGAATGATGGGAAGAAAAAAGTTTGGAGAAGAAAGGGAACGGCACATGATCCAAGGCACACCACATCCTCTGTAAAACATGGTGGAGGCAACGTGATGGCATGGGCATGCATGGCTTTCAATGGCACTGGGTCACTTGTGTTTATTGATGACATAACAGCAGACAAGAGTAGCCGGATGAATTCTGAAGTGTACCGGGATATACTTTCAGCCCAGATTCAGCCAAATGCCGCAAAGTTGATCGGACGGCGCTTCATAGTACAGATGGACAATGACCCCAAGCATACAGCCAAAGCTACCCAGGAGTTCATGAGTGCAAAAAAGTGGAACTTTCTGCAATGGCCAAGTCAATCACCAGATCTTAACCCAATTGAGCATGCATTTCACTTGCTCAAATCCAGACTTAAGACAGAAAGACCCACAAACAAGCAAGACCTGAAGGCTGCGGCTGTAAAGGCCTGGCAAAGCATTAAGAAGGAGGAAACCCAGCGTTTGGTGATGTCCATGGGTTCCAGACTTAAGGCAGTGATTGCCTCCAAAGGATTCGCAACAAAATATTGAAAATACAAATATTTTGTTTGGGTTTGTTTTATTTGTCCAATTACTTTTGACCTCCTAAAATGTGGAGTGTTTGTAAAGAAATGTGTACAATTCCTACAATTTCTATCAGATATTTTTGTTCAAACCTTCAAATTAAACGTTACAATCTGCACTTGAATTCTGTTGTAGAGGTTTCATTTCAAATCCAATGTGGTGGCATGCAGAGCCCAACTCGCGAAAATTGTGTCACTGTCCAAATATTTCTGGACCTAACTGTATATACATTTGTCTCCTGAATAACAAATTCCCCACACTGTGCCCCTGAATACCCATAAGTACCCCACCATTAATATACAATCAGCCACCCACCAATCAAAATATAAAGTGATAAATAAGCCGGCACTGTGCCCCCCATTAATGATATTTGCCACTGATCAAGAAATATAAATTAATCAGTTACTCACCCTCCAATTAATTTTAAGGCTATGTGCACATTTTGCATTTTTATTGCAGAAAATACACAGTGTTTTAAAGTACAAGGAAAGGGAATTAGATTCCTCAAATTTCTTGCACACCTTGCATCATGTCAATTCTTTCAATGTTTTTGCAGCATTTATCACCCATACTAACAAGTGGGGAAAAAAATCTGCACTAAAACCACATATAAAAAACACATATTTTATGCAGTGTTCTACTTACATATTAGAATTTTCTGCAGAATTTTCATAATCTTGAACGTGTGCCCACAGCCTTAGTACCTGTCCTATGTCCTCCCTCCACAATTCATTATAAGTCTCCGATAGTGACGTAATGAATTTTGGGGGTGTGAGAAAACGCAATCAGGGCCTTATAGTGAATTTTAAGGAGGTGAAGATACAATCAGGAAAATATAATGAATTATGTGATGGAGGCCATTTAATGAATTGTGGGGGGGACATAAGGGCTATCTAATTAATTGTAGAGGGTGGTGGAGAATGCTATCAGGATCATATAATGAATTGTAGAGGGTGGTGGAGGACACTATTAGGACCATATACTGTATTGTAGGGTGGAGGACACTATTAGGGCCATATAATGAATTTTAGAGGGTGGTGGAGGATGCTATCAGGGATTTATTTTAAATCTATATATATTGTTCCCCCTGTGCATTATAAGGCTCTGAAGTCCCTCTTCCACCTCTTACTCCTATACCAGTTCTCCCCCTTGTCATTGTCCGTCCTCTCCCCAATGTATTTTTTAAAAATATCACTCACCTCTCTGTATGTCACCTGGCGGCATTGATTATTTTCTTGCTGGGACCTTTCTAAATGACACAGGCAACCAACGTGATGATGTCATCAACTTACACGGCTGTGTCACAGAGAAAATGCTGAGCAGGAGGAAGCTGATGGCAGATTGATCTTCCCCTGAAGAACCAACGTTATTAATGACACGTAATGCATGTTGGGAACTCACTTAAGGGTTTGGCAACTAGGCATGAGTGTATCTTTCCATGGGTATGATTAACTTTGTCACTATATGTAAATAATGCATTAGGTCTTAGATGATATACCTTACATGGACCACGGAGGTCCTTGTCCTTACATGACGGAGGTCCTTGTGAATTGTAAAGAGATCCTTTTCCTATGAATACATTACGAATTGTATAACTGAATTGACATTTTTGTACTATTTGAGCTTATATTGTTATACAGTATATCCATCTCATCTTACTTTATCATCTAACTGTTGGGGTGCTCTGTATCTTCCTTTCTACCATTTTATTGGCATTTATACATTTTCTGTGTATTTTAATAAAATAACATGTTATAGACATAAGCTTCTTTGCTTTTTTTTCTGAATAGTTACATGAAGTGGTTTATGCACCCTGATTTTTCAACTGAACTTTATCTGGACCTTTAATTTCATATGATGATTTTTTTTTTTTGCTGGATTTATTGTTGTTCCTGCGGTTCTGCTGCCTGAACTGTGTGAGCTGGTCAGACGCTCGGACAAGCTCGACACGAGTGAAACGCCCACGCCGGGGCTTGCAGGGCTCGCACGGTCACCGGGCCGGTGGTATTCGGGGTCAGGCTGTGAGTGGCCCGACCTGGCTTCCGGGACCCCCGGCGGGTTTCAATAAAAAAGGAAAGTCCGACCGTCAGTCCGGTGTTAAAAGGGGGACGGAAGGAGGGTAACGGGGTCCCTGGGGGGGGCTTGCCATCGCTCTCCCCCAGGAAACGGTACGGGTCGGGGACGGGGGATGCTTGCAGCGACACCCGTGGTTTGCGGCCAGGTGTTCAGCCGCCGCTGCGCGGTCTCTCTCCGGGGCAGGTGTTACGGGCAGCCAGATGGAATCGCTCGCCACAGGTGGAGCGGGGGAGCCCCGGGAGGTTAATGAGACCCAGGGCAACAGTCCTCAGGGACACCGGGGGCACAGTGCGGCGGCATTGCTCACAGCAGTCTCGGTGTGCGGTTCCAGTTGTTCTTTATTTAAAGTCCGTTTCACATCGCACCCGGGTGCTGGTCCTCGCCACCTGTAGCCTTTGGTCGGTCCCAGGCAGGTAGGAGGAAGGGGTGTCCGGTGAGGTGTTCTGGGGGTCTCTCCCTTTCGGTGCGTTAGTGCCGTCCCCGTGGCATAGAGCATCTTGGGAACTCGCCGCCTGTCTGTCTCTCTCATCCCCGGTAGCAGACCAACACAACCGCCACCGGGTACAACTTTCTCCAGGGAACCCCAGTCCTCAGCTCTATTCCCTCCTCTAGGTGTTATCAGCCCTGGTCTCGTGGCATCTCCTCAACAGGAGCTGTTCTCTGGACGTCTGCACTCTCTTGCAGCCCCTGACGTTCTGCCTAAAACTTCTTTGTGCTCTGCACTAAACTCACTCCTTCAGGCCCCCCTCCCCTTGGTTGTCATGGGAACCTGCCTGTGTCCAGCCACCTGCTCATTAAGAAGACAGGATGAGTCATGGACTCAGAACAAACTTCATGCTGCAAATGCTGTTAACTCCTTCCTGCCAGTGTTATGTTAGTGTGTGTTGTGGGGACCCTTCTTCCTCCTGCCCGGGAAAAATGGGGTAACATTTAATACCCTGTAATGACCCATTTACAGGGGCGTTACACGAGCAACAAGCATAATGGAAAGACAATGACTGACTTGTTCAGGTCTCCACCCACATACAACCAGCCATAAACAGAGCATTTGTGGCAGGAGGGAGGTTTTTTTTTCATCACACCACTTTTGGGAACGTTGTTTTATACCCAAGGAGATCCTTTCAGAGACTGTAAATGGCTCTCCAAGGGATGTCTCCACACATCATGCAGTAAAGCGAGCCTGTGCATTGTGGTCATGGCTTCATGGACGAGCACCTGAGATACTCGGCTGAACTCCACGAGTACCCAAGCACCCCGATGCTTGACTGAGTAACGAGCAGTGCCGTACTCACTCACTCATCCTTACTTATGAGCTCTAAAGAAAAGAGCTTGTAAACTCTGCACTGCCAAGGAGGCTGGCCACCTGCGACAGATTATAGCAGTGGCTGAATCCTAGGCAACGAACAGCAAATAATTAATAGTACTCAAAACTCTTATCTGTTTCACCAAATGCCATTTTGCTACTAAAGTCTAAATTGCTGTAGTGTTATAACATGATTTTCTTGAGAATAGAGATTTTTTTTGAATGGCGTAACTGACAAAGTTGCTTGTTTTTACAAGAATTTGGTAATAATACACATTAACACTAGAAGTCCCAGAAATTTCGAGCTCCGCCCTGAAGTCCCAAAAGAGGGTCAAATGACCCTTAGTCTAAACTGAATAGAACTAAAGGTCCAGTCACACTAAGCAACTTACCAGCGATCCCAACAACGATAGGGATCGCTGGTAAGTTGCTAGGAGGTTGCTGGTGAGATGTCACACTGCGACGCTCCAGCGATCCCACCAGCAACCTGACCTGGCAGGGATCGCTGGAGCGTGGCTACACGAGTTGCTGGTGAGCTCACCAGCAACCAGTGTCCAGCCCCCAGCGCCGCGTGGAAGATGCTGCGCTTGGTAACTAAGGTAAATATCGGGTAACCAACCCGATATTTACCTTGGTTACCAGCGCACAGAGCTACACGTGCAGAGAGCAGGGAGCAGCGCACACTGAGCGCTGGCTCCCTGCTCTCCTAGTACAGCACACATCGGGTTAATTACCCGATGTGTGCTGCAGCTAAATGTGCACAGAGCAGGGAGCAGCGCACACTGAGCGCTGGCTCCCTGCTCTCCTAGTTCCAGCACACATCGGGTTAATTACCCGATGTGTGCTGCAGCTAAATGTGCACAGAGCAGGGAGCAGCGCACAATGCTTAGCGCTGGCTCCTTGCTCTCCTAGTTACAGCACACATCGGGTTAATTACCCGATGTGTGCTGCAGCTAAATGTGCACAGAGCAGGGAGCAGCGCACAATGCTTAGCGCTGGCTCCCTGCTCTCCTAGTTACAGCACACATGGGGTTAATTAACCCGATGTGTCCTGCAGCTACATGTGCACAGAGCAGGAGCCGACACTGACAGGGAGAGCGGCGGAGGCTGGTAACAAAGGTAAATATCGGGTAACCAAGGACAGGGCTTCTTGGTTACCCGATGTTTACTGTGGTTACCAGCCTCCGCAGAAGCCGGCTCCTGCTGCCTGCACATTCAGTTGTTGCTGTCTCGCTGTCACACACAGCGATCTGTGCTTCACAGCAGGACAGCAACAACTAAAAAATGGCCCAGGACATTCAGCAACAACCAACGACCTCACAGCAGGGGCCAGGTTGTTGCTGGATGTCACACACAGCAACATCGCTAGCAACGTCACAAAAGTTGTTCGTTAGCAGCGATGTTGCTAGCGATGTTGCTTAGTGTTACGGGGCCTTAACTAGAAACTAAATGGCTAAACTCAGTAGAAAACCACAACCTCCTGTGGTGCTACAGTAATGGTCTTAATTACAGAACAAAAGACGGTGATTATAGGATGTTAGCTAAAATCCTTCAGGTCATTCGACCGGTCTCTGGGTTCCAAAGGTAGAAATGTTAAATGACCCCTATCTGGGACTTCTAGTGTTAAAGAGCTTGAGAATAACCCTTTCTTAGCTGTGGTTTGAAGGGTTAACTGAAGTTAGATGTACTGTTCTGTTTATTTCCTAAATATGTTACAGAGTAGAAAAAAATTATTCTGAATTTTCTTTGTATACCAAGGACCACTCATAAATGGTAATTTTGGTGCAAATTTTTAGACAGGATTTTAGTGTATATGTAATAATCTTTATATAATGTATGGACACTATATACATACATCTGCTGAAATCTGAGACCTACGATGTTGATGAATGGGGAATACACATCATAAGGTGGAATGGTTATTACAGAGCTCTCAGGTTAAAGACAGTGAGCTTTAGAAAAGAAAAAGCTCAAATGGTATAATATGGATGTACAAGCCCAATAACAGCGCTATTAGAGTTTGCAATCTTTATATGGAATTTGTCACCAGGTTTTTGCAATATAATCTGAGAGCAGCATAAGAAAACCTGATTCCAGCAATATATCACTTACTGGGCTGCTTGATGTAGTTTGATAGAATATAAACCAACAAAAAGTATTAAAAATAGGCAATAAAGTTAAATAAATCACTTTATTAATTACATGATATTAAAATGTAAAGAATACATGAGACAAAATAAAAAGATTAAAGAGCGGGGGATGGATGTGCTATAGTCCGTCAGAGAAAAAACAGTGATATGCACACTGGAGTGGTGTGAAGGGGCTGTGGTGTGCCATCTGGTCAGTAATATGATTTCAGTCTTCTAATTTTTCATTACCCCTACAATGGGACTTTGATATCAGTTTACTGTGCAATAACTAATTGTTTATTATGTAGTTAATTAATTTTTATGCACAGTGTACTTTATATACCAATTTATTTTGATGAATTGTGGAAACTTCCTATTTACCAGGTCACATCCATCCCACTCTTTTTTATTTTTTTTACCATGACTCATATGTTCTTAAATATTATGTAATCAATAAAGTGATTTTTTTTCTATGTTTTTTTGTTTATATATCGTTGGTATTCATGGGCAGTGAATTTGATATTTTGGAATTTCCTCCTAATTTAGGTTTTCATTAGTTTTGATAGAATCCTTGTATGTCTGCTGTAGTTGTATCATGGCTAAGTTTTCTGGCCTGTGTATAACCCAGGACACACCCCTGACTGGCATCTTCCTGTGTGCACTGTGCATTGTCATCAAGCTGCTAATCAGAGGTGGGGTGGGGTTACGCAGATTAGCATGACTGCTCTGCCTGCCAGATGTAGTCCTGAAGTGAAAATCTCTAGTGATGATCGAGCGTGCTTGGCACTGCTCATTACTCGATCAAGCATCAGGGTGCTCAGGTACTCGCTGAGCTCTGCCAAAAATTGCAGGTGGTCTGAAAATTCATGGGTGAAACAACAACAACAACAATGCACAGGCTTGATTCACTGCAGAGAGAGCCATCTACAGTCTGTGAATTGCTCCCTCTGGAGATAAAATACTGTTCTTGAACGTAGTGTGTCACAAAAAAAACCCGCCCTCTCTACCACCTGAAATGCTCTGTTTATGGCTGGCTGTATGTGGTTTCAGACCCAAACAGGCCATCCATTGACTTTCCATAATGCTCATTACTCATATCATGCTTGTTCAAGCATCTGACCAGCTCAAAGTGAGAAATGAGCATTTGAACATTTTAGTGCTCGCCCATCACTAATAATCTCCTGTTGATAAAATACTGATTGTATTTAAACTACAACACACAGCCTAATAATTGACACATCCCTGGAAATGGCTTTTGTGTACTATATTATACTACTCTCGCAAAGTGCCAAAAACTTGCTGAAAATTCAATTTAAAGGAACAGTAGAGCTTTATAAAAACATGACTGCCATATCTTTTCACAAGATGTGTGTGATAATACAGTTTAGCCCAAATCATTCATTTTAATGTTCTGAAATAGCAGACATGAGCAATAGACGGGTGTTGTGCTCTTTCTAAAAGAATGTCACCATTTTTTTGTCATTTTGTCCGACCCCTTTTACTCTATCATTTCAGGCTGCATTAATCGCTCAACAGTGTAAAAACATGCTGTACTGTTAGTAGCTTTCATAAAAGATGATTCAAACCCTGTATCCTGCCATTCATAATGTGCTATTCCTTCTATGCTAAAAAAAAATGATTGCAACTCTGAGGGGGCGTACCCACATGCAAATAGAAGAGTGGTTGGCTATGCAAAGTCACCGCCTCATTTTCTTCGGCCAATGTCTCCTATTTGGCCACAGATTTGTGTCTGCAGGTAGGTGGTTTCACACCTAGCATTTTGTCTTCTTTTTTTTATTTGCAGCATATTAACTGCTCTGTAAAGGCCTTTTTTAAGTGATTTTTTTTTTTATTATTTTATTGTCTTATCTATATGCCTTCAAGTCTGTAGCATTGTGAGATGCACTACATGCCAAGGAAGAGGGACATGTTTGTTTATTTTTCCCCAAAATGCAGCATGTTCTAGGTTTGATTTCTTTTTATATTTCTCAAATATGCTTCTCTGTAGCATATTAAAAACTACACAAGTACTGTTTTGTCTTTCCAACTGTTTCTTATGTAAACTCAATAAGATACTAAAATTGAAAAAATGCATGTTTACAGGGTTACAATAATAAAAATTACACTAAAATGCTCTGTGTGTGTTGAGTCTTATAGGAAATGTTCAATCACCACAGATTATCAGGAATAACGCAGCTCAATGAAATATTGAAAACCAATATCCTACATGACTTTAACCAGATCCCCTTTAGCAACTAAAATCCAGATTGCTGTACTCTTGTAAACCAATGAATGTAACAACTGATCTTTAAAGTCTGATATTGTTCATTATTAACTCATTAAAATGGTTTTCTTAGGAGATTTGTCATAATACGGATAATTAATTGACCCTTTCATCAAAACTTGATGTTAGATTCATACTGCCCGAACCAGGAGCAGCATCACTCAAAAAATGGCATATCTACAAGTGCATCTCAATAAATTAGAATATCATCAAGAAGTTAATTTATTTAAGCAATTCAATACAAAAAGGGAAACACATACAATATATTATATACAGTCATTACAAACAGAGTGATCTACAGTCATATGAAAAAGTTTGGACACCCCTATTAATGTTAACCTTTTTTCTTTATAACAATTTGGGTTTTTGCAACAGCTATTTCAGTTTCATATATCTAATAAATGATGGACTCAGTAATATTTCTCGATTGAAATGAGGTTTATTGTACTAACTGAAAATGTGCAATCCACATTTAAACAAAATTTGACCGGTGCAAAAGTATGGCCACCCTTATCAATTTCTTGATTTGAACACTCCTAACTACTTTTTACTGACATACTAAAGCACTAAATTGGTTTTCTAACCTCATTGAGCTTTGAACTTCATAGGCATGTGTATCCAATCATGAGAAAATGTATTTAAGGTGGCCACTTGCAAGTTGTTCTCCTATTTGAATCTCCTATGAAGAGTGGCATCATGGGCTCCTCAAAACAACTCTCAAATGATCTGAAAACAAAGTTTATTCAACATAGTTGTTCAGGGGAAGGATACAAAAAGTTGTCTCAGAGATTTAAACTGTCAGTTTCCACTGTGAGGAACATAGTAAGGAAATGGAAGAACACAGGTACAGTTCTTGTTAAGCCCAGAAGTGGCAGGCCAAGAAAAATATCAGAAAGGCAGAGAAGAAGAATGGTGAGAACAGTCAAGGACAATCCACAGACCACCTCCAAAGACCTGCAGCTTCATCTTGCTGCAGATGCTGTCACTGTGCATCGGTCAACAATACAGCGCACGTTGCACAAGGAGAAGCTGTATGGGAGAGTGATGTGAAAGAAGCCGTTTCTGCAAGCACACCACAAACAGTCGCCTGAGGTATGCAAAAGCACATTTGGACAAGCCAGTTACATTTTGGAAGAAGGTCCTGTGTAGAGATGAGCGAACCGGTCCCGGTTCGGCTCGAGGTCGGCTCGCCGAACGGAGGTCCCGTTCGAGTTCGGTTCGTCGAACGTTCGACGAACCGAACTCGAACCAATAGGCTATAATGGGAGGCAATCACAAACACATAAAAATGCATTATAAATGTACACAAACAGTTAATAAACATTGCCATAACACTTACCGGTCCTCGCGATCCCTTCTGCACTCTGTCTCCTGCCGCTATTCCATCCGATGATTGCTGAATCCTCCCGGTGACGGCACTGCCAGCAGAGATGCAGGACCTATCGTGACGTCAAAATAGCCATGTAACCAGTCACGTGGCTATTATCTCATTGGCTACAGACTGGTCACATGACTATGACGCGTCATGTAGGACCTGCGAGTGCATCTCTCCGGTACACGGTGCACATATGTGTATCGCCGTGTACCGGCGACATGCTCTAGCACACGGTCGACTCCCCGTTCCGTTAGGGACCGGCTGACACAGCCGGTCATTAACGGAGATCACCGTTGCCATAGCAACGCAGTTAGCGGTGACGTCACCGCTAACCGCGGCTCCGAGAGCACCGTTGCTATGGTAACGCGTCTGTCAGCGTTACCGCTGTTACCGCTGACAGCCAGCACTGATCACTCACGGAGTGAAGGCTGCACGCTGCTTCCCGATTGTAGTGAGGATTGTAGTGAGGATGAGGTTCCCCAGCCCATGATGGGCTGGGGAACCTCATCCTCACTACAATCGTCACTACTACTACACTAGTGAGGATTGTAGTGAGGATGAGATGCCCCAGCCCATGATGGGCTGGGGAACCTCATCCTCACTACAATCGTCACTACTACTACACTAGAAAGAAAGAAGACAGAAGAGCAGGATCGTGGAGGGCTGACAGGGGGTAATAAAGATGGAGTCTCTAATGTGTCTGTGTATTTATTTCTATTAAAGTATTTTTTCTCTGTGTGGTGTTTTTTTTAACCCTTTATTGGAGATTCTTAATGGCCGGGTCAAACGTGCCTGACATTAAGAATCTCTGGCTTAATACTGGCTAGTAAAACAAAGCCAGTATTAACTCATGATTACCCAACAAGCTACCCGGCTCCAGGGCTGTTGGAAGAGTTGGATACAGCGCCAGATGATGGCGCTTCTATGAGAGCGCCATTTTCTGGGACGGCTGCGGACTGAAATCCGCAGCATAGGCGCCCAGAAACCTCGGGCTAACCTGTGCTGCGGATTCCAATCCCCAGCTGCCTAGTTGTACCCGGCTGGACACAAAAATGGGGCGAAGCCCACGTCATTTGTTTTTTAATTATTTCATGAAATAAGTGAAATAATTAAAAAAAAAACGGTCTTCCCTATATTTTTGGTTCCCAGCCGGGTACAAATAGGCAACTGGGGGTTGGAGGCAGCCCGTGGCTGCCTGCTGTACCTGGCTAGCATACAAAAATATGGCGAAGCCCACGTCATTTTTTTGGTGGGCAAAAAAATTCTGCATACAGTCCTGGATGGAGTATGCTGAGCCTTGTAGTTCTGCAGCTGCTGTCTGCTCTTCTCAATACAGACAGACAGCAGTTGCAGAACTACAAGGCTCAGCATACTCCATCCAGGACTGTATGCAGAAGTTTTTTGCCAACTGAAAAAATTATGTGGGCTTCGCCATATTTTTGTATGCTAGGCAGGTACGGCTGCCCCCAACCCCCAGTTGCCTATTTGTACCCGGCTGGGAACCAAAAATAAAGGGAAGCCCTTTTTTTATTATTTCATGAATTTCATGAAATAATTAGAAAACAAATGACGTAGGCTTCGCCCCATTTTTGTGTCCAGCCAGGTACAACTAGGCAGCTGGGGATTGGAATCCGCAGCACAGGTTGGCCTGAGCTTTCTGGGCCCCACTGCTGCGAATTGCAGTCTGCAGCCGCCTCACAAAATGGCATTTTCATAGAAGCGCCATCTTCTGGCGCTGTATCCAACTCTTCCAGCACCTGCCTGCTATACCTGGCTAGCATACAAAAATATGGCGAAGCTCACGTCCTTTTTTTGTAGTTTTTTGGCAAAAAAAATAAAAAATGCTTCCCTGGATTTTCCATTGCCAGTGAAGGTAACACCAAGCAGTGGGGGTTAGCAGCCAGTAGCTGCTTGGATTACCCTTAGCTAGCAATACAAAAAATGCAGCGGGAGCCCATATATATTTTTTTTAATTATTTATTTAAATAACTAAAAATAAAATGGGCTTCCCTGTATTTTGATTGCTGGACATCACAGTGCTGTAAAAATAAATCTTTAAAAAAATGACGTAGCGCTCCGCGGTATTTTTGATTCTCAGCGCAGATAAAGCAGACAGCTATGGGTTGCCACCCCCATCTGCCTGCCGTTACCTTGGTTGGCAATCAAAATACAGGGAAGCCCATTAATTTTTTCTATTTAAAAAATAGTTAAAAAAAAAATGACGTTGGGTCCCCCCATTTTTGATAGCCAGCTAGGTTAAAGCAGACGGCTGTAGCCTGAAAACCACAGCTGGCAGCTTTACCGTGGTTGGGGATCCAATGTGGAGGTCCCCCCAGGCTCTTTTTTTATAATTATTTTATAAATATTAATAATTACACAATAAAAGTAGGGTCCCCCCCAAATTGAATCACCAGCCAAGGTAAAGCGGACAGCTGTGGTCTGGTATTCTCAGGGTGGGAAGGTCCATAGTTATTGGGCCTTCACAGCCTAAAAATAGCAGGCCTCAGGCACCCCAGACGTGGCGCATCCACTAGATGCGCCAATCCTGGCGCTTCACCCCAGCTCATCCCGTGCCCTGGTGCAGTGGCAAACGGGGTAATAAATCGGGTTGATACTAGCTGTAAAGTAACCTGAGATCAAGCCCAGCAGTTTGTGATGTCATGGCGTCTATTAGATACTCAACATCATAAACTGTCAGTACTAACAAAAAAAAAAAAATCGACAAAAGAAATTTATTTGAAAAAACAGTCCCCAAAACATTTCCTCTTTCACCAATTTATTGTAAGAAAAAAAATAAAGGGGTCCCACGATGACTCTGGACCGTCTAGAATATGGGGGGGAGACACTCAGGGAACGTATCCCCCATTTTCTAGGAGTGCGGACCCTTCATGTGAGGAGTGTGGGTGCAATGAATCTGCACTCACTCTTCTCGGGTCCACAGCAGCAGAGTCCATGTCGTAATGGTTGCTACCAAAGCTGCAATGCCCTGCTCATGAGGTAAGGGCATGCCTAATCAGGAGAACTACTGTAGAGGAAGCTCTGCTCACTGGTATATAGGTGCTCCGAGGTAATAATAGATAAAATTAGTGAGTAACCTCGGCACTCTAAATCTCCCAGACTAAGTCAGTAAGTCACAACGGATAGTAATGCAAAATCATTCTTTATTGGTCCGTATTAAGAAAAAAAAAATTTTCATAAGCATATATGTTTTTGTCCAAAACAAGTTACAAATGACGTTTCGGCCTGAGCCTTCGTCAGATTGGACTTATCTGCATGTAATCATGAAAAATGACAATAATCAGTATCACATAAGAGTGAGAGAACAATAACATAAACTCGAACAATGTAGAGGTACAATTGGGATGCAGCAAAAAAATTGCAACACAGCAAGAAATGAAACACATGATACAAATGTCATAATACAGTACAAGGACAATATAGTAATGACAAATATGGGGTCAGAGTAGACTTAGACAGCTCTGGTACGAAAGAGATGTCAATCATAAAGTAACATGTGCAGTAGGTGTAGAGCTACAGTATGCATGGCAGAGCTAATGGGTAGACCGACCATAGAAAAAGAACGGAGAAAAAGTGGAGAAAAAGTGGAGAAAAAGTGGAGAAAAAAGTGGAGAAAAAAGTGGAGAAAAAGTGGAGAAAAAAATGTAGAAAAAGTGGAGAAAAAATGTAGAAAAAGTGGAGAAAAAATGGAGAAAAAGTGGAGCACCCGTTGGTGCCTTTCATGTGGCACTAAGGGGTGCTTAGCTTTGTATTTAGCCAAAAAAATGAAAAAAAAAATGACGTAGGGTTCCCCCTAGTTTTGTAGCCAGCTAGGGTAAAGCAGACGGCTGCAGCCTGCAGACCACAGCTGGCAACCTCACCTTGGCTGGTAATCCAAAACTGAGGGCACCCCACGCTGTTATTTTAAATTAAATAAATAATTAAAAAAAAAAACACGTAGGGGTCCCCCAAAATTGGATCACCAGCCAAGGTAAAGCAGACAGCTGGGGCCTGATATTCTCAGACTAGGGAGGTTCATGGTTATTGGACTCTCCCCAGCCTAAAAATAGCAGGCCGCAGCCGCCCCAGAAGTGGCGCATCCATTAGATGCGCCAATCCTGGTGCTTCGCCCCAGCTCATCCCGCGCCCTGGTGCGGTGGCAAACGGGGTAATATATGGGGTTAATACCAGATGTGTAATGTCACCTGGCATCAAGCCCTGGGGTTGGTGAGGTCAGGCGTCTATCAGATACCCGACATCATCAACCCAGTCAGTAATAAAAAAAAATAGACGACAAACACATTTTTATTTGAAAAAACACTCCCCAAAACATTCCCTCTTTAACCAATTTATTAGAAAGAAAAACAAATCCAGGTCTGGTGTAATCCAAGGGGTTGCCATGACGATCCACACTGTCCCAGTCAATGAAGAGCAGAATGTTCCCCATTGGCTGGGAGAGCAATGCAGTGACCTGAGCTAACATCAATGGGTCAGCCCAGGTCACTGCAGGGCATGACAAGTGCTGCTGTCAGCGAGGTACATTACCTGCGCTGATCTCCTGCACACTGACAGCCGCTGTCACTGAGGTCAATGACCGGCGCCTTCACACCAAGTATCGCAAGAGGCCCGTGACGTCACCGCTAGTCAGTCTCGCGTCGGAAGCGAGAGGTGATGTGACAAGCGGCGGCCATGGACGACAGTGACAGCGCTGATGTCGGGATGGCGGGACTTCATCACCGCAGGTAAGCCGAGCGGGGTGTGTGTGTGTGTGTGTGTATGTGTACATGCCGCGGGCAGGAGGGGGCGGAGCGAGCTGAGCGGGGAAGTGTGGGCTTCATGCACGTAACTAAGATAAACATCGGGTTACTAACCAAAGCGCTTTGCTTGGATACCCGATGTTTATCTTGGTTACCAGCTTCTGGCAGGCTGCCAGCGATGGCTCCTGCACACTGTAGCTGTAAAAAGCCCTGCTTTTTGCTGCTAGAACCGTTCTCGAATGTATCTAAAACTATCGAGCTTTTGCAAAAAGCTCGAGTTCTAGTTCGATCTCGAACAGCCCCCAAAATCACTCAAGCCTAGAACTGGAGAACCTCGAACCGCGAACCGCGCTCAACTCTAGTCCTGTGGACTGATGAAACAAAGATTGAGTTGTTTGGTCATACAAAAAGGCGTTATGCATGGAGGCAAAAGAACACGGCATTCCAAGAAAAGCACTTGCTACCCACAGTAAAGTTTGTTGGAGGTTCCATCATGCTTTGGGGCTGTGTGGCCAATGCCGGCACCGGGAATCTTGTTAAAGTTGAGGGTCGTATGGATTCAACTCAGTATCAGCAGATTCTTGACAATAATGTGCAAGAATCAGGGACGAAGTTGAAGTTACGCAGGGGATGGATATTTCAGCAAGACAATGATCCAAAACACTACTCCAAATCTACTCAGGCATTCATGCAGAGGAACAATTACAATGTTCTGGAATGGCCATCCCAGTCCCCAGACCTAAATATCATTGAAAATCTGTGGGATAATTTGAAGCGGGCTGTCCATGCTCAGCAACCATCAAACTTAACTGAACTGGAATTGTTTTGTAAACAGGAATGGTCAAATATACCTTCATCCAGGATCCAGGAACTCATTAAAAGCTACAGGAAGCGACTAGAGGCTGTTATTTTTGCAAAAGGAGGATCTACAAAATATTAATGTCACTTTTATGTTGAGGTGCCCATTAGTGATGAGCGAGCATGCTTGTAACTACTCGGTACTCGCACGAGTATCGCTGTACTCGGGCTGCTCGGCGGGGACCGAGTAATCTCGCGAAACTCGTGCTGTACTCGTGGTCTTCATTTCTGCATGTTGGCGCTCTTTTGAGAGCCAGCCCTCATGCAGGGATTGGCTGGCAGACCACTGCAATGCCACAGCCCTGTTAGTTGTGGAATTGCAGTGATTGGCCGGCCTGCACAGCGTGACCGAGCCTTTATATCGGCCGGCGCGCTGTGCTCTGCTCACAGCTATTCAGACATTCAGTGTAGGGAGAGTGTCGCTGATTCAGGGAAAGCTTTGCGGCCCTTTATAGTTAGTTCCGGAGCAGGGCTGCAAACAGTGTGACCAGAAGTCCTTCTCAGGACTATTCTAGTTGTATACAGGCAGGCAGGGTATAGCCAGGTCGGAGTACAGTAGCAGAGTCCTTCTCAGGACTATTGTTGCTATATACAGGCAGGGTATAGCCAGGTCGGAATACAGGCTAGTGACCAGAAGAGTCCTTGTCAGGACTATTGTAGCAGTATACAGGCAGGCAGGCAGGGTATATAGCCATTCCTAGTGGTGACCGTATACCAGCCTTCATCATATCTGGGGCTGGTGTACACAGTGTAAAACAGTCCAGATAGTGTCAGACTTCTCAGTAATTGTCGCTCCTAAAAACCAGTTAGGTTCTTATTGCGTCCGTGCTTGCATTTAAAAACAGCACGTGTGTGGCAGTCGGTGGCAGCGTACAGGTGCGCATTTTGCACAAACTATTATATAACGCACAAGTCTAGTGTATAATACACGTCAGTCAGCAGTGTCTGATAGTGTCAGACTTCTCAGTAATTGTCGCTCCTAAAAACCAGTTAGGTTCTTATTGCGTCCGTGCTTGCATTTAAAAACAGCACGTGTGTGGCAGTCGGTGGCAGGGGACAGGTGCGCGTTTTGCACAAACTATTATATAACGCACAAGTCTAGTGTATAATAATACACGTCAGTCAGCAGTGTCTGATAGTGTCAGACTTCTCAGTAATTGTCGCTCCTAAAAACCAGTTAGGTTCTTATTGCGTCCGTGCTTGCATTTAAAAACAGCACGTGTGTGGCAGTCGGTGGCAGGGGACAGGTGCGCGTTTTGCACAAACTATTATATAACGCACAAGTCTAGTGTATAATACACGTCAGTCAGCAGTGTCTGATAGTGTCAGACTTCTCAGTAATTGTCGCTCCTAAAAACCAGTTAGGTTCTTATTGCGTCCGTGCTTGCATTTAAAAACAGCACGTGTGTGGCAGTCGGTGGCAGGGGACAGGTGCGCGTTTTGCACAAACTATTATATAACGCACAAGTCTAGTGTATAATACACGTCAGTCAGCAGTGTCTGATAGTGTCAGACTTCTCAGTAATTGTCGCTCCTAAAAACCAGTTAGGTTCTTATTGCGTCCGTGCTTGCATTTAAAAACAGCACGTGTGTGGCAGTCGGTGGCAGGGGACAGGTGCGCGTTTTGCACAAACTATTATATAACGCACAAGTCTAGTGTATAATACACGTCAGTCAGCAGTGTCTGATAGTGTCAGACTTCTCAGTAATTGTCGCTCCTAAAAACCAGTTAGGTTCTTATTGCGTCCGTGCTTGCATTTAAAAACAGCATGTGTGTGGCAGTCGGTGGCAGCGTACAGGTGCGCGTTTTGCACAAACTATTATATAACGCACAAGTCTAGTGTATAATACACGTCAGTCAGCAGTGTCTGATAGTGTCAGACTTCTCAGTAATTGTCGCTCCTAAAAAACAGTTAGGTTCTTATTGCGTCCGTGCTTGCATTTAAAAACAGCACGTGTGTGTCTGTCGGTGGCAGGGGACAGGTGCGCGTTTTGCACAAACTATTATATAACGCACAAGTCTAGTGTATAATAATACACGTCAGTCAGCAGTGTCTGATAGTGTCAGACTTCTCAGTAATTGTCGCTCCTAAAAACCAGTTAGGTTCTTATTGCGTCCGTGCTTGCATTTAAAAACAGCACGCGTGTGGCAGTCGGTGGCAGGGGACAGGTGCGCGTTTTGCACAAACTATTATATAACGCACAAGTCTAGTGTATAATACACGTCAGTCAGCAGTGTCTGATAGTGTCAGACTTCTCAGTAATTGTCGCTCCTAAAAACCAGTTAGGTTCTTATTGCGTCCGTGCTTGCATTTAAAAACAGCACGTGTGTTGCAGTTGGTGGCAGCGTCAGGCTCCATATTGTCCCTGGATAGAGACGTGCATGATGGCCTGTAAACATGAAGTGCCCATTGTAAGGAAGTGGGTCTATTGTAGTATAGCCCTTAGGCAGGGCAGCCAAAAATTGGGAGGCTCCACGTTGTCCCTGGATAGAGACGTGCATGAGGGCCTGTAAACCTGAAGTGCCCATTGGAAGGAAGTGGGTCTATTGTAGTATAGCCCTTAGGCAGGGCAGCCAAAAATTGGGA
This sequence comes from Anomaloglossus baeobatrachus, assembly GCF_048569485.1. NCBI lineage: Eukaryota > Metazoa > Chordata > Amphibia > Anura > Aromobatidae > Anomaloglossus > Anomaloglossus baeobatrachus. Next base: position 629,684,366 of record NC_134354.1, read on the forward strand.
GGCTCCACGTTGTCCCTGGGTAGAGACGTGCATGAGGGCCTGTAAACCTGAAGTGCCCATTGGAAGGAAGTGGGTCTATTGTAGTATAGCCCTTAGGCAGGGCAGCCAAAAATTGGGAGGCTCCACGTTGTCCCTGGGTAGAGACGTGCATGAGGGCCTCAAAACATTGTTCCCATTGCAAAGGAGCGGGTCTCCTGTCGTTGTAATGTCCATTCTGCAAAGAATGGGCGAAAAAAATTACCACTGGGGGTATACCTGAAACAAAGGCCTAAATATTGCAATTTGTAACGATCATCATCATGGTGGCGCATGAGGAGAAGGAGGAGCAGTCCAGCGATTATCCAAAGTCCAGAAGTGTGTACCCATGGGTGAGTGGAGGTACATGGCAAACTTTAAATTCCGCTGTCATTTGCTGGTGGTGTGGTGAAGTCTGGCCCAATCCAACCCTTGTTCATCTTGATCAGAGTCAGCCTGTCAGCATTTTCAGTTGACAGGCGGGTGCGTTTATCTGTAATGATTCCACCTGCGGCACTAAAAACACGCTCTGACAAAACACTAGCAGCAGGGCAGGCCAGGACTTCCAAGGCGTAGAGAGCCAATTCATGTCACGTGTCCAGCTTGGATACCCAATAATTGTAAGGCACAGAGGAATGTCGGAGTACAGTTGTTCGATCTGCAAGGTACTCCTTCAGCATCTGGGCAAACTTAGGATTTCTTGTGGCACTACCCCGCACCTCAGGGGCTGTGGTACGTGAGGGGCTGAGAAAACTGTCCCACATCTTAAAGACTGTTCCCCTACCTCTGGCGGATTGGACTTGTGCCTCTCTCGGCTGTACGCCTCGGTTGTCCACTGATTCATGACCTATGCCGCTAGCGTTTTGTGAGGGGAATGCTTTGCCTACTTCCGTGACTATGGCCTTCTGGAACTGCTGAATTTTGCCTGACCTCTCCGCCTCGGGAATAAGAGACATAAAGTTCTCCTTTTAGCGTGGGTCTAACAGTGTTACCAACCAGTAATGATTGTCGGCCAAGATGTTCTTAACGCGAGGGTCACGAGACAGGCAGCTTACCATAAAGTCAGCCATGTGTGCCAGACTCTTAACAGCCATCACTTCAGTATCCTGACCAACACGATGACTGAACATGCTGTCCTCCTCCTCCTCCTCCTCATCATCTACCCTGTCCTCTGGCCAGCCACGCTGAACCGAGGATATGACTGCATGTCATATCCTCAATTTGGCCAGAGAGTTGCTCCATGTCTTCATCCTCCTCCTCGTCATAGTCCTCCACTGCACGTTGTGATGAGACGAGGCTGGGCTGTGTGTTATCATCACCCACACCCACTACTGTTTCTTGCTCAAACTCATCGCGCTCCGCCTGCAATGCATCATGGTTGTTTTTTGAGCAGAGACCATTTTAGAAGGCAGAGAAGCGGTATGGTGACGCTAATAATGTCGTCATCGCCGCTCACCATCTTGGTGGAGTCCTCAAAGTTTTGGCGGATGGTGCATAGGTCGGACATCCATCTCCACTCCTCAGGTGTTATGTGTGTAGTTTGACCCATTTCCCGACGGCTTAGGTGATGCAGGTACTCAACAACTGCCCTCTTCTGCTCACATATCCTGACCAACTTGTGCAGAGTTGAATTCCAACGCGTGGGGACATCACACACCAGTCTGTGTGCTGGAAGATGCAAACGGCGTCTTAAGCCGGCAAGGCCGGCTGAAGCAGTAGGTGACTTTCGAAAATGTGCAGACAGGCGGCGAACTTTTACCAGCAGATCAGACAGCTCTGAGTATGACTTTAGAAACCGCTGAACGACGAGGTTGAGCACATGGGCCATGCATGGAACATGTGTCAGCTGGCCTCGCCTCAAAGCCGCCACCAGGTTCCGGCCATTGTCACACACGACCTTTCCTGGCTTTAGGTTCAGAGTTGTGAGCCAGTGATCTGCCTGCTGTTTCAGAGCTGTCCACACCTCTTCTGCATTGTGGGGTTTGTCACCTATGCAGATTAGCTTCAGCACTGCCAGTTGCCGCTTCGCCGAGGCAGTGCTGCAGTGCTTCTGTGTCGCCCTGGACAAGCCAGGGGCCACAGAGCACAACACTTAAACACCCCACACTCCCTGCAGGCATATCATAGTCAAAACACAAAATCCTTGTTGCCTTCCCCAGGGGCTGTTGTCCACACCAGGGTGTGGAGCCAGGCGGTTGGTCTCCACCCACCGAGGAGGAGGGAAAACACAGGCAGTGAGAGTTAAGCTAAGGAAGTGGAAGGAGGAAAGTAGTAGAGAGGAGAAAAGTGACAGCAAAGAGCCTGAAGTTGGTCCGGGTGTGTGGACCGGACAGGACAGCAAGGTTGGCAGCATGTGGTGACCGTCTGCAGTTGAGGCCAATTGGAGTCTGCCGTAAGGACCGTGGACGGGTGGTGACCCGGCCGTACCGGACCGGTATACAAAGAGAAGCCAGCACCATTGGCAGAGGACTTTCGGATCCCGGCAAGGCTTGGTGTCGCCGTGAATTTGCCAAATCCGTTAGTGAAGGGAACCTCAGGGTTTCCAAACAGCCAAGTCCAGATAGAAGGCAACCGTACAACCGTGAAGGGGAGACACCGCCACCGCCAAGGGCAACCGTCTCCCAGGGCCAGCGCCTGTGGGCAAAAGGGGCTCCTCCGGCCCATATCCAGGTCGGGGAGCGGGTTACCGTTGGGAAACCATCACTACCAACACTTAACTTAGGTGCAGGGAGAGACAGTCATCACTAACCTGCAGGGAGGAACAACCGCAGCCGTCTGAGTGACCCGTCCATCCAGCCACTTGTTTTACCGTGAACTGTGTCATCATCATTGGGCTGAGTGAGTACCTCCATGCCGTGCGGCACAGCGCTGCCCCTGCGACCCTGCACCTCATCAGGCCCCGCAACCCGCCTGTCATCCATCTCTACCCCATCACCAGGCCCCGGGACAACCAACCCCCCTACCCACGGAGGGGAGAAATAACAACAAAGCTGCTCCCTGTCACAGGCTCCCGGGATCCCCGTCCAGAGCAGCGGTGGTGTCCACACAATCACCACAACCGTGGGTGGCGTCACGGACAATATCCCCAAAACCCAAACCACCCCTTTTCACTCACGGGCGAGTAGCGCCGCTCGAGTCCCCGGGATCCGGCCATCGCTCGAGCCAACGAGCGATAGCAGCAGCCGTAGAGCAGCGTCAGCTGGACCCGAGCAGTGGGAGAGCGCACCGTCCCCTCCTCCGCCCGCGACACTTCCAGCTTGGGACTGGTGTGGAGGGTAAAGTGGATGAGGATGCGCAGGAGGAGGAGGAGGCTGAGGAGCATGACATTCCGGAGCTGTAGAGTGTGTGTGAAACCCTGACTGAGGTAGGGCCTGCAAAACTTGGTGTGTGAAGGACGTGTTCCGTCCCTCGCTCAGACTGGGTCCCAGCTTGCACAATATTAACCCAGTGTGACGTCAACGAGATGTAGCGGCCTTGCCCACATGCACTTGTCCACGTGTCTGTGGTTAGGTGGACTTTGGCTGAAACAGCGTTGTTCAGGGCACGTGTGATGTTTTGTGACACGTGGTTATGCAATGCGGGGACGGCACACCGGGAGAAATAGTGGCGGCTGTGGACCGAGTAACGTGGGACAGCTGCCACCATCAGGTCGCGGAATGCTTCTGTCTCAACCAGCCTAAAAGGCAACATTTCCAGCGCAAGCAGTCGCGAAATGTTAGCATTTAGAACTGTGGCATGTGGGGTGTTGGCAGTGTATTTGCGCCTGCGTTCAAAGGTTTGCTGAATGGATAACTGAACGTTGCGCTGGGACAAGGACGTGCTTGATGATGGTGTTCTTTCTGCGTAGGCAACTGCAGGTGCAGGAGTGGAGGAGGCTTGTTCGCAGGCAGCATGGACAGGGGATTGGCTCGCATGCACAACCAGCGAAGACGTAGCAGTGACATCAGCAAGCACTGCTCCTCGACTCTGTTGTACTTCCCACAAAGTCGGGTGCTTGGCTGACATGTGCCTGATCATGCTGGTGGTGGTCAGGCTGCTAGTTTTGGTACCCCTGCTGATGCTGGCATGGCAGGTGTTGCAAATGGCCTTTTTAGAATCATCTGGAGCCAACTTAAAAAACTGCCAGTGTCAGAGTTCCGGGTTTTCCAGTTTTCTTTTGAAAGAGCTTGCCCTTTGTTAACATGGAGTTTTCTGTTCTGTTGCCCTACTTCCTGTCCATCTGTTTAAAAGCCGCCCCTAAAGCTTAGTCCAGTGCCTGAGTATACTGCTTCCTGTGTGCTCCTGCCCTGCTGCTTTTGGTTCCTGATTGTTATTCGGATCCTCTTGGAAAACAACCGACACCGACTCTGGACTTCATCTGGTATCATCTAGCTGTGCCCGGACTCCGTTTGCCGTCTTTGGTCGGCACTTCTGCCCGGTTCCTTCCGTTTAATACCACTCTGGACTCACATCACGTACGGACATTTTTGTACTTACCTATTGCCCTTTTGTGTCCCGGCTGCTGCGCATTTAGGGCTTCTGGGGTGATTGCCAGACAGTCCCTGTATAGGGGTTCGCTCTTGGTGATCTCCCTGGGGGAGTCCGGTGCGCGGTCCCGGGAATTCCCTTTCGCTCCGTCCCTGGAAGGTATTTCCTGTATTTATGTTCTACTGTGTTTTTGTTCCGTTTATGTACATATTTGCTGGTTGCATATTATAAACGTCTTGCACCAAGAACTCGTCTCTGGTTGTCATTGCCCTAACGCAATCGAAATCCTCAATACATACAATAGTATTACAGCCAGACTCGGGAAGACCTAACATTTGTACAGGCACCTTGTGTCGTGTTGTTCCGGGGAACAGTTGCCTGACGTCTGCCTGGGGCCACCACTCTGCTTCTTACTGCCTGTTGGGATGCTACGCCTCCCTCCCCCTGTGCACTGCTGTCCTCGCTCTGCATATCCTCCTGCCAGGTTGGGTCAGTTACTGGATCATCCACCACGTCGTCTTCCTCTTCCGCACCCTGCTCCTCCTCCTGACTTCCTGACAATTGTGTCTCATCATCGTCCACCCCTTGTTGAGACACGTTGCCAACTTCGTGAGAACGTGGCTGCTCAAATATTTGGGCATCTGTACATACAATCTCGTCATGGCCCACTTCAACAGGAGCTGGCGAGAGGCCAGAATTTGTGAATGGAAACGTGAACGAACAGCTCTTCCGAGTGTACAAGTGTGGGATCAGTAATGTCCGTGGACGTGTACTCGGCCTGGTGGTAGGAAGGAGGATCAGGTTCTGAAATGTGCGGTGCAGTATCACGGCTACTGACACTTGACCGTGTGGAAGACAGAGTGTTTGTGGTGGTGCCAATCTGACTAGAAGCATTATCCGCTATCCAACTAACAACCTGTTGACACTGGTCTTGGTTCAAGAGCGGTGTACTGCTGCGGTCCCCAAGAATTTGGGACAGGACGTGCGAGCGACTAGATGTGGCCCTTTGTTGTGGCGAAATTAGAGCTTGCACACAACCTCGGTCTCTTCCTGCACCACCATCACGTCCACTTCCTTGTTCGTTGACAACGCCCTTGCGCATTTTGCAATGCTGTGCTGATGTGTATTATTCACTAGACTTGTGCGTTATATCCAAGTTTTTGCAAAACTCACACAAATGCAGCGGAAAGCTGCCACCAACAGGCACACACGTGCGGTTTTTAAATGCAAGCACGGAGGCTCTAAGAACCTAACAGGTCTCTATCCAGGGACAACGTGGAGCCTCCCAATTTTTGGCTGCCCTGCCTAAGGGCTATACTACAATACACCCACTTCCTTCCAATGGGCACTTCAGGTTTACAGGCCCTCATGCACGTCTCTATCCAGGGACAACGTGGAGCCTCCCAATTTTTGGCTGCCCTGCCTAAGGGCTATACTACAATACACCCACTTCCTTCCAATGGGCACTTCAGGTTTACAGGCCCTCATGCACGTCTCTATCCAGGGACAACGTGGAGCCTCCCAATTTTTGGCTGCCCTGCCTAAGGGCTATACTACAATACACCCACTTCCTTCCAATGGGCACTTCAGGTTTACAGGCCCTCATGCACGTCTCTATCCAGGGACAACGTGGAGCCTCCCAATTTTTGGCTGCCCTGCCTAAGGGCTATACTACAATACACCCACTTCCTTCCAATGGGCACTTCAGGTTTACAGGCCCTCATGCACGTCTCTATCCAGGGACAACGTGGAGCCTCCCAATTTTTGGCTCCCCTGCCTAAGGGCTATACTACAATACACCCACTTCCTTCCAATGGGCACTTCAGGTTTACAGGCCCTCATGCACGTCTCTATCCAGGGACAACGTGGAGCCTCCCAATTTTTGGCTGCCCTGCCTAAGGGCTATACTACAATACACCCACTTCCTTCCAATGGGCACTTCAGGTTTACAGGCCCTCATGCACGTCTCTATCCAGGGACAACGTGGAGCCTCCCAATTTTTGGCTGCCCTGCCTAAGGGCTATACTACAATACACCCACTTCCTTCCAATGGGCACTTCAGGTTTACAGGCCCTCATGCACGTCTCTATCCAGGGACAACGTGGAGCCTCCCAATTTTTGGCTGCCCTGCCTAAGGGCTATACTACAATACACCCACTTCCTTCCAATGGGCACTTCAGGTTTACAGGCCCTCATGCACGTCTCTATCCAGGGACAACGTGGAGCCTCCCAATTTTTGGCTGCCCTGCCTAAGGGCTATACTACAATACACCCACTTCCTTCCAATGGGCACTTCAGGTTTACAGGCCCTCATGCACGTCTCTATCCAGGGACAACGTGGAGCCTCCCAATTTTTGGCTGCCCTGCCTAAGGGCTATACTATAATACACCCACTTCCTTCCAATGGGCACTTCAGGTTTACAGGCCCTCATGCACGTCTCTATCCAGGGACAACGTGGAGCCTCCCAATTTTTGGCTGCCCTGCCTAAGGGCTATACTACAATACACCCACTTCCTTCCAATGGGCACTTCAGGTTTACAGGCCCTCATGCACGTCTCTATCCAGGGGCATTGGTGAACCTCACAATTTTGGACTGCCCTGGCAAAGGAAAATACTACAAAGACTCACTTCCTCAAAATGGGCACATTAGACTCAAGAGGCCTTCATGTACGTCTCTTCTCAGGGACATCGGAGTGCCACACAATGTTTTCACGTAAAATCTTTCATGTATTAATCTCAAAAAGTAACATACACCAGCTCTATCTCACTATTGCGTATGTGCCCTTAACATTTCTGCCATGAAAAATCATTTTGGGGTCATTTTGGAAGGTTTTCTGGTGAGTCCGTAAAAATGGCGTAAAACGCGGACAAAATTGTTCACAGCTGTGACTTTTCAGTGATAAATGCTTCAAGGGGTCTTCCCCATGCTGTTGCCATGTCATTTGAGCACTCTTCTGAGACTTTTGTGACATTTTTAGGGTTTCTCCATGCTGCCGGGGGGTCATTTCACAAAAATACTCGGGTCTCCCATAGGATAACATTGGGCTCGTTGCTCGGCCCGAGTACACGAGTATCTTGGGAGGCTCGGCCCGAGCTTCGAGCACCCGAGCTTTTTAGTACTCGCTCATCACTAGTGCCCATACTTTTGCACCTGTCAAATTTTGTTTAAATGCGGATTGCACATTTTCTGTTAGTACACTAAACCTCATTTCAATCCAGAAATATTACTCAGTCCATCAGTTATTAGATATATGAAACTGAAATAGCTGTTGCAAAAACCCACATTGTTATAAAGAAAAAAGGTTAACATTAATAGGGGTGCCCAAACTTTTTCATATGACTGTATTTCAAGTGATTTTTTCTGTTAATGTTGATGATTATGGCTTACAGCCAATGAAGAACCAAAAGTCATTATCTCAGAAAATTAGAATAATCACCACAAAACACCTGCAAAGGCTTCCATAGCAATTAAAATGGTAACTTAGTCTGGTTCAGTGGCGAAGATTGCTGACTTGACAGATATCTGGAAGGCAGTCATTCACACACTCCGTAAGGAGGGTAAGCCACAAAAGGTCATTGGTAAGGAAGGTGGCTGTTTCTAAGGTAGGTGGCTGTATCCAGGCATATTAATGGAAAGTTAAGTGGAAGAAAAAAGTGTAGTAGAAAAAGGTGCACAAGCAAATTCATGCAAAAGGAGCCCCGACCAAGTATTGAGTGCATTTACTGTACACACTTTTCAGTAGACGCCAACATTTCTGAGTTTAAAATCATTTTTTCAGTTGGTCTTATATACTATTCTAATTTTCTGAGATAAGTACTTTTGGGTTTTTATTGGCTATAAGCCATAATCATCAACATTAACAGAAATAAACACTTGAAATAGATTATTGTTTGTAATGACTCTATATAATATATTCCCTTTTTGTATTAAATTACTGAAATAAATTAACTTTTTAATGATATTCTAATTTATTGAGATGCACTTGTATGTTTTACGCTGAAATGTTGCCGTGTTTCAGCGAAGCGTAGTTTAGAAAGCTGGGGACTAGAGGGAGAGACCTTACTAATTTGGTACAGTTCCTTACTGGCTTTTCCCACCCCACTCCAATTGATTGACAGGTCTTTCCCTAGCAACACATATGGAACAGAGCTGTCAATCAGCTGAGGCAGAGCCATGAGAAACTAGACTGGGATCATACTGGACTAGTCATGTCTTGCTCTTTAGCTCCCACGATCTTTGCAAACTATTTCTTCTCTGAAATGACACAGTATTCAGAGTAAAACATACCTGGCTGCAATTGTAAAGTCAGCCTTTGGGGCACTTTGCACACTGCGACATCGCAGGTGCGATGTCGGTGGGGTCAAATTGAAAATGACGCACTTCCGGCATCGCATGCGACATCGCAGTGTGTAAAGGCTGGATGATACGATTAACGAGCGCAAAAGCGTCGTAATCGTATCATCGGTGCAGCGTCGGCGTAATCCATGATTACGCTGACGCGACGGTCCGATGTTGTTCCTCGCTCCTGCGGCAGCACACATCGCTGTGTGTGAAGTCGCAGGAGCGAGGAACGTCTCCTACCGGCCTCACTGCGGCTTCCCTAGGATATGCGGAAGGAAGGAGGTGGGCAGGATGTTTACATCCTGCTCATCTCCGCCCCTCCGCTCTGATTGGCCGCCTGCCGTGTGACGTCGCAGTGACGCCGCACGACCCGCCCCCTTAACAAGGAGGCGGGTCGCCGGCCACAGGGACGTCGCACGGCAGGTGAGTGTGTGTGTGAAGCTGGCGTAGCGATAACTTTCGCTACGCCAGCTATCACCACATATCGCTTCTGCGACGGGGGCGGGCACTATCGCACTCGGCATCGCAGCATCGGGCTGCGATGTCGTAGTGTGCAAAGCCCGCCTTTGAGTTATCCTGCCTCTGGTTCGAGCAGCATTAAACTATTGATAAGTTACTTTAACCCTTGGGGATTGAACCTCTTTCTGATTTTGCCACATATGATTTTCATTTCATGAAGGCAATTGAACCATTTAACTTGTAATCTACCATGTCATAATACTGATAGATAGATAGATAGACAGACAGACAGACAGACAGACAGATAGATAGATAGATAGATAGATAGATAATTACCACTGAAGTCATCTCAAAATACAAAATGCAAATATTTATTGTATCTTAGCTCTCTTTCTTGAAAATACGGTTTTCTTTCCGTAATATTTTCAAACAATATGTAATGCTAAAAATAAAAAATATGGTTATCATAAGCAACATTTACATAATTGAAAGCCAGTCAAGTCAATAAGTAAAGTAATAATACCAACATTACTGTACAGATATGTATTCATGTGATATGACCAGAGATGAGCGAATAGTAACTATTCGTGTTCGGATAATGCTTACCGAATACCGATATTCCAGTATTCGGCAAGACTAGAAAAATTCTTGGGTTCCCATTGACTTGCATTAGGTTCATTATTTATGATGAATAGTGGAATACGACTTTGGGATTCATTACAAAAAACCGAACATGAAAAGTTACTATTCGCCCATCACTAGATATGACTTTTTAGATAAATGTTCAATTCAAATAATTGACATTGCTGACAGTATGGGACAGGGTGTATACAACAATATCAATATTCGCGTATTCAAGATCTCTGCTCAGGGTTTAAAATTATAAATAGCATCATTGACAAACTTATTAAACATTTACTAGGCATTTACTAAGCAAAGTGAGACAGTATTAAGTTGCAACAAGATGTTCATGGCATGCATCCATTTTTTTTCTGTTTCAGTTATTCTTAAATGTACATTTCCAACAGTTTGAACAGAAGCTAGAAAAAAAGAGAATGGCGAAGACGAACCTTCAAATACTCCTGTTTGTTAGCAATTAAAGCCATTTTTGACATAAATTGTGTCATGAAGTGTCTGACATTTATAATCTGAGTATGGACCGTGATGTCCCAACAGTAGGTCTTCTGACTTAAAAGGAACCTGTCACCAGGTTTCTCCCTTATCAGCTGTGGCCACCACCAGTGAGTTCTTATATACAGCATTCCAGAATACTGTATAAAAGAGTCCAGGCTGCTCTGAAGAACATAAAAAATACCTTTATAATACTCACTTAGGGGGTGGACCGGTGCATTGGGTGTCACGGGTCCTGTGCGTCCTCCCTTCTTGCGATCATTGTCCTCCTGTGGAGCTCCATGTGGATGAAGCATCCTGTGTCAGTCACAGAGATGCCTCCATTGTGCTCCTGTACATGCGTACTTTGAACTGCCCGGCTGAGGGCAGATCAAAGTACTGTAGTGCGCATGCACAGGTGGTGTTTGACCTTTTCTCGTGCCGGTACATTACAGTACTATAAGACAAATAAAAGTGCACATGTGCAGGAGCACAATGGAAGCCTCTGTGAATGATGTCATGCACACGGGGCTGGGCAGGAGGACGGGCAATTGCAAGAAGAGAGGAGGCGCTGGACTGAGACCAGTGATGCCCATCGGACTGGACTGCCCTCTAGATGAGTATTGTAAAGGTGTTTTTTTACATTCTACAGAGCAGTCTGGGCTCTTATATACAGAATTCTGAAATACTGTATATTAGAGCTCACTGGTGGTGGCCATAGCTCATAAGGGAAAAATCTGGTGACAGGTTCCCTTTAAGTTTACCTGCCTCATTTATGCTTTGGAGGCTGTTGCGCTCCACTCAGGTGACCCATGGCAGGCCCAGAATTCATACGGACCATGAAACACTGCCATATGAATGCAGCCTAAGCAAAACAAAACTGTCTAAAAAGTCTGACATATTGCATCAAGTGTATTGTGTAATTATGAAAAATCTGGCATAATATGCATCATTCCCTATTAATCTTTAGCACGAAATGCTAGCTATGCTGGCCATTGAAAATATTGATGTCATATGTTCACTTAAAGTGAATTGGAATTAGTCAAACAGAATATGTGAAAATGGAAAAAGTAATGGTGTAAAGGTTAACAAATAGAATCACATGATATTAAATTATACAACTCTGCCTCCTAAAATGATATGGACAATATGGCAAATCAGAATAATAATAATGTGTAAAATCTGTAAAAACCAAAACCACAACAATATTAAACAAAGAAGTGGAGCTGAATTTATCCTTTTGTGCAACTACTCATGATATTATAATCTGTTATCTGTAGCTTTTATATATGACATGTCACTATTCTTTAATTATTTGGATATCTAGTGCTCTATACCCTTTTTGCTGCTGATGTTTTTTACTATGATCTTTGGGTCATAGCAATGCTATTGATATCTTGCTCTGGCTCTAAGGCATCTTTAACATAAAATGCACCAAAGTATTAGCTACTGCTTATTAGTCCTCTCTACATTGTCTGATAGAGATGGATCAGAATGGGATTAGAAATTAATAATACAGTTTCATTCTGTAATGACAAGCCATGCATCCAAAATGATTGTGAAAATTCATCTCAATCTCATCAAGACAATTATAATATTGGCTTATATGCAAAAATCATTTTCAAAGAGGAACAGAGTAGGGTCTCAATAGGTCTCTAGTCATTTATAGGAAATTACAATCCATAAGTCAATATTGGCCTTTTAAAGAGTCTTGCTATATGGCTTAGGATTTGAGATGAGCGGACCTGTTGAAGTTTAGGTTCGCCAGTTTCAGATGGAATTTAGATTAAGTTTCAGTTTAGGACCTGGACTTGACCTGAACTTGATCCCGGAGCCCAAATCCCATTGGAACTCACTGATTGGGCAGTTTGGCTCTCCATAACAACATATAGCCAGCTATAAACAGAGTATTTCCAGGGGAGGATTTTTTTTGTGCACACTGCATCTGATAATGCTGATTTTACTCCAAGTGTGAACCATTCTGCAAGCGGCTCCCACTGGGTCAGGTACCGAGCATACCCGAGCACCCCGATTCTTGATCAATTGGTTAGCATATGTACAGCACCCGAACTCAGACACTGATTTTTTGTAAAGTCCATGTTCGATATAAACCGTTAACTTCATGGTTTGGGTTTGCTTTTCTTTACTTATTATCAGAGATGAGCGGACGCAAGATTTAGTGTTTGTAACAAACACTGACTTTACAAAACACAGACTTTGAGTTCGGAGAGTGGGTGCTGTATGTATGAAAACCACACAGGCGAACATCTTTGTGTTCAGGTACACTTGGTGATCAGCCCATGCGAGCCGCTTGCAGTGTTTGATCTACTTGCACCTGAGCAGATGTAGTACGCACTACCCCAAAAAAGAGAAAAACCCTGCCCACCCTCCCCCGCAAGTGATCTGTCTATGGCTAGCTGCAAGTGGGCGGAGACCCGAACTGACCAATTAATGACTTTAATTGGGGTTCAGGTCAAGTCCAGGTGTCAAACTGAACTTTTTCAAAAGTTAACCTGCACTCACCGAACTGAACTTTCATGGGTCTGCTAATCTCTACTTAGAATTGCAGATGGGCGAACTCGAGGTTTGGTGTTCGTACTAAACACAAATTTTTCAACAAAAAAAACCTATTTGGGTTCAGAGTTGTAGTGTGCACAAAAAAATATGGAAAAACCCTGCCCACCCTCCCCCGTAAGTGATCTGTTTATGGCTGGCTGCATGTGGGGGGAGACCTGAACTGTCGAATTAGTGACTTCCATTGGGGTTGAGTTCAAGTTCTGGTGTCAAATTATATAAACTATCTAAAACCCGGCCTCCCCTGCCAAACTGAAATTCTATGGGTTCGCTCATCTCTACTTACGATAAAAAGTTACATCAAAATTATCAAAACATATAGCTGTTTAGAGCTTTTTGCCAATCATCACTGCAAAGAAGGAGAACCATTAGCCTGGATGAGAGATATGATAAAATTTCACAAGATAGGATTGAATGGCTCATAAGTCTCTTTATCCCAGAATGTCCCTTCCTAATTAGACATGCAGGTTATTGGGTAATATAAATTTCATTCTCCTAAATTGATATGACATAATGACTATAACACATATGAACAATAAAAAATTAAAGTTGTTACAGAAACCAAACATGAAATGTTATTGAGGAAGTTTAACTTGAAAATAAAACTAAACTTGAGAATCTATTTTGACCAGTGTTGACATTTGTAGCTATTAATCCAGGAAAACATATATAGACATAGAAATATACAGTACATATGGAAACATACAAATATCTTCACATGTCATCCTACTGCCAATAGCTCCTTATGAGTCAAAAAGTTTTCACAGAAACTAAATCTAAATACATCAAAAAGCAGTATTGCTTATACATTTCTCTCAGAACAATCTTTTCCTATGTAGAAGAGCTAAAAAGCCAAGGGAGGGTAAAAAGCCCATTAGTTTGGATTTCCATACACAGATGTCCGGCAAATTACATTTCAGGTTGAGTAGCACAAAGTTTGCTTGCAGTTATTGCAATTCCAATGGCCAGGCTTCCATTATCAGCAAACAGCTGAGCCACTGAGGCATTAAGCACAAGGCAATCACCATCTGTAATTATAGAGTCAACACAGTCTAAGACTGAGCGGGGACTGGATTCCCATGTCAGTCTTCTACGATTCCTGTTCAGTTCCAGTTTATAGTTGAAATTCTCAGCTTGTGCTGGCGTGCCAATCAGCATCATTGTAGCAAAAAATTGCGGGTATCCCTCATATTTTTCTTGCTTTCTGAGCACAAGCAAAAAGTGATGGCCCAAACAAGAATGTGCAATTATCCAGTCCACCGGTGCTGGAAGGTGCATATCTGTAGCGAGAAAGACAATTTCTGTTCCATGGAGTATGTTTATTGTATGAGTTTGTGTTAAATGAGCAACAACCACCTCTAAATGACCTTCCCATTTACAGGCATACAAAGGGCAGGAGCATGAAGTCAGCTGTGGGTCGTGGACCGTTTCATGGCAATGATGATGCCTGATTTGTGGAGCGGAAGCTTCAGGGACTGCACATCTGTTTGAAGCATTCTGAAAGAAAAAGAAATTGCTGTAGAAAATAGGCAATAACACTCAACATTTATGGAATCCCTGAGCACAGAAGCAGTCGGACATAAAACAGGAAACAAATGATAATTAGTACATAGATTAAAATGGGGAAAAGCAGTGACTACATGATCACAAGCTCCTGGAGAACGCAGTGGGGGCAGTAAACTTGATGTGGAGTAATAAAGTTCCTGCAAATACTTGTCAAGCTGGAGAAGGCTTTTTATTTTAGTTGTAACTGTATTTATTTGGGAAACATATGATACATGACATAGTAGTTAATTTAAAAGCACACAGAAGTATTACGTTGTAACAATCTGCAATGATCATGTAAGACTTTTCAGTGTGTTTGAGTCATGTCTCATGTACTCTCTTGGGTGTCTTTTTTAATAAACAAAATTGTAAGGAATCCGACTGCATTTCTCCAAAAATGTGACCTACCCTGAAAATAAACCCTATCATAATTTTACAGGATTTGTGGCATATGCTTGAAATATAAGCCCCACTCCAAAAATAAGCAATAGTTGCAGTCAGGTCCAATGTTAGGGGAACTCCGACTGGACAATTTCTCAGGACCTCCACTCTCTTAGGAACCCTAACATTTGTATTCCGAGGTTAAGATAGTTTAAGGACTTTTGGTGACTTCAGTTATGTGACCAAAGGTCTCTTAATTGCAAGAGTCTGCAAGGACTGAACAGGAGACAGGCCGGTATACAGGACTGGTATTAGGGAGAAGGGAGCACAAACTGGACAATTTCACAGGGTCCCCATTCTCCTAGGGGCCCCAGCATTTATATGCTGATAATTAGACTGCTTAAGGACCTTTGTGACTATTGTAACATAGGTCTCTTAATTGCAAGAGACTAAAGCTGAAGATGAGACAGACTGGTATGTATGTGCAGTGTGTGTGTGTATGTGTGTGTGTGTTTGTGCGTAGATAGATAGACAGACAGACAGACAGATAGATAGATAGATAGATAGATAGATAGATAGATAGATACACATTACACAAAGGGTTTGTAGAGTTATGTTGATGTTCCAGAATGCAATATGACTATATTTGAGTAAATGTTGATTTTTTTTTTTCAAGAATAAATGTGGACTGTTGTTCATGGAGAAAAAATAAGACATTCCTTGAAAATAAGCCCTAGCCCATCTTTCGGAGAAAAAAAATAATATAAGGCATCTGACTTATTTTCGGAGAATCACAGGTTTTGTGGAGGAAAGATATACTGTATGTTGTAAGGTTTACTTTAACAGAAACTCAGTGCAACAATATTTCTGCACAAAAAAAATTGACTTTGCGAATACAATGTTAAAGGAATTTTCTAATCTATATTCTGGAGCTGACTGGCAGGGGTTGATGCTCACTTGAAGATGGTCAGCTGGAACCATTGGCATGGTCCCTCTGTTGGTTTGTATTGCGTGCTTTCTTATGCTGCAGGCAGAGGTAAAGTTGTCTCTTCAGCACTGGAGTAGTGCAGGATGACTAAACCAGTGATCTGGCAATGTTCCCAACAGCACTTGCATACATTAAAGTTAAGAGCTTGCAAGCATGTGCTCCTTGCCTAGGAAATGATCCAGGCTCATGGACAGCAGAGTTGGCTGGTAACCTTGAAAATGAGCTCTGTACAAAAACTTAAAAATCCCTTTGTTCTTGACAACACAGGTGACTTTTACTCAGAAGTAAATTGCAAAGTTTCCTGTTTTTGCAAGTACCTTGTAGTTTTCTCATTTAACAAAATTGTCAAAAATCATTTGTTATCTTAGTTCTCTAAGGCTCACCTCACATCTGCTGTATGTTGCCGCAAAACCAGATCTGTTACAAATGCGTTTCATTTCAATTCATTTCCAATGGAATTGAGGCAAGATGCGGTCACGTGCGGTTGTGTGCGTCATACACAATTGCATGTGACCGCATCTTGTCGCGATTCCATTGGAAATGAATTGAAATGAAACGCATTTGTAACGGATCCAGTTTTGTGAAAAAATATCGCTGATGTGAGGTGAGCCTTAATCGAGATAAACTTCTGTGAAAAGTTATTAACATCATGGGTTATTTGTTAAGGTAAAGTTTGCTACATCTGTGGGAAAATAATCATAAGAAATATATGTAAAAATTCCCTTCCCTTTTGTAATAGGATGCAGTACCATTTATCAAGAAGCTATCAAGTTAGAATATTTATCAAGAAGTTAGAATCACTAACTTCAGATCCATTATGTGCCAGTTTTCACACCTTAAGCCTGCTTTACACGTTGCAATTTCGCATGCAATATCGTATGCGATTTGCAACGCCCCCATTGTATGTGCGGCACGTTCAATTTTTTGAACGTAGCGCACAAACGATTAACCCCAGTCACACGTACTTACCCTTCCATACGACCTCGATGTGGGCGGCGTAGGTCCACTTCCTGGAGTGGGAGGGACGTTCGGCGTCAAATCCACGTCACGCGGCAGCCGGCCAATAAAAGCGGAGGGGCGGAGCTGAGTGGGACGTAAACATCCCGCCCACCTCCTTCCTTCCGCATTGTGGGCCGGGAGCCGCAGGACGTAGGTAAGATCTGTTCATTGTTCCCGGGGTGTCACACACTGCAATGTGTGCTACCCCGGGTACGATGAACAATCTGACGTGCAATTCTAGAGAAAGGTATGATGTGTATGCGATGAACGTTTTAACGTTCAATCGCACGTACCTGTCACACACTGCAATGTAACTTACAATGCCGATGTGCATCCCTTACGACTTGACCCCGCCGACACATTGTAAGATATATTGCAGCGTGTAAAGCAGGCTTTAGATTGCAGTAGATTGCCTCAGTATAGCATTGTGTTTCCCTCAAGAAACAGTATAATTCTGCATATACACAAATATAACTAATTTTGCTCCCATAAACAATGGCTCCATGTAAAATGGATACACAGTGATTAGAAGTGATAAAAATGGACGTCAAAGAAAACCAAAATTAATAGAATAGTCGAGTCTGATGTGCAAACATTGACAAGAAAGGGAGATTAAAGTGGTTGTCCACTATTTTAACATTGATGACTTATCCTTAGGGTTGGTCCATCAATGTCTGATCGGCTGTGGTTCAGCACTTGGCAACCCCGCCGATCAGCTTTTCTCAGTGACGCCAGTGGCAGCAGATGGACAGAAATGCAAAATTCTGGAGCTGCTCTGAAAGCTTATCATCCGCAGCCAGATACTGCACTTCTGCCTCCTATTGATTAGGAGGCAGATGTATAGTACCCAGCTGTGGCCGCTATCAGAACATGGAGCAGCTCTAGAGCTGAGCATTTCCTGCACAGAGCACAGTTGATTGTCGGGGTGCCGGGTGTCGGAACCAGTCTGATCAGCCATTGATAATCTATCCAAAGGATAGGCCATCAATGTTAAAGTAGTGACCAAACTTTTTAAGCAATTTTTTAACAGATTGAGAATGTGGGTCTGTAAGAGCTAAATGTGTGAATAGCCCTATTGATACATATGGGTCTATGTTCTGTCTGGTTTGAAAATGGACAGTACGTAGACAAGAGAAATGTTTCTGTGAATAAATTTGATCTGTACAACTTAAAGGGAATGTATCATCAGAAAATCACCTATTGTTTAAATCAAGTTTTATGTTAAATGTTTGTTTTTTTCCAATATCACAATCTCCATTACAATAAAAGAGAGATATCTTGCTATTTTCACACTGGCCACTAGTACTTTTTACACTCTAACGTCTTATTGTTTCAGGAAATACCATATGTACATTGCCACAATGGTTGCTTTACAAGGATCCTTCTATCTTTTGTACTGAATTGTTAATGGAACCTGTCAAAGGTCGTTGTGAAGGGAGGAGGAGCAGGGTCAGCTGTGCCATCACCTATTGTTATTAGTGGATCCTTTGCTATCAGCTGTATATAGAGGCGTTACCTAACATTGTAATCCTGCCTCTGATGATAAGGAGCAATGCTGAAAACTCTTCCTGAAATAACAGCAAGTAGGACTTTAAAAAAATCCCCCGTTTTCCGTGAGAACATTTCTAGAGTTTTAATTTTTTAACTTAAGAACGTATTTTAAAAAAAAAACCATTGTCAATATTTTTTAAGTATACATCTTACACAAAAACCTGACTTAAACCATGTTTAATGGTACACTCTAAAATTGATAGCATCCAGATGTGCAAGATACGGTTATAGTGGCTAATAACACTGTATGATTGATTGTACAACAGAGTACCATAGTACAACAGTGTGAATAATCCCTTACTAGAGAGTAAATGACTCACCAAATCACAGTTCACTGCAAGTTTTGTACCACAAAATACTATTGCAAAATTGAACCCTTTTGAAGTCAATTGATTTAGCAATTGTCACATGATTCTTCTGCAACCATAGCACAGTTCTATGAAAGTCACATGGAAGAAAGACATTAAACTGTAACTGTTGGTTTAATTTTTATTTAATAGTCAATAGTATACATGAAAATAAGCATATTTGTATTGAGATTCTATATACATAGAAGAGGAAGGAGGGGCTCTGCCTCTAGCTTCTCCCTCTGCCTCTAGCTCCTCCCTCTGCGTTCAGCTCCTTCCTCTACCTCTAGCTCCTCCCTCTGCCTCTAGCTCCTCACTCTGACTCTAGCTCCTCCCTCTGCCTCTAGCTCCTCCCTCTGCCTCTAGCTCCACCGTCTGCCTCTAGCTCCTCCCTCTGCCTCTAGCTCCTCCCTCTGCTTCTAGCTCCTCCCTCTGCCTTCAGCTCCTTCCTCTACTTCTAGCTCCTCCCTCTGCCTCTAGCTCCTCCCTCTGCCTCAAGCTCTTCCCTCTGCCTCTAGCTCCTCCCTCTTACTTTTGCTCCTCCCTCTGACTCTTGCTCCTCCCTCTGCCTCTAGCTCCTCCCTCTGCCTCTAGCTCCTCCCTCTTACTCTTGCTCCACCATCTGACTCTAGTTCCTCCCTCTGACTCTTGCTCCTCCCTCTGCCTCTAGCTCTTCCCTCTGCCTTCAGCTCCTTCCTTTGCATTCATCTCCTCCCTCCTTTCTCTGCTATCTACATAGAATCTCAACAGCACCATCTGCCATCTCCACTCTCAGTAATGGGAACATCTTCACTGAATACAGATTTTAGCTCATAATTGAGAACTTTGATAATGACTGATCAATTCTGGCAGAAAAAGTAGAAAATTTGTCTGATAAAGTTTCTTATTTTTATGTGTAATATTGATTTATGAAATAAAGATTAAAACAACGGTTACGCTTTAAGTCACATGATCATTACATGAATCTTGGTGTATTTCACGTATATTTCTTACGGTGCCAGTTTTGTTTTTTTCTTGAACATATAGTTTTATAGATGACATGCTGTATTTTGGCATGCAGGTTAGAATTCCAAGCATCAGCAGTGCAATTAACTTGCATCTTCTTACAATTATGAACTTAATTATATGTGTAATTATGTAATTTTAGAGTTTAAATTTAATGTTCATCCAGTAATAGCCTGCTCTGAGAATGTTACCATGCTCTGAACAGGCCTTGCAAGCTACATGGGTATGATACGCAGCCGCTGCTGCCATGCTCAATAACACTCACAGCACTGAGGGAGGGAAAGTGGCACCAACAAAACAAACCTCCCATCTCACCGACACATGGGAAATCTTCAAGTACAGGCTCGTTGGTTGGCTTCCAGCTAAAAGAGAGTTTTATGTTTTTGGCTTTAGACTTATTTTTAAATATCTGTTTTCACCAGAATTTTGGCTATTTATTTAGGATGTACAGTATGTACCAGAGGGACACCCACCGCGATTGCCATTGGGAAACATGAGAGGAACACTCCAAAGGTTCTCACACTATTTTTAGAATATAGAGCCCTGGATTCATCCAAGATTTCAAATAATACATCAATTTGTTGCACAAATATTATCATCCCACAATGCCTAAATAATATAGTAACTAAATAGTATTATCATGTATAGCTCACATTACACTACCATACATTTACCACATAATATTATCATTAAAGCTAAAATATGCTAATAAAGAGCCTGGTGGCCTACGCCATTTTAGAGATAATAAAATGCAATATTTTTTTCCTATACTCTTAAGCTATGGTCATATGTAGCGGTTTTGTTCATTGGTTCTATGCAAATAAAGGCAAATAAAAAGCTGCTTTTTACAGTACAAGCAAAACCTATGAGATTCAAGAAATATAATGCACACACACAGACACTTTCTTTTTTCCCGGTTGAAATGGAAAACTGCTGCGTTTTTGAAAAACAATCTCAGCATCAAACTCGAAGACAAAGGAGTGCAAATAGGGTCTAAAGGTCCAGTCACACTAAGCAACTTACCAGCGATCCCAACAACGATAGGGATCGCTGGTAAGTTGCTAGGAGGTTGCTGGTGAGCTGTCACACTGCGACGCTCCAGCGATCCCACCAGCAACCTGACCTGGCAGGGATCGCTGGAGCGTGGCTACACGAGTTGCTGGTGAGCTCACCAGCAACCAGTGACCAGCCCCCAGTCTCCTAGTTACAGCACACATCAGGTTAATTAACCCGATGTGTGCTGCAGCTAAATGTGCACAGAGCAGGGAGCAGCGCACACTGCTTAGTGCTGGCTCCTTGCTCTCCTAGTTACAGCACACATCGGGTTAATTACCTGATGTGTGCTGCAGCTACATGTGCACAGAGCTGGAGCCGGCAGCACAGGCAGTGAGAGCGGAGGAGGCTGGTATCAAAGGTAAATATCGGGTAACCAAGGACAGGGCTTCTTGGTTACCCGATGTTTACATTAGTTACCAGCCTCAGCAGAAGCTGGCTCCCTGCTCACTGCACATTAGTTGTTGCTGTCTCGCTGTCACACACAGCGATCTGTGCTTCACAGCAGGACAGCAACAACTAAAAAATGGCCCAGGACATTCAGCAACAACCAACGACCTCACAGCAGGGGCCAGGTTGTTGCTGGATGTCACACACAGCAACATCGCTAGCAACGTCACAAAAGTTGTTCGTTACCAGCGATGTTGCTAGCGATGTTGCTTAGTGTGACGGGGCCTTTACCCAGGTGAGAGGAAGCGGTGAGGAAGGGATTAGTAGGCTCATCTTGTGTGGATGTGAGAGTCACAACCAGTATGCTGGCTTAGAAAACAGCTGCAACAGACCCACATGGATAAAAAATGTTGCCAGTGGAAGAAAAGGTTAACGCCGCGCTGCCCTAAAAGAATGACATGTAGAGGAAATAAACCACTTGTGATTTCTGATAGTCAGTGTGTTTTAGGCCCGCAACACACATCCGTTGAACACGTGCGTGTTTGGTCCGTTTCCGTAGATACAACCAAACGTGCACATATGTTTTTTTATGTTTAAAGGCACACGTGCGTGTTATTTGATCTTCCGTGTGTTCGTGTGCGTCCCACGTTTTTGCTCCGTTTGGCACGGAAGCATGTTCGTTTTTGGGACAGAGCATGCACACACGGACATAATGTTAGCCTATGGGAGTCCAAATAAAACGTTCCTTGCACGGATGTGTGGTTATGTTGTCCGTGAGAAATGTCCGTGTGTGATGCAAAATGTCGTTACTACATGTCGGAAGACAGAGTAGCGGGATAAGAATGAACTCGGGTGAACTTCACCTGACTTCATTGTCATGCCGCGGCTGTCTGTGTACTGATTAGCGGTCACCTGTGAAGGATTCACAGGTGACCACTAATCCCCTGAGTGACTGAAGTTTTCCCCCCTCTCTCATACTCACCAATTCCTGATCCCCGGCGCGGTGCTGCACGGCGTTCACACAGCTCCGGCGGCTTTTTCTAATTTGAAAAAGCTGGCCGCTCATTAAACAATCTCGTATTCCCTGCTTTCCCCATCCACCGGCGCCTATGATTGGTTGCAGTGAGACACGCCCCCATGCTGAGTGACAGGAGTCTCACTTAACCCCATCACAGCAGCCGGTGGGCGTGTCACTATGGAGTATAGAAATAAATAAATAAATAATTAAAAAAAATGGCGTGCGGTCCCCCCAATTTTAATACCAGCCAGATAAAGCCATACGGCTCAAGGCTGGTATTCTCAGGATGGGGAGCTCCACGTCATGGGGAGCCCCCCAGCCTAACAATATCAGTCAGCAGCCGCCCAGAATTGCCGCATACATTATATGTGACAGTTCTGGGACAGTACCCGGCTCTTCCCGATTTGCCCTGGTGCGGTGGCAAATCGGGGTAATAAGGAGTTAATGGCAGCCCATAGCTGCCACTAACTCCTACATTAATCATGTCAGGCGTCTTCCCGAGATACCTTTCATGATTGATCTGTAAATTACAGTAAATAAACACACACACCTGAAAAATCCTTTATTATAAATAAAAAACACAAACACATTCCCTGGTTCACCAATTTAATCAGTCCGACAAAGCCCTCCATGTCCCGCGTAATCCAGGATGGTCCAGCGTCGCTTCCAGCTCTGCTGCATAAAGGTGACCGGAGCAGTAGAAGACACCGCCGCTCCTGTCACCTCCACGCAGAAAATGAAGAGAGCCGCATGATCAGCTGAGCTGTCACTGAGGTTACCCGTTGTCACTGGATCCAGCGGTGGCCGCGAGTATCCTCAGTGACAGCTCAGCTGATCGCGCTACTCACCTCAGTTGCTGCGTGGAGGTGACAGGAGGTGATGTGTATTCTGCAGCTCCGGTCACCTTCATGCAGCAGAGCTGGTAGCGACGCTGGACCATCCTGGATTATGCCGGACATGGAGGGCTTTTTTGGGCTGATTAAATTGGTGAACCAGGAAATGTGTTTGTGTTTTTTATTTCTAATAAAGGATTTTTCAGGTGTGTGTGTTTATTTACCGTAACTTACAGATTAATCATGGAAGGTATCTCGGGGAGACGCCTGACATGATTAATCTAGGATTTAGTGGCAGCTATGGGCTGCCATTAACTCCTTATTACCCCGATTTGCCAACGCACCAGGGCAAATCGGGAAGAGCTGGGTACAGTTCCAGAACTGTCGCATCTAATGTATGCGGCAATTCTGGGCGTCTGCTGGCTGATATTGTTAGGCTGGGGGGCTCCCCATAACGTGGGGCTCCCCATCCTGAGAATACCAGCCTGCAGCCGTATGGCTTTATCTGGCTGGTATTAAAATAGGGGGGGACCGCACGCCGTTTTTTTAAATTATTTATTTATTTATTTTACTGCACAGTATAGACACGCCCACCGGCTGCTGTGATTAGGTGCAGTGACACAGCTGTCACTCAGCGTGCGGGCGTGTCTCACTGCAACCAATCATATTTGCCGGTGGGCGGGGAAAGCAGGGAATATGAGATTGATTAATGAGCGGCTGGCTTTTTCAAAAGAGGAAAAGCCGCCGGAGTTTAGAGAACAGCCGTGCAGCGCCGCGCCGGTGATCGGGAAACGGTGAGTATGCAAGAGGGGTACTCCATTCAGTCACTCTCGTGATTAGCGGTCACCGGTGCGTCCTTCACGGGTGACCGCTAATCAGGACACGACACAGACAGAGCCGCGGTATGAGGATGAAGTCGGGTGAAGTTCACCCGAGTTCATTCTCAGCGCACGACTCTGTCTGCTGTCAGCCGACATGTATCAATGACATTTAACATCACACACGGACATTTCACACGGACAACACACACACACACACGTCAGTTAAGTTTCACACGCACACACGGCCATTCCACACGCACACGTGGTTACCATACGCCGGACACACAGCCACCACACGTGCATTATTTATGGACCAAAAAATGGATTACGGACATGAAAAACGGCTCATATTACACGTGCGTAGTTATCAATAGAGTTGAGCGCGGTTCGTGGTTCGTGGTTCTCCAGTTCGCAGTTCGAGTGATTTTGGGGGGTGTTCTAAATAGAACTAGAACTCGAGCTTTTTTGCTAAAGCTCGATAGTTCTAGATACGTTCGAGAACGGTTCTAGCAGCAAAAAGCAGGGCTTTTTACAGCTACAGTGTGCAGGAGCCATCGCTGGCAGCCTGCCAGAAGCTGGTAACCAAGATAAACATCGGGTATCCAAGCAAAGCGCTTTGGTTAGTAACCCGATGTTTATCCTAGTTAGGTGCAGGAAGACCACACTTTCCCGCTCAGCTCGCTCCGCCCCTCCTGCACGCGGCATGAACACACACACACGTCCGTCATCCTGGCACTCTGCACACATGGTCCCGCTCGGCTTACCTGCGGTGATGAAGTCCCGACCTCAGCGCTGTCACTGTCGTCCATGGCCGCCGCTTGTCACATCACTTTCTCTCGCTTCCGACCCGAGACTGACTAGCGGTGACGTCACGGGCCTCTCGCGATACTTGGCTGTGAAGGCGGCGGTCATTGAACTCAGTGACAGGGGCTGTCAGCAGTGCAGGAGATCAGCGCAGGTAATGTACCTCGCTGACAGCAGCACTTGTCATGCCCTGCAGTGACCTGGGCTGACCCATTGATGTTAGCTCAGGTCACTGCACTGCTCTCCCAGCCAATGGGGAACATCCTGCTCTTCATTGACTGGGACAGTGTGAATCGTCATGGCAACCCCTTGGATTACACCAGACCTGGATTTGTTTTTCGTTCTAATAAATTGGTTAAAGAGGGAATGTATTTGGGAGTATTTTTTCAAATAAAAATGTGTTTGTCGTCTATTTTTTTTTATTACTGACTGGGTTGGTGATGTCGGGTATCTGATAGACGCCTGACCTCACCAACCCCAGGGCTTGATGCCAGGTGACATTACACATCTGGTATTAACCCCATATATTAACCCGTTTGCCACCGCACCAGGGCGCGGGATGAGCTGGGGCGAAGCACCAGGATTGGCACATCGAATGGATGCGCCACTTCTGGGGCGGCTGCGGCCTGCTATTTTTAGGCTGGGGAGAGTCCAATAACCATGGACCTCCCTAGTCTGAGAATATCAGACCCCAGCTGTCTGCTTTACCTTGGCTGGTGATCCAATTTTGGGGGGACCTCTACGTGTTTTTTTTTTTAATTATTTATTTAATTTAAAATAACAGCGTGGGGTGCCCTCAGTTTTGGATTACCAGCCAAGGTGAGGTTGCCAGCTGTGGTCTGCAGGCTGCAGCCGTCTGCTTTACCCTAGCTGGCTACAAAAATAGGGGGAACCCTACGTCATTTTTTTTTTCATTTTTTGGCTAAATACAAAGCTAAGCACCCCTTAGTGCCACATGAAAGGCACCAAAGGGTGCAAAATTACAAAATGCAGGAGAGTGGGACATTATGTGTCTTTCTGCCATTATAATGACAGAAAAGACTGATATGAAGTGCACAAGCACAAGAAAATCACCAGAGCGCTCTACGCTGTGAAAAGCAGTAGAAAATGGCACTGGAGTGAACATGTGACCGCCTCATGTAGGATGAAGTTATGGATCCTGGGTAAATTTATGCATTTACCCTCCTTCAGTTTTTTTGCAGTACACAAAAAAAACGGAAGGCACACGGATGCCAAACAGATGACATACGGACCGTCTACGGAACGGAAACGGATGCCACACGGATGCACCCGTGAAAAAAAACGGACTGTTTTTTGCAGACCGCAAAAATGGATCGGTCGTGTTAATGTAGCCTTATTCTGATCTTCCGTTTATAAACAGCAGGTGCTAGAGGTGGGGAGACAAAAGGCGCAATAGGGTCTTACCCGATATAACGTGAAATGATAAGAAGGGAATAGGTACACTCACCTGATAGGGTTGTGCCAGGCACAACTCCTTGAATCGCAAGTGAGTGTCAGCGTGGTTTAAGCAGCGGCCCCGTGAATAGTAGAAAAATATGTATAATAAAGAGAAAAAAAACGGGTTTTAGCCGCGCTTAAAAACCACTGATGCAGGATTAATGAAGAAGTTTCTTTTTATTTCAGCATTCCAACGCGTTTCAGAGACAAGGACCGTCTCCTTCCTCAGGGAAAAAAGAAATGTTTATAAACAGCAGGCAGAAATAAGTGAATAACGCCCCCCAGCGTCAGAAAATCTCCGGGGTTTCAGGGCTAGCTGAGACCCTGGAGATCATGATTCAGGACGGTTTTTCCGGTCCCCGCTCACGTGATCACAGGTATACACAGTACACCGATGATCACGTTACAGTAAATGACAGCGCCAGTAAAAAATTATTTATCTCCCATCTGGCATGAACAAACATGATAAATCTCCTCCCCGGTCCCCTCCGGTCCCCCGGTGTCACCAAAGTGCCCCCCCTGATGCCCTCCCAGAAATCCAAGATGGCCGCGCTCACAGCAGCGCGCCGGCCGCATTCACCCTACTCCTCTGATTTCTGTCGCATGTGCCATGACACATGCGACAGAAAACTCCTCCCCAGGCCCTGCCAGGTCACCCCCTATAGCCTCACCGGTGTTCCCCGGTGTCCCACGGTACCTGTGCAGCGTTGATCCCCCCACGGCCCTCTCCTTCACAATAGACGCTGCCGCATGCACATAGCGGCTGTCAGCTCAGCTTCCTGTGTTCAGACACAGTGAGTGGTGGTTATGCATCTGTAAGCTAAATGGGCGGCACGGTGGCTCAGTGGTTAGCACTGCAGTCTTGCAGCACTGAGGTCCTGGGTTCAATTCTCACCAAGGACACCATCTGCAAGGAGTTTGTATGTTCTCCCAGTATTTGCGTGGGTTTCCTCCGGGTACTCCGGTTTCCTCCCACACTCCAAAGACATACAGCGCTATGGAATTAATAACGCTATATACAGTTAGGTCCAGAAATATTTGGACAGTGACACAATTTTCGCGAGTTGGGCTCTGCATGCCACCACATTGGATTTGAAATGAAACCTCTACAACAGAATTCAAGTGCAGATTGTAACGTTTAATTTGAAGGTTTGAACAAAAATATCTGATAGAAATTGTAGGAATTGTACACATTTCTTTACAAACACTCCACATTTTAGGAGGTCAAAAGTAATTGGACAAATAAACCAAACCCAAACAAAATATTTTTATTTTCAATATTTTGTTGCGAATCCTTTGGAGGCAATCACTGCCTTAAGTCTGGAACCCATGGACATCACCAAATGCTGGGTTTCCTCCTTCTTAATGCTTTGCCAGGACTTTACAGCCGCAGCCTTCAGGTCTTGCTTGTTTGTGGGTCTTGCCGTCTTAAGTCTGGATTTGAGCAAGTGAAATGCATGCTCAATTGGGATAAGATCTGGTGATTGACTTGGCCATTGCAGAATGTTCCACTTTTTTGCACTCATGAACTCCTGGGTAGCTTTGGCTGTATGCTTGGGGTCATTGTCCATCTGTACTATGAAGCGCCGTCCAATCAACTTTGCGGCATTTGGCTGAATCTGGGCTGAAAGTATATCCCGGTACACTTCAGAATTCATCCGGCTACTCTTGTCTGCTGTTATGTCATCAATAAACACAAGTGACCCAGTGCCATTGAAAGCCATGCATGCCCATGCCATCACGTTGCCTCCACCATGTTTTACAGAGGATGTGGTGTGCCTTGGATCATGTGCCGTTCCCTTTCTTCTCCAAACTTTTTTCTTCCCATCATTCTGGTACAGGTTGATCTTTGTCTCATCTGTCCATAGAATACTTTTCCAGAACTGAGCTGGCTTCATGAGGTGTTTTTCAGCAAATTTAACTCTGGCCTGTCTATTTTTGGAATTGATGAATGGTTTGCATCTAGATGTGAACCCTTTGTATTTACTTTCATGGAGTCTTCTCTGTTACACCTCGTGGCTCTCCTGTGGCAAGGAATGAGACAGTCTCCTTGCCTGCCACGAGCGCTCCTGCTCCGCAGTGCCGAAGGTCTGCCAGACTGCAGGAGAAACCTCCTCAGAGAGGCAGCACAAGGGTGACACCTAGTGGTACTCCTGTTGCAAGAAATGAGGCGGTCTCCCATTCCTTGCCTGCCACAGCTCCTCCTGCTCAGCAGCCTCGAAGGTCTGTGAGGTTGCGCAATGTGCAGAGATTTGCTGCTCAGGGAAGCAGTGAGACTCCCGTTATCTCTACACATTGTGAGACCGAGGATCCCGCCTCTATTTCCCAGAGGCAGGAGGGTGAGCATGTGCTATGCTTGGTGGATCCTGATTCGCCCACTGACGTCACACGGCTTGATGACAAGGCTGGTGACGTGGTGAATCCTGACTGGCCAGGCTGGGATGTCGTGGATCCTGATTGGGTCAAGTCCGTCATCTCCGCCTCGCGCCCGCCCTTGGCTGGAGCTATACCTCCTTAAAAGCTCCTCCTGCCATCATGGCGGCGCGCGACCGTCCTTCTATGTTTGGATGTCTGGCAGCGTGCTGCCACGCCACTGCTCAGGCATTATCTTCTTCTGTGGGCTTGGCCCTTGCTGCTTAGGCAGCACCTGGTTTGCAGGCCGTGTCCCTGCCTTGCTGCTCCGGCAGTAGCTCCTTCTACAGGCCGTGTTCCTGTCCCAGGTGAGCTCCTCGAGTCTCCACTGGACTCACCTGGTTATTGAAAGCACACGTGCGTGGGCACCTCTGTGCTACCCTCGTGCCATATTCTCGTGACTTCCACTGGCACACGTGCGTGGGCACCTCTGTGCTTCCCCGTGCAAAGGGTACACCGAGCTGTGTGATCCCTGCCATACAACCCACACGGGTTAGGGCAGACCAGTGTACATAGATCGTCTGTGACATTCCAGACGATCGCTAGCAGCAACCCGCTCACTCTTCACCCACCATAGCAGCGGTCCCTTACACCGCACAGTGGACCTTGACCGGCGGAAGCTGTCCATTCCCCATCTTGGCACGCTTCCCCGGGTCCCCCTCGTAACACTTCTCTTTACTGTTGACTTAGAGACAGATACACCTACTTCACTGAGAGTGTTCTGGACTTCAGTTGATGTTGTGAACGGGTTCTTCACCAAAGAAAGTATGTGGCGATCATCCACCACTGTTGTCATCCTTGGATGCCCAGGCCTTTTTGAGTTCCCAAGCTCACCAGTCAATTCCTTTTTTCTCAGAATGTACCCGACTGTTGATTTTGCTACTCCAAGCATGTCTGCTATCTCTCTGATGGATTTTTTTCTTTTTTTTCAGCCTCAGGATGTTCTGCTTCACCTCAATTGAGAGTTCCTTAGACCGCATGTTGTCTGGTCACAGCAACAGCTTCCAAATGCAAAACCACACACCTGTAATCAACCCCAGACCTTTTAACTACTTCATTGATTACAGGTTAATGAGGGAGACGCCTTCAGAGTTAATTGCAGCCTTTAGAGTCCCTTGTCCAATTACTTTTGGTCCCTTGAAAAAGAGGAGGCTATGCATTACAGAGCTATGATTCCTAAACCCTTTCTCCGATTTGGATGTGAAAACTCTCATATTGCAGCTGGGAGTGTGCACTTTCAGCCCATATTATATGGATAATTGTATTTCTGAACATGTTTTTGTAAACAGCTAAAATAACAAAACTTGTGTCACTGTCCAAATATTTCTGGACCTAACTGTAAATGAATAAATTATTATTATCACTGTATTGCCCTGCTCATGAGGTAAGGAACATAATTGATCAGGAGAGCTATATAATACATTTCCAAATGGAGGGATTTGCTTTTATAGATTCCCTGCTGAACGACTACCAAACATGAGAGTCCGTTATACGCCACAAGAAAACACATCTAAATAGCGAGCTCTGTTGTTAAGTATTCATTCAGCTGGATAACTGGACTTAAAGGGGTATTCCATATCCAAGATCCTATCCCCAATATATAGTAGGTGGAATAGCAATAATATCAGCAAATACCAATATTTAGAAATGTAGAATAGTTCTCCTGATTAGGCATGCCCTTACCTCATGAGCAGGGCATTGCAGCTTTGTTAGCAACCATTACGACATGGACTCTGCTACTGTGGACCCGGGGAGAGAGAGTGCAGATTCATTGCACCCACACTCCTCACATGAAGGGTCTGCACTCCTAGAAAATGGGGGATACGTTCCCTGAGTTTCTCCCCCCCATATTCTAGACGGTCCAGAGTCGTCGTGGGACCCCTTTATTTTTTTTCTTACAATAAATTGGTGAAAGAGGAAATGTTTTGGTGACTGTTTTTTCAAATAAATTTCTTTTGTCGATTTTTTTTTTTTTTTGTTAGTTCTGACAGTTTATGATGTTGGGTATCTAATAGACGCCATGACATCACAAACTGCTGGGCTTGATCTCAGGTGACTTTACAGCTAGTATCAACCCGATTTATTACCCCGTTTGCCACTGCACCAGGGCACGGGATGAGCTGGGGTGAAGCGCCAGGATTGGCGCATCTAGTGGATGCGCCACGTCTGGGGTGCCTGCGGCCTGCTATTTTTAGGCTGTGAAGGCCCAATAACTATGGACCTTCCCACCCTGAGAATACCAGACCACAGCTGTCCGCTTTACCTTGGATGGTGATTCAATTTGGGGGGGACCCTACTTTTATTGTGTAATTATTAATATTTATAAAATAATTATAAAAAAAGAGCCTGGGGGGACCTCCACATTGGATCCCCAACTACGGTAAAGCTGCCAGCTGTGGTTTACAGGCTACAGCCGTCTGCTTTACCCTAGCTGGCTATCAAAAATGGGGGGACCCAACGTCATTTTTTTTTAACTATTTTTTAAATAGAAAAAATTAATGGGCTTCCCTGTATTTTGATTGCCAATTAAGCTAACGGCAGGCAGATGGGGGTGGCAACCCATAGCTGTCTGCTTTATCTGCGCTGAGAATCAAAAATACCGCGGAGCGCTACGTCATTTTTTTTAAAGATTTATTTTTACAGCACTGTGATGTCCAGCAATCAAAATACAGGGAAGCCCATTTTGTTTTTAGTTATTTAAATAAATAATTAAAAAAAATATATATGGGCTCCCGCTGCATTTTTTGTATTGCTAGCTAAGGGTAATCCAAGCAGCTACTTGCTGCTAACCCCCACTGCTTGGTGTTACCTTCACTGGCAATGGAAAATCCAGGGAAGCATTTTTTATTTTTTTTGCCAAAAAACTACAAAAAAAGGACGTGAGCTTCGCCATATTTTTGTATGCTAGCCAGGTATAGCAGGCAGGTGCTGGAAGAGTTGGATACAGCGCCAGAAGATGGCGCTTCTATGAAAGTGCCATTTTCTGAGGCGGCTGCAGACTGCAATTCGCAGCAGTGGGGCCCAGAAAGCTCAGGCCAACCTGTGCTGCGGATTCCAATCCCAGCTGCCTAGTTGTACCTGGCTGGACACAAAAATGGGGCGAAGCCTACGTCATTTGTTTTCTAATTATTTCATGAAATTCATGAAATAATAAAAAAAGGGCTTCCCTTTATTTTTGGTTCCCAGCCGGGTACAAATAGGCAACTGGGGGTTGGGGGCAGCCGTACCTGCCTGCTGTACCTGGCTAGCATACAAAAATATGGCGAAGCCCACATAATTTTTTCAGGGGGCAAAAAACTTCTGCATACAGCCCTGGATGGAGTATGCTGAGCCTTGTAGTTCTGCAGCTGCTGTCTGTCTGGAGAAGAGCAGACAGCAGCTGCAGAACTACAAGGCTCAGCATACTCCATCCATGACTGTATGCAGAAGTTTTTTGCCCACCAAAAAAATGACGTGGGCTTCGCCATATTTTTGTATGCTATACAGGTACAGCAGGCAGCCACGGGCTGCCTCCAACCCCCAGTTGCCTATTTGTACCCGACTGGGAACCAAAAATATAGGGAAGCCCGTTTTTTTTATTTATTTCACTTATTTCATGAAATAATTAAAAAACAAATGACGTGGGCTTCGCCCCATTTTTGTGTCCAGCCGGGTACAACTAGGCAGCTGGGGATTGGAATCCGCAGCACAGGTTAGCCCGAGGTTTCTGGGCGCCTCTGCTGCGAATTGCAGTCCGCAGCCGCCCCAGAAAATGGCGCTTTCATAGAAGCGCCATCATCTGGGGCTGTATCCAACTCTTCCAACAGCCCTGAAGCCGGGTGGCTTGTTGGGTAATAATGAGTTAATACTAGCTTTGTTTTACTAGCTAGTATTAAGCCAGAGATTCTTAATGTCAGGCACGTTTGACCCGGCCATTAAGAATCTCCAATAAAGGGTTAACAAAAAGACACCACACAGAGAAAAAATACTTTAATAGAAATAAATACACAGACACATTAGAGACTCCATCTTTATTACCCCCTGTCAGCCCTCCACGATCCATGGTCTTCTGTCTTTCTCGTTCAACAAATGCAGCTCTGCTCCATCACTGCTGCATGGGGGAAGACGTTGCTTCCCGTGCAGCAGCGTGTAGCCTTCACTCCGTGAGTGATCAGTGCTGCTGGCTGTCAGTGGTAACAGTGGTAACGCTGACAGACGCATTACCATAGCAACGGTGCTCCCGGAGCCGCGGTTAGCGGTGACGTCACCGCTAACTGCGTTGCTATGGCAACGGTGATCTCCGTTAATGACCGGCTGTGTCAGCTGGTCCCTAACGGAACGCGGAGTCGACCGTGTGCTAGAGCATGTCGCTGGTACACGGCGATACACAAATGTGCACCGTGTACCGGAGAGATGCACTCGCAGGTCCTACATGACGCGTCATAGTCATGTGACCAGTCTGTAGCCAATGAGATAATAGCCACGTGACTGGTCACATGGCTATTTTGACGTCACGATAGGTCCTGCATCTCTGCTGGCAGTGCCGGTCACCGGGAGGATTCAGCGATCATCGGATGGAATAGCGGCAGGAGACAGAGTGCAGGAGGGATCGCGGGGACCGGTAAGTGTTATGGCAATGTTTATTAACTGTTTGTGTACATTTATCATGCATTTTTATGTGTTTGTGATTGCCTCCCATTATATCCTATAGGTTCGAGTTTGGTTCGTCGAACGTTCGACGAACCGAACTCGAACGAGACCTCCGTTCAGCGTACCGAACTCGAGCTGAACCACGGCCAGTTCGCTCATCTCTAGTTATCAAGGACGTGTGTTTTAGGCCTTATAGATACTTTTCTCCTTCTTCAGGACAAAAATCCCATCTTATTGCGTGATTTTTGTCCTGAAGAAAGAGAAAAGTATCTCTGAAACGTGTTGACTAGTAAAAACCACAAGTGCTTTATGTCCTCTACATGTCATTCTTTTAGGGCTTTTTTATTGTGGATAAACACAACACTTCTGTGTGGTAGGTGCTCAAGTAAGGTTCCGTCCCGTACGTAGCAAAGAGCAAATACTTGGCACTCAAATGGTTGAATAAACTTGTATTTTATTGAGTAAGCTTGACCAGATACTCCACAGTCGTTTCGGTCTAACATAGACCTTCATCAGTGTGAAGTGTAGACGGTCTGATCAGCTTGTGAATTAAAGTAGCACTGGTTTAGATAACAGTGTCCACCATTGTGTGGCAGAAGCACCATGGACACCGTGATCTAAACCAGCACTACTTTTATTCACAAGCTGAGCAGTCCGTCTACATTACACACTGATGAAGGACTATGTTAGACCGAAACATCTGTGCTGTATCTGGTCAAGCTTATTCAATACAATACAAGTTTATTCAACCATTTGAGTACCAAGTATTGCTCTTTATTTTTGTTAGGGCAGTGTGGCATAACCCTTTCTTCCACCACAATGCGTTTTTGAAAAAGCAGCATGTCAATTCTTTGGGCATTTTTGATACTGTGTTTTTAGCTGCGTTTTCAGCTGCTTTTTTTCTGCTTTTGTGGTGAAAATACCTTTATTTAAATATGTGTTGCAAACGATGACACACAAAAAAACCATAAAAAATGCATATAAAAGCTGCAAAAATGCAGCAAAACATGCAGCTTTTTTTTACTGCCAAGACAGCAGGTTTTGCTGCAGCAAAAACGCATCAAAAGAGCAACTGACAGAACTGTAAGGCTATGTTCACACACTGCATCTTTTGCTGCATTTTTAGTGTGTTTTTCAGGTC
Organism: Anomaloglossus baeobatrachus; assembly: GCF_048569485.1. Classification (NCBI taxonomy): domain Eukaryota; kingdom Metazoa; phylum Chordata; class Amphibia; order Anura; family Aromobatidae; genus Anomaloglossus; species Anomaloglossus baeobatrachus. The sequence continues at coordinate 629,718,709 of NC_134354.1, forward strand.
ACAAAGATGCACCAAAATACATGCATTTCCTTCTCCCAGCAAAGTCTATGAGATTTGGATTTTGCTGTCCACACTGGGCATCTTTTGTTGGCTACATCTTAGCTGCGTTTTTGAAGATGCAGCCTGTCAATTCTTTGTGAGTGTTTCCAGCATTTTTGAGCCAAATTACAGTCGATAGATTTGACTATCGAGATTTGACTGTAATTGACTATTACAATCAATATATTGGACTTAAATGCATTGGGAAAAACGCGGTAAAAACGCATCAAAACGCGTCAAAAACTCTATCTGCTATGCTGCGTTTTTGGTTCATTTTTTAGGACAAAAACGCTGCATCTTTGTGGTACAAAAAACATGCCGCGTGTGAACATCCCCTAAATCAATGACTCTGATCTCTGTATGTAAGTTGCTATGTTACCCTAATCCCCTTTTTTCCTACTGTTACCCCATGCTATCCCAACTCTTGTCTTCCCACGTTAACTTGCAAAATCAATAAAAACAATTGAATCACAAAAAAGCAAAGTGTGAACATTGCCTTAGATTGTTCTGGCTGGTGAGGGGGCATGTTTTAAAACTGACACCCTGTGAAATTACTCAGGTTGCTGCCACCTAAAAGCAGCCCAGCTTTATCCTCTCATATAATGGAAACTATAGAGACAAACAGTTCATCTGTATTACCGTGTATTTGTTACAGAGTTACAAGTGCAAATGTTTTGGTACCGTGTTAGCCAGTTGAACAATTATTGAATGTTCTCAGTGAGAGGAACAAAATTATAATCTTGTGATACCTTTTTAATGGCTAACTAAAATAAAATAACGTGATGTTACAAAGCAAGCTTTCGAGACATCTCAGGTCCCTTTATCAGGCTTGGTATGACAATATATCTGAAGAAACACAAATATATATATATATATATATATATATATATATATATATATATATATATATATATGTATATATATATATATATACATATATATATATATATATATATATATACACACAAACAGAGCAGAGGGATGGCTAATAAAAGACATTTAAATACCGTATTTTTCGGATTATAAGACGCACCGGACCATAAGACGCACCCTGGTTTTAGAGCAGGAAAATAGGAAAATAAAATTTTAAGCAAAAAATGGGAGTCATGACACACTGTTATGGGGCGAGGATCTGCTGCTGACACTGTTATGGGGGTAATGTCTCCAAATTCTCTACTAAGGTACCCCAGCCTGGTAATGATCCTCCTGCCTTGTATATACAGTATATGTCCCTCTTCCTGCTAAATACCTCATCCTGGCATATGGCCCCATCCTGCTATATACGGTAACCCATCCTGGCATATGGCCCCATCCTGCTATATACGGTAACCCATCCTGGCATATGGCCCCATCCTGTTATATACTCCCATCCTGCTATATACCCCCAACCTGCTGTATACCCCATCCTGCTCATATACCACCATCCTGCTCATAAACCCCCATTCTGCTCATATACCCCTATCCTGCTCATATACCCCCATCCTGCTCATATACCCCCATCCTGCTCATATACCCCATCCTACTCATATACCATCTTTATTATTGTATAATATATATATATATATGTATTATTGACCATCCATACACTTTTAGTGGTATCTGTATACTCATAATTGCCACCCTTTGTATGCATACTTTGAGAGAGCCCTCTTCATTAAATCTTATTAGCTGCCCCATATAAGCCTTTCCAAGGAAGGTATTTGAACCCTCCAACATTTTTACAATAGTTGTAGCAATTGAAACCATTAAAATAGGTTGCAGATATATATGATTATTTCATGCAGTGTATTTTAGATTTTAAGATATGATCCTGTCTCGAGCATAAGAACTACTAAGCATATATTGTTGTTCCTTACCATTACCTGCACTAATTAATATTGTCTTCTATGACTATAATTGCTTCTATTTATATCTAATATAAATAAATTTATATTCAATCATGTGTTTGGGCTTTTATGATCGCTTTTTTCCTTTTCTCTTTTCACATGTTCATGCGATTTGCCCTTACACGTACTCTATATCTGATCAATAGATTGGTGGTTTTTCTACCTATATTATGAATATCAGTTCACTGTTTCTTACTTTTCTTCATCTTGCTCATATACCCCCATCCTGCTCATATACCCCCATCATGCTCATAATATACCCCCCCATCCTGCTCATAATATATCCCCATCCTGCTATACGCTCCCATCGTGCAATACACCCCAATCCTGGTATATGGCCTGCATCCTGTGGCACATAAAAAAAATAAACATTCATACTCACCTTACCTCACTCCCTGCAGCATCGCTCCTCTTCCTGTCTGTGTCAGCGGCAGTGCCACTGAGTGGAGCCGTCCCCGTTCCCCTGCAGCATTGCGATGTCCTCCTGTGCCAGAGGCGGCTGCGTGTGGACACGTGCGCACAGCGATGACGTCATCACTGTGCACGCCGCTAGTCTCCACTCACCAGCCGCCGCTGGCACAGGAGGACATCGCAATGCTGCAGGGGAACGGGGACGGCTCCACTCAGCAGCCGCCGGCACAGACAGGAGGACAACGCAATGCTGCAGGAGAACGGGGACGGCTCCACTCAGCGGCCGCTGGCAGCCAGGAGGAGATCGCGGTGCTGCAGGGGAACGGTGACAGGTGAATATACTGATTCACTGCACCCCGCGCTGATGATGATGTGCGGGGGGCAGTGAATACAGCCACACATAATCACTCCAGGCTGTAGTTTCCAGGGGTGATCATGCGGGCTGGCTGTTTATCCCTCGCCCATCATCCCGCCCACCTGTCAGCGCCTGCTTCAGCGCTGAGAGAAGGGCGGGAGGATGGGCGTGCATATTAAATGAGTGGGCCCACGTGGTCACGGCAGGCGCTGCTACTGCCTGCTCGTGCCCCCGATGACCCGCTCCACCGCAGCACTCTCATTCCCGGCCCTATATTCAGACCATAAGATGCACCCCCCACTTTCCCCCAACATTTGGGGGAAAAAAGTGCGTCTTATGGTCCGAAAAATACGGTATATGTCACAAAGCCATCACAGGGCCTGGGAATACAAATTCTTTAAAATGTTTAACTCTGTGGACACAGGACCCAACCTGTCAGGAGGATTTATGGCCCATTAAAAAGTCTATTCCAGAGACTCACCAGACCTCTGATCCTACATGGATATTGGGACAATAAAACTCTCACACCACTAATCAAAGCTAATTAAGGATTCACTTTCTAAGCTCAGTGATTGTGTCGCGAGCGGGGAGGACGCTGCCGCTGCGCTTGCTAACGCTCGGGTCCGGCGCTGCTGCGGCTGCTGCTCGGTGGCTTGAGTGGTGGGCCGGATCCGGGGACTCGAGAGGCGCTCCTCGCCCGTGAGTGAAAGGGGTGGTTGGTTTTGGGGGATTTAGTCCGTGACGCTACCCACGGGTTGTGGTGAAGATGGGCACCACCGCTGCTGGTGACGGGGATCCCGTGAGCGATGGTAGGGAGCAGCTAGGATGTTGTTTTCCCCCTCCATGGGTAGGGGTCGGTGGTCCCGGGGCCCGGTGGTGAGACGGGGAGGCAGGGTTGGTGAGGTGCAGGGTTGCAGGGACAGCACGGCGCGGTGCCGGATGGCACGGGTGTACTCACTCAGTAAGAGATGCACAAAGTCCTCGGTAAACCAAACGGCTGGATGGAAGGGTCCCGCAGCCGGCTGCAGTGTCTCGGACAGGTGATGGTGGCTGTCTTTCCCTGCACCTTTGTGTACTGTTTGACTACGATGGGTCCCCAATGGTAGTTCGCTCCCCGGTGTATGGATGCCGGAGGAGCCCGTTTGCCCGCAGACGCTGGCCCTTAAGTCTCTAACCTTAGGCGGTAGCTGTATACCCTCACGGTGTGGACGGTTGCCTTCTAACGGGTCTTTGGCTGTTAGGAAACCTTTGGGGTTCCTGTCACACTCGGATTTGACTGTTGACGGCGACTCCAAGCCTAGTCTGGGTCCGATGGCCCTGCCTGTGTGTGCTGGCTTCACTTCGCTCCCCGCCCGTACCCGGTCCTACGGTTCCGCGTTGATTCACCACTCCTGCAGATGGCCACCACCGTCTGCCAACCTTGTTGTCAGTGCCTGGGCCACAAACCCAGACACTCTCCACTTCACTCCTCTCACTTCAACCTCCTGGACTCAACTGTCACTTTTCCCGCCTCCAGGCAGGGGAACTCCTCGGTGGGCGGGGCCAACCGCTTGGCTCCGCCCCACCTGGTGTGGACATTAGACCCTGGAGGGAGGCAACAAAGATTTTGTGTTTGGCTAATGTTACTGTCTAGTGGGGGTGGGTGTGTGTGTGTTACCTGTGACGACCTGGCTAGTCAAGGGCGCCACAATTGTTTATTTAAATGTCTTTTATTAGCCATCCCTCTGCTCTGTTTGTGTAAATATATATATATATATATATATATATATATATATATATATATAATATATATATTTGTGCTTTTTCATACCATGCCTGATGAACGATGCTGAAGTTGGTTTCTTATATTCGTCCAGTTTCTTATTCGGGGCTGAAGTTGGTTTCTTATTCGTCAGTTTCTTATTCGGCAATTTAGTTTTTTCAGTATTTTATGCATTTATCAACAAAAATAACACATCACAATAATAAAATACAATGCACTGATATGCCCTAATATACATACACTCAAACTCAGCTGTGAAAAATATAAAACTGGCAAAGAAATGGGCATCAAAGTGGGCACCAAAGTATGTTAGTGAAAGGGTTAAATTGCTTTGGGCCACTGATCTAACACCACAAGTGCATATCTAGTGATGCCCCTAATCAAACGCAAGTGACTCCAGCCTGGCCCAAAGGGGTTCTGGGCATCAAAACTGGCATCAAACTGGGCACACAACCAATTTTCACAGATTTGAATAATTAACTGGTGTTTTTGAGGGGTTAAATGGCTTTGGGCCACTAATCTCACACCACATTTACATACCTAGTGATGCCACACATCAAATTCAGATCACTCCAGCCTGGCCCAAACAGGTTCTGGGCATCAGAACTGGCATCAAAGTGGGCAAATGGCCAATTTTCACAGATTTGAATAAGTAACTGGTGTTTTTGAGGGGTTAAATGGCTTTGGGCCACTGATCTCACACCACATTTACATACCTAGTGATGCCATACATCAAATTCAGATCACTCCAGCCTGGCCCAAACAGGTTCTGGGCATCAGAACTGGCATCAAAGTGGGCACACAGCCAATTTTCACAGATTTGAATAAGTAACTGGTGTTTTTGAGGGGTTAAATGGCTTTGGGCCACTGATCTCACAACACATTCACATACCTAGTGATGCCACACATCAATATCAGATCACTCCAGCCTGGCCCGAACAGGTTCTGGGCATCAGAACTGGCATCAAAGTGGGCACACAGCCAATTTTCACAGATTTGAATAAGTAACTGGTATTTTTGAGGGGTTAAATGGCTTTGGGCCACTGATCTCACAACACATTTACATACCTAGTGATGCCACACATTAAATTCAGATCACTCCAGCCTGGCCCAAACAGGTTCTGGGCATCAGAACTGGCATCAAAGTGGGCACACAGCCAATTTTCACAGATTTGAATAAGTAACTGATGTTTTTGAGGGGTTAAATGGCTTTGGGCCACTGATCTCACACCACATTTACATACCTAGTGATGCTGCACATCAAATTCAGATCACTCCAGCCTGGCCCAAACAGGTTCTGGGCATCAGAACTGGCATCAAAGTGGGCAAATGGCCAGTTTTCACAGATTTGAATAAGTAACTGATGTTTTTGAGGGGTTAAATGGCTTTGGGCCACTGATCTCACACCACATTTACATACCTAGTGATGCTGCACATCAAATTCAGATCACTCCAGCCTGGCCCAAACAGGTTCTGGGCATCAGAACTGGCATCAAAGTGGCCAAATGGCCAGTTTTCACAGATTTGAATAAGTAACTGATGTTTTTGAGGGGTTAAATGGCTTTGGGCCACTGATCTCACACCACATTTACATACCTAGTGATGCTGCACATCAAATTCAGATCACTCCAGCCTGGCCCAAACAGACTGGAGTGATCTGAATTTGATGTGGGGCATCACTAGGTATGTAAATGTGTTGTGAGATCAGTGGCCCAAAGCCATTTAACCCCTCAAAAACATCAGTTACTTATTCAAATCTGTGAAAACTGGCCATTTGCCCACTTTGATGCCAGTTCTGATGCCCAGAACCTGTTTGGGCCAGGCTGGACTGATCTGATATTGATGTGTGGCATCACTAGGTATGTAAATATGGTGTGAGATCAGTGGCCCAAAGCCATTTAACCCCTCAAAAACACCAGTTACTTATTCAAATCTGTGAAAACTGGCCATTTGCCCACTTTGATGCCAGTTCTGATGCCCAGAACCCCTTTGGGCCAGACTGGAGTGATCTGAATTTGATGTGTGGCATCACTAGGTATGTAAACTTGTTGTGAGGTCAGTGGCCCAAAGCCATTTAACTCCTCAAAAACATCAGTTACTTATTCAAATCTGTGAAAACTGGCCATTTGCCCACTTTGATGCCAGTTCTGATGCCCAGAACCTGTTTGGGCCAGGCTGGACTGATCTGATGTTGATGTGTGGCATCACAAGGTATGTAAATGTGGTGTGAGATCCGTGGCCCAAAGCCATTTAACCCCTCAAAAATATCAGTTACTTATTCAAATCTGTGAAAACTGGCCATTTGCCCACTTTGATGCCAGTTCTGATGCCCAGAACCTGTTTGGGCCAGGCTGGAGTGATCTAATATTGATGTGTGCCATCACTAGGTATGTGAATGTGTTGTGAGATCAGTGGCCCAAAGCCATTTAACCCCTCAAAAACACCAGTTACTTATTCAAATCTGTGAAAATTGGCTGTGTGCCCACTTTGATGCCAGTTCTGATGCCCAGAACCTGTTTGGGTGAGGCTGGAGTGATCTGAATTTGATGTGTGGCATCACTAGGTATGTAAATGTGTTGTGAGATCAGTGGCCCAAAGCCATTTAACCCCTCAAAAACACCAGTTACTTATTCAAATCTGTGAAAACTGGCCATTTGCCCACTTTGATGCCAGTTCTGATGCCCAGAACCTGTTTGGGCCAGACTGGAGTGATCTGAATTTGATGTGTGGCATCACTAGGTATGTAAACTTGTTGTGAGGTCAGTGGCCCAAAGCCATTTAACCCCTCAAAAACATCAGTTACTTATTCAAATCTGTGAAAACTGGCCATTTGCCCACTTTGATGCCAGTTCTGGTGCCCAGAACCTGTTTGGGCCAGGCTGGACTGATCTGATATTGATGTGTGGCATCACTAGGTATGTAAAAATGGTGTGAGATCAGTGGCCCAAAGCCATTTAACCCCTCAAAAACACCAGTTACTTATTCAAATCTTTGAAAATTGGCTGTGTGCCCACTTTGATGCCAGTTCTGATGCCCAGAACCTGTTTGGGCCAGGCTGGACTGATCTGATGTTGATGTGTGGCATCACAAGGTATGTAAATGTGGTGTGAGATCCATGGCCCAAAGCCATTTAACCCCTCAAAAACATCAGTTACTTATTCAAATCTGTGAAAACTGGCCATTTGCCCACTTTGATGCCAGTTCTGATGCCCAGAACCTGTTTGGGCCAGGCTGGAGTGATCTAATATTGATGTGTGCCATCACTAGATATGTGAATGTGTTGTGAGATCAGTGGCCCAAAGCCATTTAACCCCTCAAAAACACCAGTTACTTATTCAAATCTGTGAAAATTGGCTGTGTGCCCACTTTGATGCCAGTTCTGATGCCCAGAACCTGTTTGGGCCAGGCTGGAGTGATCTGACTTTGATGTGTGGCATCACTAGGTATGTAACTGTGGTGTGCTATCAGTGGCCCAAAGCCATTTAACCCCTCAAAAACACCAGTTACTTATTCAAATCTGTGAAAATTGGCTATTTGCCCACTTTAATGCCAGTTCTGATGCCCAGAACCTGTTTGGGCCAGGCTGGAGTGATCTGAATTTGATGTGTGGCATCACTAGGTATGTAAATGTGGTGTGCTATCAGTGGCCCAAAGCCATTTAACCCCTCAAAAACACCAGTTACTTATTCAAATCTGTGAAAACTGGCCATTTGCCCACTTTGATGCCAGTTCTGATGCCCAGAACCTGTTTGGGCCAGGCTGGAGTGATCTAATATTGATGTGTGCCATCACTAGGTATGTGAATGTGTTGTGAGATCAGTGGCCCAAAGCCATTTAACCCCTCAAAAACACCAGTTACTTATTCAAATCTGTGAAAATTGGCTGTGTGCCCACTTTGATGCCAGTTCTGATGCCCAGAACCTGTTTGGGCCAGGCTGGAGTGATCTGAATTTGATGTGTGGCATCACTAGGTATGTAACTGTGGTGTGCTATCAGTGGCCCAAAGCCATTTAACCCCTCAAAAACACCAGTTACTTATTCAAATCTGTGAAAATTGGCCATTTGCCCACTTTAATGCCAGTTCTGATGCCCAGAACCTGTTTGGGCCAGGCTGGAGTGATCTGAATTTGATGTGTGGCATCACTAGGTATGTAAATGTGGTGTGAGATTAGTGGCCCAAAGCCATTTAACCCCTCAAAAACACCAGTTAATTATTCAAATCTGTGAAAATTGGTTGTGTGCCCAGTTTGATGCCAGTTTTGATGCCCAGAACCCCTTTGGGCCAGGCTGGAGTCACTTGAGTTTGATTAGGGGCATCACTAGATATGCACTTGTGGTGTTAGATCAGTGGCCCAAAGCAATTTAACCCTTTCACTAACATACTTTGATGCCCATTTTTTTGCCAGTTTTATATTTTTCACAGCTGAGTTTGAGTGTATGTATATTAGGGCATATCAGTGCATTGTATTTTATTATTGTAATGTGTTATTTTTGTTGATAAATGCATAAAAAACTGAAAAAACTAAATTGCCGAATAAGAAACTGACGAATAAGAAACCAACTTCAGCCCCGAATAAGAAACTGGACGAATAAGAAACCAACTTCAGCATCGTGCCTGATGAAGGGACCTGAGATGTCTCTAAAGCTTGCTTTGTAAGATCACTTTATTTTATTTTAGTTAGCCATTAAAAGGTATCACACGATTATAATTTTGTTCCTCTCACTGACAACATTCAATAATTTTTGTTACAGAGGAAGCGCAGCTTCGAGTTTGTTTTGTAGCCCCTTTTCTTCTTTTATCCTTGTTTCTAATTCAGTATTCTTTATTCTTCCCAGTAAAGAATAAAAAGAATAAAGTTATTGCTTCCACAATACCATATTTCACACTTTATTAAAAAGCGCAGATAAATACACACAGCCCGGAAGAGCTTCCAAGACATTCCCCAGATAAGAGTAACTTATAATTATTCTTTGCCTGCTTGGTGGGCATTGACGATATGATTAATTTAACATCCTTTGGTAAACAATGTAGTGCCTGCAAACCACCAGGGATATTTTCATCTCTGCAATTTTAATAATGTCACAAGATGAATGCCAGTACTCACATCTAATACACTTACTGTAATTACTTCCACTAACCAAACTCTTAATGCAACATTAGCAATTACACTAATTAAAAATAATGAACTTTCCTTTGCATTCTACTAAACCCTTGGTATGAGTCAAGGTACTTAAGCTCTCTATGACTATAAATGTTTCTATTAGGAAGCCAATTTTAAAATACCCTCAAAAATGAATATGACAATTAGAATTGGAAATGTTAACATTAGTACATTAGTTCTCAGAAAAAATGGAGATAATTCAAAATTTTCATTTAGTGAACCATTAAATCTGGTAATTGCTTTAGCATAATTCATTAACCTTTAACAGGGAAGCTAACAGCAAATAATGGAAAGGTAAGACTTATTTATCATGAAAGCATATAACACATAAATAACCACAGGAGTGTATCGCTGATATACTTGTTATATACTTGACTCTAGTGCGTGGTACCAATGGCCTTCCTTGAAAGTCCAATGTAGATGCAATTGACTCTTTGGCTTGTATTTTACTAATTGTGTAACATAAATGCCTAATAATTTAATTTATTATTAATTTAATAACTTGTAATTTAGCTATCCAATAGCCACCATCATTATTAGGTCTCTGATTCCTCTAATTGTGTAGAGATTTGATAGAGTGAATATTACGCTAAGGCCACATGGGCATTTAGCATCCGATGTGTTTCGGATTCGCATTACGCCAATGACTCCCGACTCCTGCTCTGCTGCGAATGTAAGCTGAGTGTCATTATACAGTACAGCTGTGAAGGAGAGGGACGGACTAATCTCCCATCTCCTCCATTATCAGCTGATGCAATTATCACACTGCACTCCGGTGTCATGTGAGTGCAGTGTGATGTTTCTCTCACACCCATAGACTTGTATGGGTGCAAGTGAAAATGTATCAGATTCCACTCACAGCATACTGCAATTGTTTTATCTGTCCAATTAGAGCTGAGAAAAAAATCGCACATGGGAGCAGCCCCATAGAGTAACATTGGTCCAAGTGGAATGAAATTTTTTATTGCATTCCACTCGCTCCATTTTACTCACCATGTGTCCTAGCCCTTAGAGATATAATGTCTGTAAGAAGCCATAGACTCAGAAAGACTATCTCAGACAGACCTGGCAATAGCCACTCTGTCTGGCAGATTCCAGATGAACCCCGGAGTTAGCCTTTAACCCCTGTACAGGGATCTGGTCTAAAACAAGTTCCAATGGATTGATTCCTCAGAAGGGCTGCTGGCTGGTAGAACAAACTAGAAACAAGAGGCAAGAAAGCAGGGTCAGAACCAAAAGAGCATTCAAGGCACAAAAGCAGAAGACAATAGAATGGTCATGAAACATGCAAAGATGAGACAACCCAAATTCAAAGAAGCAAATAGGAGCAGATAGCACATTTACTAAATCACAGAATAACTTTAACTGTTAGGGAGTCAGAGGTTCAGGAGTTTAAATAAAATACAGCCCTGCCTGTGGCTCACAGAAGAAGCCTCAAATTAACCCTTAGCTAACTGAGCAGCACCATAACACCCAGGAATTAAATAGGACTTCCGTGTCACTACACCCTGCATCACCCATCGTGTTTTTATCTCGGTGCCTCATAGAGACTGAGGTGAAAGCACAGGTATTGGTTTGGATGTTGCAAGACACAAACTAATTTTTTAAAATTTGAATTCACCACATTTGCCAAATTTTCCGACAAAATGAAATACATTGCTGATAAATATGCCAGGAATTGAAAGTACTCCAAAACCTTTGATTGTCTTGAAAAATTACCGTATTCTCTTTTTCTTACAAACTAATCTCTACTGATTTGATTTCATACATGTGCTTTAGGTTTTGCTTCCACATTGAAGCTGCATTGGGCAGGGGGAGGGGGGAGGGTTGCTATCATCGCTGTATAATTGCAATTTTTTATTTGCAATTTGTGAAAATCGTGAAAACATTTTGTTTTTGCCACAATGTTTAAATGCAGTGTTACATTTTTTTCACTGGTTTATGGAATTCTTTCCTTATTTCTATGGCTAAACTGTAAGCTGGTGCAACCTCTAACTATCCAGATTCACCATAAACTGGCTGCTGAATTTCCTACTTTTGTTTGTTTACAGGCTGTGATAGCCCATCCTGATTGGCTGCACTACACCATGTGATATGATATCTGCAAGGCATTATACAGAAGCCTCCTTAAGGTCATACGATCCTTCTTTGACTGATGCAATCTTCTGCAATGTGCAGTATGACAGCAAATCTATTCACAAATGTTTCAAATTCGTCAGGTTCTGCAAATTCCTAAGAATGCTGCACAAATTTGATTCACATTGAATTGAGTTGCTCATGTTTAGAGAATATCAATTGGCAAACACTTACTCACCCTTCAAGGATATATCATGTCAAGCAAACTCAGCTACAGTATTCACACTTATTTATATACTTAAAGATTTTACTACATTTTATTTTTCTTATTTAACCCCTTCACGACCTTGGATGTGTATGTACATCCAAGGTTGCGTCCCACCGGTTACCATGGGCCCTCCCGGCGAGCTCGTAGTAATCTCAGCAGTTGTCTTCTTATTTGAATTTTTTCTCATTTTCCAGTACACTGTATGGTAAAACAAATGGTTTCATTCAAAAGTACAACTCATCCCGCAAAAAACAAGCCCTCATATGGCAATATTGCCAGAAAAGTAAGAAAGTTACGGCTCATGGAAGAAGGGGATGGAAAAAACGGAAGCAAAAAATGAAAAATCATCGGGGGTGAAGGAGTTAAAGGGGACCTGTCCTCACAAACATGCTCTCTAATCATCTGACAACTTGTTCTAGAGCAGGAATTGATTAAACAGATTTATACATAATTTTGATATATAGATTAAATGTATGTTATTTTTGAGTTTCGGTGTCCAGTAGGCAGAGTGGCTCAATGAATTATACACTTCCCTGTATAAGGCCTCGTACACACGTCTGTGTTTCCGGTACGTGTGATGTCCGTTTTTACAAGTACCAGAGACATAGACACACGTATACCCATTAAGATAATTAAAAAACGTGTGTCCGTGTGCTCCACATGGCGACATGTCCGTTTTTCTCCAGCAGGACAGATGTCATACGGACTGCACACTGATGTTAGTCGTGTAACATCAGTGTGACGTGTTTTTGAAATAAAAGGATTTTCTATACTCACCTGTCTCCAACCCTACTGTCTTCAGCACTGCTGTCACTTGCTTCCGGGCCCAATCATTATACTCATGAATATTCACTGCACCGCGGACCTTGAAGCACCAGCATCGGGGACACCAGTGGCGGAGACAGCAACGGCAGGGACAGATGAGTATAGAAGTTCATGCTGTCCGTGTGCTATGCGGATGTCACACGTATAGCATACTGAAAGCACACACTAAACACACACATGGACACTCGCACACACATACGCATCTACACCACAGATCGTGTAAAATGTGTGTGAATAGCATGGACATGTGAAAGAAGCCTTAGCCTGCATAAAGAAATAACTGTGAATCACTGACTTGGATCATTGACTGGCCTTCTGATCCAAGAATGAGCAGAAATCTAAATAATAAGATACACATTATACTAAGTCTTTTCCCACAAAACTTTATATAGATAAAGGAAATATATTTGTAGCCATGAATGCAGTTGATGAAAAGTGAATTACATATTACTTCTATTTTTGTGTTAGTCACCCTCTAAAAAATGTAAATGGATAGAGTTATTCACCTTGACTTCAGCTCATTTGGTATACATAGCTATATAAAATAGCATATGATATCAAATTACTATTTTTGCACTTAGGAAATTATATTGTGGTCTAATGTAGGAAAATCAAAGCACAACTTTGAATACCAGAATCTCATGTTCAGATCCCCGAGGAAAAAAGAGAATCATAACAGACGCATTTCATATCCAAATGGTATTGCTGCCCTTGAGGCATTACACTGATAGCTTGTGTTCTTGAAAACAAATTAATGGAAAAGTCTTTTCCACTCAATCTCATGACTGAGGATGATGTGTAGACTTACTTTCTAAGTTTTCAATGCAATTGAATTGACAAAAAGCATTTTTGTCTGGATGTTAGTGCTGGGATTTGTTTTTTATGGTATTAACTTTCTCTCTGATCTGAGAATATGTCACTTATAAATAAAAATGAAGTGTTTCATCCATATTGGAAAGAAGGTCAGTAACCTGCAAAGTGTGCCTAGAAAAATGCTTTTACAACATATACACTATTTGCTCTGGAGGGGTTACTTCTCTATTGTAATTGAGCTCTCTTCAATATTTTATCAGGGATCATTTATCATACAGTGCACAAAATATGTTTTTATTTGTGGACTCTTAAGTTAAAAGCATGCCCAAGAGTAATAATTCACTAGTTCAAAACACATAGAGTGAATACACTACAGTGGGTGAAATAAGTATTGAACACATCAACAATTTTCTAAGTAAATCTATTTCTATATGTGCTATTCACATGAATTTGTCACCAGATGTTGGTACCAACCCATCCAATGCACACAGGCAAAGTAATCAAACCATGTATGTCCATAAATTTAAGTTATGTGTAATCATGAGAAATTATAC